>NW_024349222.1:5977893-6509953 GCF_902729225.1 Pteropus medius | reverse complement strand
GATGTGCTCCAGGAAGGACAACCAACCAGTTCCTATCTTCTAAGCCCTAGTCCAGGTACTTTAAGTTATTTCTCTTAACAGCATTTTGGTATGGGTTTATCAACCTGATTTTACCATAGAAGAGGCTGGGCTTCACAACTAGTAAGTTCAACCTTGACTGAAATGAATCCTGTTCACATTCTTTTCTCCACACTGCCTTCTTTGCCATCACATCTTGGCCGGCAGCGGGAGAGTCAAACCTGACAGAAACCATGAAAAGCCTGGAGTTTTCAGCCTAGTAGGCCAGCGGCAGTACCACCGAGGTAAGTCTCTATGAGCCCTGTCATTTATTTCTGTCTACTTTAAATCTCTTATCTGTAGGGCGAAAAGCATTTACAAAGCTTTCAGAAAAATGCTTTGTGATTACCAGCACTAGGCGAGCAATGGCTAGCCTGTTTTCCACAGATAGCTGCAAAATATGTCTTTTAGGGAGAATTATCTGCTTTTTTCCACTTAGATTCAGATACAAACACACTGATGAAAAATATGTTTTGGAAATCCCATAGTCCTAGGTGTGAGCAGACACTTTCTATTCCAGGTTGCATCAGATTAGATGGAAAAAACCTTGAAAAACAAAAAGGTAAAGTAAATATTTCATTGTAAATAAACAAATAAGAATTGTTACTTTTTGGTAACAAATTCCTGTTCTGTGGTTATTCTTGTTAAGTCTCAGAGTTTCAAGGTGTAATTTTACTGGTATGAAATAGGTGTTCCCTACCAATGTACCAGATATTTTGGAGGGTTTTAAGAAAATAGTAAGAAAAGGGCTATTAGCTCTTTCTCATTTTAAAAAAAAACATGTTCTGCCAGCCCTTCTTGGTGGGGGTTACTTGAGTGGTATTTTTATCTTCGAAGAGAGAAAGAGGATGTCAAAACTGGCATCTCCCTTGGCCGGATGAAAGCTTAATCTTCATTGTCCTTTGTATTTCCTCTCCATGAGGACGTCAGCCATGGGAATAATTTTTAACAAACTGCACAGTTGACCTTCTATAAGTAGGCCCCTTTTGCATGATTATAAGATTTAGAATTGCATGAGACTGTGACGATTCATGAATCCCTAGACACCTCAGACCTCTTGCTCTAATATTCTTGTTGAAAGCATGGACACTGAGATCCTTGCGGCTTTCTTGGTGGATCTTCGAAGTCTTCAGGCCTGGAGGCTCAGGTCTTGCTGCAGCTGCTATGCTCATTCCCCTCCTGCTCGAACTCTGGAGTCAGGGAATCCCAATGGAGGAAAAACTGAGTCCTCGATAAAAGCCAGTTTTCGTATATTCCCACTGAAAAGAATGAACATAAGCTTTCAAGGGTAAAGAATCTATTATTCCAAGTCTTTTTTTTTTTTTTTTAATTCAAAGCCTACTGATTCTATTTGAAGTGTCTCTTCTTTGCAAGGTATACCATACTGGCTGGAAAAAGCTTTAATAAGGGCGACTGCTTTGCTCCAGTTTGCTCTGCTGTTAAAACATTAAGTGTAATCTGATATGTCAATAAGAGTCATCTCAGGTACTCAGAATCATTTAAATTTTTCTCGCTGTCAAAACATAGTGTCAATACCCACACAAATTATCATTAAAAACATATGCAAAATTTTTGCTGATAGGAGGTCTCTGTAAAAGCAGTCCCTGTCAAAGACTCAATTTGAACTCTTATTTGGCTTTGAATTTTACAGAGTAGCCCTTTCTCTTTCTAAATTTGACCTGCTTTGCATCATTCAAACCTATCAGTGGGGGAAAGAAGCTCTTGCCTTTTAATCTGATCCTATGGGAGATGTTATATGTTCCCAGCGTGTGCCCTGAAGCGGATGTGCAAGATGACACAGAAGTGAGTGACATCACTCGTGATTGGTGGTTAAGTACTTCCCTGGAACACACACAATGCACTCAAAAGACAATGGAAAGGAGGAGTGATGACTAGAACTTTCTTATTATACTCCACCTGAGTGCATGTTTTTACCATCTCTAGATAGATTTTAATTTGGGGGAAATATGAATGTATAAAAAAATGGAAGAACATAAATATGAACACCTTAGATTTCAGTTTTGGAGAAATAAACATAAATAAATGTATATTTGTAGCATTACATTACATTTCATGTACTTTATAACATTGGATATATATGTGCATATATATGTAATATATAAAATACATGCAATATGCAATATATGTGTGTTCATTCTATATCTCATATATATAGTGCTCTCGATCCCCAAGCAAATAGAAAAACCAGGAAATAAATATTTTATTTTTTGATACATATCATATTCTTTGCTAAGTGGCATATGGAGATTACCTAAGCTGTTTCTATAAATATATTGTAATATTATATTTGAAGAGGTGAAGTGATCCTCAAGAATTATTTATCCAATAATTAATTAGCATGCACATAATTGTTTGTTTTATTTTCTTGCTTTGCAAAGTCTTTGGGGGATAAATGACCTGTTGAACTGAAAAGTGAATATTCTTGCATGTCAATCTTTGAAAGCAATAGATTCTATTAACAGGAATGACTAAATTTAATTTACTCTTTGGAATCTAAGAACTGGTCATTCTTTTTTTTTAGTTTGCTAATGTTAGCAGGTGGTGTGTGTATGCGTGTGTGCCCGCACTTTTGGTGTGATGGACAGCTTTCTTAAATATACGGGAAAAGTTAGTCCCGCTATCCCTGACCTTTGGCACAAGAACCTCATACTTCCAGTAGAAATGTGGTAAATGCCAAATCCTTTGGGCGGAGGATGTTTGCATTCATGTTTTCTGTGCTGGAGCCTGAGCCATAGATTTTCTGTCAGCCATCCTTTGCACTGCTGATACAGAATAGGTTGAGCTGTATATTGGATATAGTGCCTGATGCCATCTATTTTGACGCCCTGAATATTTTAACCCCAGACAGCATATTAAAGGAGAAAGCTTCCACTCCCTTACTACATAGTAATCACAAATACATGTGATTACTATGTAGTAAGGGAGGTAGAAAAGTCATGGCTTTTAATATGATTGTCAAAGGGTCAGTTGTCATGTTAATTATCGAGAGCTGAGTGATTACAATGTAAAACGAAGAGAGAGGAGGATGGGCATAGTACATATCAACCTTGTAAATACAGTTAACTCTTGATTTTCTTGGAAATCTAGGGCGGTGACACTCTCACACAACATAGGCATATTACTCTGCATATGCTGCTCTCTCTGTCTGGAATGTTTGGGTTGCAGGGGATACATGTTGCAAATGGGGTGAGACAGCCTCGAGACCCTACTTTAGGAGATGGAAAGCTGTCCAGTCTGGTATCTGAATCCAGCAATTTAGAAGAAATTCCTGACTCCTCTGTCACATTGCTTCCTCCAAAAAGACATGTCCCATTGATTCTATCATGTAAATACCATCCAAATCCATCCCTTTCTCTCCATTTGCATTTCCATTGCCTTAGGTTCCCCTTATTTCTCAAGTAAGTTATTTGCAAGGTCACTAGAAGCTGCCCAGTTTCCACTTTTAGCTTCTCCAATTTATTCATCAGTGTGATTAAAAAAAATGCAAGTCCACCACATCCCTCTGAACCAAATGTTGTTCTCAGATTCCCAATGTTCCCTGATGTCCTTTGTTATTCCATATATTGCTCTCTCTACATTTCCTACATCTGTGCCTTCAAGTCATCCTTTAAACACTGGTATACATATCACCTCCTCTCTGTAAGCTTTTACTAATCTGATTTAAGAGTGCTTTTTTGGTCTTCCATGGTATCATCTATTTGTTTTGGTTATAGTTCTTTTCCTGATTTGAGTTGCCTCTTGACAATTGCATTGACAGATCCTGCCTTTCAGAATAGAAGCTTCTTGAGGGTAAGGACCATTATATTTTGTTTTGTATCCTAGAGCCTGGCATGAAATAAGTGCTAAATAAAAGCTTTTTTGAATTAAATAATAAAAGAACAGAACTTTTAGGGAATAGAATTTAATGACAGGTAATAGTCCTGGGGGATGGTTAGTAAAAGAGAATATTATTTAGGAGGCAGTTGGTGACATTTATTTGTCCTCATAGATCCTCTTCCTGAACACCTCCTACTGCTAACCTACACCAATCTTGACATGATCACTCTCAATCGACTTGGGATAAATCATCTAAACCCTTGCATGCCACCTCTTAAGGTAATTATAATCTCTAGTTTTGGGAAAAGTAGGCCCTTCTTCCTTTCTCTGGTTTCCAAGAGGAGGATTACTTCCAATTATTCATAGGCTCTTGCCTCATCCCTAATATTTTCCATGGGAGTAAGAAAGAGTGGCTGATTGGTGAGTTTGGGAGTGGAATTAATCATGCATAATTCACCTCCTTGCTCTCTCTCTCTCTCTTTTTTTTCTCTTGGAGCATAGCTACACACAAGGGTGTGCATTCTGCTCTGCTACTTCATGTCTCAAACTTTACAGGGCAGGCCCTTGCACAGGGACATCTATCGTGGTCTGGTGCTGCCCATGACTGGGTAAAACTGTCTAATTCCGATGTTCAATAATAGGAATCCCAATTTACTAAATATATAAATCACATTCTTCAGTATTAGGCTTTTCACTATAAAAGATGATAGGCTGCTATCCCACTGTCTTACTCTTTTGTTCTATTTTATATTAGTTGCACAACCCTGGTGGAATAGCATGTTTATCAAGTAAACTCATCGTTTAACACATAGAATTTGAGAGTGAAAAAGGAATCTTATTTCAAATCCAAATATATTAATCTTTGAAAATTTTAAAGTACAGAAAGACACTTAGAGTTATTTACAGTCAGCCATCATTGTAAAAATTAATTAGACTCATGTCTGAATGGTTATCTTTCTGGGATATGAGCCTTGGCAGGATATAAGTGCAAGACTAAAGCAAAGAGGCCACAGCCATGTAAGCGAAAGACTAGTACTAGTAGTGAGTGGTTGAAAGCAGAAGTAAGGAATGAGAATGTCTGTGTGCATGAGAAGGGTAAGATGAGAACAAACATGGAGGTAGAGATCCAAACAAGAAAACTTAGCAACAGAAACTCAGAAATCCAGGGAAGGATTTTGGACAAAAGGCTATACCAGTATCAAGAAGCATAGAACGTTGGGATTGAAAGATATCTTACATCTCATCAAGTCTGCCCATACATTCATTATTTAAATCATGCCCCTAAATTCATCATTCTACAGTATCAACTTCATGTAGTATTCACCTTTTTTAGAGACAAAAACAATACGTATTAACTCACTACATCCATTGTGTTGTAGGATATATTTAACTCTTCTGTTTTGAGTGAGATATATTTCTTTTGGTTAATCTTTAACTATGATATCTTTATGAAGTTTGATATGACTAAGCTATGGAATTTTATGATTGAAAGGAGCACAAAATGATATTTTCTTTTGCCATAAGGCAGAAGGAGAAATATTCTCCTAAACACAGATGGCATTATTTTATTGTCCATAGTAGAAATGGCCTTAAAAGGGAATTGGTTCTGGTATCTGCCTCTTGATGGAAAATATGGCTCCATATTCACTAGGTTAAGACCTTTGTCTTTGGCAGACATTTACCAATTTGCTTGTTTAATATTAAGGAACAAGTCAGGTCTTTCAGTTACCTGGGGATCACTTTTGCAGTTAACTCATTCTGGCAGGTGCCATGGCTGTCTATTCTGTTTAGAGCCAGCTGTTCTGTTGGAGCATAATGGAGGAATTCCCATGGCCACAGTAGGATAATACATATGAGGAAGTATTTTCATACCAAAAAAAAGCCCATCTATCTTATGGTCTTGGTGGTACCCTTGAGACTCTGTCAAGCACTTGTTTAAATGCTTGGCTTTAATAGTCTAAAGCTGAGAAAAATTTATGCAAAAGAATCTTACAAATATACTCTTCCTCTCTGCTGTAATGGAGAACTGGGATGGCCTTTTATTCTAGAGGAAATATTGGTTAAGTGATTCAACCATACTACCTTTTCATTTTCAAAAACATGTAGATTTTGTTTATCCCATCCAATCTCTTTAAATGTGTTTTTCTCACCCACTCAAATGAACATCACTGGCATGCAAAATTGCAGCCATGTCTTAGCTTCTACTCTCTGATGTTTATTCCTGCTATCTCTGTAATTTCTGACAGATTTCTTCTGCATCCTTTCTATATTATGATTCTTTTTTTTTTGTTTTTTTTGGGGGGGCCTAATTCTTCTCCTATCACCTCTTGGACAAATTTCTGCTTTAACTCTCTTTCTCTAAGATTTCTGCTTTAACTCTCTTTCTCTAAGATCATTTGACTTCTAGTTCCTTGGATTAGAATCACCACTTATATGGCACATGCCCATTTACTGCCCTCGTCAGAGATAGGAATTTGACAGATATGACCGCAATCTGTTACAGAATACAATCATTACTGGCTTGAGAAGTCTTCATTTCTTACCAAATGCCTATTATAAGGATTATACTATTATCTATTACTATTATTTACTAGATTATTCTATATTCATTGCTTTCATTTCCCTTATATTAGACCAATAAATGTCTATGTACATAGACTAGTTGTCTTAACCTCTTACAGAGATACCTTGAAGGAGTTATACTTTAAGATTATGACCTTGGTTGTGATCGAGGCCCACTACAAGAAACAGCCTGTTTTGAACATGTGTTGTGAAAATATTGTTGAAGATATTGTCCATTACATCACTTATGATGTCATGTATATATATATATATATAGCTTCAGAAACATATATATTTTAATAGAATTTAATAAAGGAAAATACTATCTCTTTCCATAAATGTTTTCCCTTTAATATAATGAGAATTCACATTTTCAGTAATGTAACTCATTACATTTCCATTTAGTTTGCCCTGGTTGCCAGGAAGCTCAGGGAAAAATGTGATGGTTAAATATAACATCCGATATTCTAGTTAGTGCAAATACTTTCTCCCTTTATCTTAGTTATCTATTTATACTTTATTATTTTTTGTATGTGAATGTGTGTTTGCATGCCAATAATCTCAAATGTATTTTTGGAAGAGTCCAGATATTATATGAAGATATTATAGTTATAATATCTTTCCTGAATGACCCTCTTTATTACTTGAGAAAGATGAGATAAGTTTTTAGGGACCTACTGCTGAAGTTTCTAGAGCATCCTTGAGAGAGTCCATAATATCGATCCCATTCTGAATCTTTGGATACTTAAGTGCACATGGAATATGCTATAAGTCATGGCCAAACTAAACAAAACTCCAAACCACCCACTTCCTAACTTCCATGTTATTGAGGAAATATCTTCTATAAGTAGTGCAACTTTAAGGACAAATAAAAAGTTTCCAGAGACTGTCAGAGGCTAGCAAAGGTACACATTAGGTGACCAGAGAGAGCCTCAAGGAGAAGATTCCATTTGGTCTGGGATCCAAATATGAATAGATTGAGTATACAATACAAAGAGATGAGGGTGATGGTGTGCTGATAAACTAGCTTCCTCCTCTCATTTCCACAAAGCCCCGATTTATAGAGTTTTCCATTTTTCATGGTTTAATAATTCCAACATGGCCAATTTCAAGCTCTTTAACAACTGGATTGAAAAATTCCTAAATACTTAAAAATTATCTGTCATGAGTCGGTTTGAGCTATCTTGCATACAGGTTCCATTAAGGGACAGAACATAGTCCTGATTAGCTACATCATGGGTTCATTTTGAGAGATGATTGCAAGATGTAAGAGATAAGTCAAGACAGAGTTTGGAGCCTTTGCTATGTGGTTGCTTTTTAGTTTCTGGGGGAGAACTTGAATATTTTTTAATAAAGAAATGACAAAATGAAGTTAATATTTTAGGAGGATTCATCTATTATTAGTTATATGTTTGGTGGTTTTAGAGGGATAGAGGTAGCAGAGAAGATAGTTATAGCTTCTTGAAATGTAGGTGTGAGGTGATAAAGAGCTAGATTTAGGGAAGAAGTGGTTAGTGTGAGAAGGAACTCATGGAAGGAGGGAGGACAGTGTATTTCTTATGCTGGGTTAGTTTGAAAACGTGGACTATAATCACCTCAGGGTACATTTACTCTTTTGTCTGGGGATGGATATTGGCTGTAACTGGGGCTGTGGCGAGAACACCTATATGCAGTCTTTCCATGTTGCCGCTCAGCTTCCTTAATGACTGGGTTCCAAAAACAAGCACCCCGAGTGTGGCCAGATAAAAGTCACATTGCTTTTCATGATCTAACCTTAATAGTCATGCAGTGTTTCTTTTGCATTCTAGCTGTTGAATCAGTGACAAAATAGCAGTCAGTTTCAAGACAAGGGGAATAAGACTTCACATTTCGATGGGGAAAAGCAAGGTTCTGAAAGAACATGTGGGTGTGGCACACAAAGGTTTCTCAATAAGTGACTGCTATTCTTTTTTTTCTTCAAAATATGCCATCTAAATTGTTTTTATGTATGTATGTATGCATGTGTGTGTATAATTGACATACAACATTATATTAGTTTCAGATGTATAACATACTGATTCAATATTTGTATGTATTGTGACATGATCACCACAGTAAGTCTAGTTAACATCCATCATTCATAGTTACAAAATGTTTTCCCCTGTGATGAGAACTTTTAAGATCTACTCTTAAAACTTTCAAATATGAAATACGGTATTATTAAATGTAGCTGCCATGTTGTACATTACATCCTTAAGACTTATTTTATAAATGAAAGTTTGTACTACTTTCACCCATTTATTCTTATTAAATGGATTTAAATATCTTCAGGTAAACTAACTTCTTCTGAAACATGAATATTTCCAGTAAGTGCCTGCTATGGGTTAAGTAGCAACGAGGAAATAGTAGTTATGGAGCTCTTGTTAAGTGAATGGTATGATCATGTGTGGTACTATTGCACCAGGCTGCAGATAATATCACTCTCCAAGAAGGAGGAATAAGATTTTACCTGTATAATAAGCTTGTTTTTGGATTAACTAACTAAGTAATCTCATAAATTGTACCCTCTCACTGAAAGCTTATTTTGTACTAGACTTAGTAAATAATTTTTATACTTTCTCTCATTTAATACTTACCTATAAACATAGAGATAAGTATTATTAGTCCTATTTACAAAAGATAAAACCAAAGTTAACAGAAGTGAGGTAATTTGCCTGGAGTCACACTGACAAGTCATGAAATCTGGATTCAATACCAGGCTTATTTTTTTTTTTTTAAGACACAGGTTTTTAAAAATATTTCTTTGGGGGAAAGAACACCACACTTCTACTCAGTTAGAGGTCTTTTTTTTCTTTATACTTATCATTCCGTAAATTCATGGGAGCAGCTCAGGGTCCTTCCCATTGGTTCTCACAAAGTATGCTTCTCTGGGTGGAGCAGGCTGGCACTTCTGCTGAAACTCTGATACCTGTCTCTTTGGCTTTCTTTGTTTTGATCATCTTCTTTCACACATTTTGGGGAGCTATCTTGGCTCTTAAAATGCTTAATATGCTCAATACATATCTTAATTCTCTTAGCAAGAATCTTGCCCTTAACTTGTTTGTTTACAACAATGCCAACTGCATGCTGGGTAATGTAGTAGACTCTTCCAGTTTTGCCATGGTAACATTGGTGGGGCATTCCTTTTTGAACAGCACTCATTTCCTTGATGTCTACAATATCGCCTTACTTGTAGTTTCACATGAATGTGGCCAAGGAACAACTCTATGTTTTCTAAAAGGCCTAGAGAATATACAGCGGGCACCTCTCCTCGTTCCCTTTGTGTTGAACATTTTGGTGAATTACTGGAAAACAGTGGTTCTGACCAAAGGAACCAGGCTTGTATCTTTAACTATTATGTTCTACTTCTTCTCCATGAAACAAGGAAAAAAACTGGAATAGAAATAGAGCCTTCATTTTAACTGCAAAGAAATAGAAATGGGATTGCTGATGTTGCACATTGAATTGTATATTGTGGAGGTGATGGAGTTAGGAAAGTGTCTTGCAAACTCTGCAGTCCTTTGAATTAAAATATAGGTGTCAAGTTAGAATATGGAATAAGGTAAGACCAGAGACCCTTGAAACATACTTACAGAGGAGTATAACCATCTGTTTCGGCACTAACATTATTAGATGTTAAAAATCTGTTCGTGGGGATCTTTGGAAACATGGAGGAATGAGAGACATCCCCAGATTTCACTCCTTGAAACAACAATAAGCTGAACATCTAAAACTCAACAAAAAACACCAGCATGTCTGAGCATGGGATCTGTGTGTAACAGTCAGAAGCTCGAGCGTCGGGCAGTGGACTGGGAGAAATAAAGAGCTGTCTAATGCAGCCTCGGGAGTTCCCTGCAGGAGGAGAGGGAAGGGAGAAAGAGCAGCAAGTTCCCTGAACAGCCCTGCCTGGGAGAGCTGTGAGCTCCCAGTCATCAGGGCAGGAGGCAAAGAAGTGAAGACCACAGAAAAACAACAATTAATTTTTACCAGCCATGGTTGCAAAACTGAGATTGATGTGCAGACCCCCAACTCCCAAACCAGAGGGCCCCTCCCTTCATATCCTCTGAGAACAAACACTGTGAGCCCTAGGGAAATCTGAGCAAATACTACTGAAATTGTTGCTAACACTGACAGAGACTGAAACTGAGGGTAGCGAGCATGATTAAATATCTATAAGAAAATAAAAAAAAACATTCCTAAGGCTTTATATAAAGCTAGGATCCAAGAGGCTTAGACGCCACCTACTGGAAACCAAAAGAAAAGTGCCTTCTTTCCGGAAGCTAAAGAGAGACAATTATATAAAAAATTTTCTTTCTGGAAAAAAAGCAGAATATATTTACATTAATGCCCAGGTGAAAAAATAATCCAACAAGGCATCTCAAAAAGAAAGAGAAAAATCTCCAGAAAATACGCTTACAGACAGAAAATACGCAATTTAAATGACAGAATTCAAGATGGTACTTCTGAAAAACTCAGTGAATTCCAAAACGAGTCATATCAACAATTTCGAGAATTGAAAAAACACCTAGATGAGCAGAGCAAGGAGATTGAAACCCTCTAAAAGAACAGAATAGATCTTCTGGAGATAAAAAACACACTGCAAAAGTTGAGAAATGAAATAGCAAGCTTGGAAATAGAGTTGACCAAATGGAAGAAAGGATCAGTGATATCAAAGACAGAAATCTAGAAATGAATCAGAAAGAAGAGAGAAACCAAAGAATGAAAAATAATGAAAGAGAAATTCAAGAACTAGCTGATTAGGAGAGGCATTATCAAAGGCCAGGAAAAGAAATAGGGACTAGAAAGCATTTTCAGACAAATAGTTGACGAGAATTTCCCAAATCTAAGTAAATTCTAAGCTTGGAATTCAAGAAGTCAACAGAACACTCAATTATTTCAACCGAAAAAGTCCTTCACCAAGACACATCATATTAAAGTTATCAAAAATCAACGACAAAGACAGAATTCTCAGGGTAGCCGGGGACAAGAAAACGGGTAACTTATAAAGGAAAACCCATTAGATTATCCTCAGATTTTTCAGTGCAAACCTTACAAGCCAGAAAGGAATGGAATGAAATATTTAAACTATTAAGTGAAAGGAACTACCAGCCTAAAATAATGTATCAAGCTAAGATCTCCTTTAGATATGAAGGAAAAATTAAGACCTTTCCAGACATACAAAAATTGAGGGAGGGAATGCTCCTCTACAAGGCCTACACTACAGGAAATACTGAAAGGGGTCAGCTCACCTAAAACAAAATGACAACAAAAAGTAACTAGCAGGCAAATAGAAGCAGAGGAGAGCAACCTTACTAAGAATAGGGGCATTATAAGCTTAAATAATAATAAGAGAATTGCTATAACAAGATAGTAATGAACATTCAGCATATATAGGGAGAAATTGAGATAACAATGACTGAAAAGGGGAGAATTCAAAGATCCAAATTCGGGAAGGAGAATGGAGATAAGACATGCACAGAAGAAAAGGGATGACTGTATATATATAACTATCCTTTACATATTTGTAATGGTAACCACACACCAAAGATTCAGAACTGAAGTATATAACATAAAACAAGAACAATTAGAGAGAAAACATACAAAAACCAAACAAAATAAATAAAACAGAAACATAGGGACAAGGAAGCAATGGAAACACCGAGCTAACAAAAAGTAAAAGATAAAACGTCTATAAGACCTCATATTTCAATAATTACCCTAAATATAAATGGGCTGAACTCACCAATAAAAAGGCACAGAGTTGCAGAATGGATCAAACAACAAAGTTCAACAATATGCTGCCTCCAGGAGACACATCTCAGCTCCAACGGAAAATAAAGTCTCAAAGTGAAAGGGTGGAAAATGATATTTCAATCAAATGACATTCAGAGAAAAACAGGAGTAGCCGTATTAATATCAGACGGAATGGACTTCAAAATAAAAAAGGTAAAGAAAGATACTGAGAGGATACTTCATAATGATAAATGGAATCATGTACCAAGAAGACATAAAATATTAATAAATATCTATGTTCCCAGTCAGGGAGCCCTGAAATATATAAAGCAATTACTAACAGAACTAAAGGGAAAAACAGACCGAAATACTATTCTAGTAGGGGACTTAAATATCCCACTGTCAGATATGGACAGATCTTCCAAACAGAAATTCAATAAGGAAATAACATCCTTAAATGACACATTAGACCAACTGGACATAATTGACATCTATACAGCCTTTCATCCCAAAACAGCTGCTTATATATTAATCTCTAGTGCACATGGAACATTCTCAAGAATCGACCACATACTGGGACACAGAGATAGCCTCAACAAATATAAGAGGGTTAAAATCATACCAACCACATTTCTGATCATAATGCTTTGAAACTAGAGATCAGCTGTGGAAAGAAATCAGAAAGAACCACAAATGCATGGAGATTAAACAACATGCTACTGAAGAATAACTGGGTCAGAGAAAAAATAAAAAGAGATCAAGAAATACATAGAAGCAAATGATAATGATAGTACAACATATGAAAAATTTGGGGACATGGCAAAAGCAGTCACAAGAGGAAAGTTCATATTACTACAAGCCTGTCTCCCAAAACAAGAACGAGCCCAAATAACCTAATGCTTAATCTTAAAAAACTAGAAAACAAATGAGGCCTATAGTTAGCAGACAGAAATAAATAATCAAAATTAGAGCAGAAATAAATGAAATTGAAAACAAACAAACAAAACAGTAGAGAAAATAAATGCAACAAAGAGCTGGTTCTTGGAGAAAGTTAATAAAATTAACAAACCCCTGGCTAGACTCACGAAAGAAAAAAGAGAAAGGACACAAACAAAATCAGGGATGAAAGAGGGGAAATTACGACTGATATCACAGAAATACAAAGGATCATACAAGAATACTATGAAAAAGTATATAACACCAAATTTAATAATCTAGAAGAAATGGACCAGTACTTAGAAAAATATAATCTTCCTAGACTGAATCAAGAAGATCTGGAAAATCTAAATAGACCTATCATATCAGCAGCATGGAAATTGAAACAATCATCAAAAACCTACCAAAAAGTAAAAGTCCAGGACCAGATGGCTTCACCAGTGAATTCTACCAACCGTTCAAAGAAGATGTAATACCTATTCTCCTCAAACTCTTCCAAAAAATCGAAGAGGAGGCAATACTGCCCAATTCATTTTATGAGGCCAATATTACTCTGATACCAAAACCTGGTGAAGATCACACGAAAAAAGAAAACTACAGACCGATATCTCTCATGCACACAGATGCAAAAATCCTAAATAAGATACTAGCGAACCAAATACAGTAACATATTAAAAAGATTATATACCACGATCAAGTGGGCTTCATCCCAGGGGCACAGGATGGTTCAACATATGCAAATCGATTAATGTGATACACCACATAAACAAATTAAAAAATAAGAATGATATGATCATATCAATAGATGCAGAAAAAGCCTTCGACAAGATACAGCATCCATTTATCATCAAAACACTTAACAAAATTGGTATAGAAGGAATGTACCTTAACATAATAAAGGCCATACATGATAAATCCTCAGCCAACATTATACTTAACGGTTAAAAATTAAAAACCTTCCCTCTAAGATCAGGAACAAGGCAAAGCTGTCCACTATCGCCACTGTTATTCACTATAATATTGGAGGTCCTAGCGAGTGCAATCAGGCAAGAGAAAGATATAAAAGGCATCCAAATAGGAAATGATGAAGTCAAACTGTCACTATTTGCGGATGACATGATTCTCTACATAGAAAACCCTAAAGGCTCCACAAGAACACTACTAGAAACAATAAGCAAATACAGTAAAGTTTCTGGATACAAAATCAATGTTCAAAAATCCATAGCGTTCCTATACTCTAATAATGAAATGTCAGAATAAGTAGTGGAAAAAATAATTTCTTTCTCAATTGCAGCAAAAAGAATAAAATAACTAGGAATAAATCTAACAAAACATGTGAACGACCTATATAATGAAAACTACAAGACCCTATTAAAAGATATTTGCACACCGATGTTCATGTCAGCATTATTCATGGTGGCCAAGACATGGAAGCAACCAAAGTGTTCTATAATAGATGATAGGCTAAAGAAGCAGTGGTACATACATACAATGGAATATTGTATGTATATTCTCAGCCATAAGAAGAGATGAAATACTGCCATTTGCAACAACATGAATGGACCTTGAGATAATCATGCTAAGTGAAATAAGCCATATAGAAAAAGTCGAAAATCACATGGCATCACTTATATGTGGGATATAAACCTAAAAGCAACAAATGAACAGGACAAACAAACAGAGACTCATGGATATGGACTATAGACTAGTGGTTACCAGAAGGTAGAAGGTGGGGTAGGAGGGAGGAGGTAGATGGTTAAAGAGGGTCAAATATAGGTGGGTAGGTGGAGGGTAAAGTGGGTAAAAGGGATTAAATATATGGTAGCTGAAGGAAACTGGACTTTGGGTGGTAATTACACAATAGAATATATAGATGCAAATTACGATGTACATTTGAAAATTACATAATGTATTAACCAATGTTACCCCAATAAACTTAATAAAAAATCTGTTCACATATCATCTTCCCCCACTAGGTTCTGAGCTCTTCACAAAGTGCATACAGTACATAGTAGGTAGTTAATATATATCTATAAACTAAATAGATAAGGATACACTTTATTCTTTTTTTGACTCTATGCTTATTTCTAATTTGTTTTTCCTAATTTTCTTTTGCAAAGTTTTTTCAAAGCTTCCGTGTGTTTTAGTGATTCTAAGTGAAACCAAAATATAGATCTGTCTGTCTGTCTCTTTTATCATTCTTAGTCTAGTGCATAAAACAGGAAAAAGCACTTTTTTGAATGCCTGTTTTCTTTTTGTAATAACCCTGAAAGGAAGATGAATCACAGGAGAATGGAGTCAATGCTCTCTTATGGTCCCTAGACAAAATCATAATCTTTGTTCAAATAGTATGTAGATATCCTTCTGCAATAAGAATTTTTTTGGAAAGCAGAGTTCAGACATTCATCTGGGCAGTTAGAAAACTGTTAGAAACTTTATAACTTTATATTCTTTAAATTAACCAATTTATTGTATTATGACATTTTCTCTGTTCTTACATTTTGACATTTATGTGGTTAACATCTCTGGTGATGGTTGAATTTAAACTAAAGACTCAGACGGAACAAGAATGTCCTCTAATTTTCCTGGAGATTAATCTCTTCCTCTCAAATTTATAAAAATAAACTTTTTCTTGGTTTATTTTTGCCTCCCAGGCTCTTTCTTAAGTTATAATTAGAGATGAAAATTGAGATATCAATGAAAACTCTGATTTATCACTTCTGACAGAGTAGGTCTTTTACTGAGGCTGCCTCTGAGTTCCTTTCTTTTGAGGAAACAGCAGGGGAGGATAACTATTTCTCAGCTAGTGGCAGCTTCCAAGAGAAGAATTATATTCAGAAAAATATTTGAGATTAAAGCACATCAGAAAAGAGGCATCACAACAAATCAAGATATTATTCAAATCAACTCACTACTGAGATTTTAATTGTTAAATCCTGTTGTTTCAAGTTTAGAGTTTTAACACCTCATACTTCTAATAGACGGATGACATAAACTTCTCAAACAAGGATTTCACTTAAAGATGGGACTCTCTTTCGGGAAAGCACAGGGACAAGCATTTAACGATCATTTACAAGCCAAGTGCCTGATAGGCTGTGTGTCTGTGTTACTCTTTTAATTCTCACAAGTCTTTGATGCAGGTATCATTATACCTATTTTGTAGGAGAAGAAACTGAGGCTGAGAGGGATCCAGTGCCTTGCCCAGGAACATGTAAAACATAAATAGAAGAGCTACACTTGAAATGCAGTCATCCCAAACTGATGCTTCTTGAACCTTTTCCCACCCCGCTTTATTTTTCGAAACCCGTGAGAATTCAATGCCATATTTCTTTCCCTGCTTAATTATGAAATACTGCTCTTTAATTCTCAGAGGATTGTTCCTTTTTCCCTCCCTCCCTCCTTCTCTCTTTCTTTTCCTTCTTTCTTTCCTTTCTTCTTTCTTTCCTCCCTTCTTTCCTATTTATCTATCTGGAAGTCAATAGATTTTCTTTTTAATTTTCAATATTGAAAAATATGTTTTACCCATATTTCATTAAAGGTATGATGCCACTGATTGAAAGACACAGTATTGAACTATGTTCTAAGAAAAAAAATTGACTGAACTAGAATTTAACAGAGGAAAATGCTATCCAGGTAGTTTTGCATGACACATGAATCCTTAAAAGTAGTTCTACATGACACATGAATCAGTCACACCAGCTATTCGATGTCTTTCATCAATGCTGAGGTATTTAACAATTTCTTTAATTCTTAGTTCCTCTGTTTGGCATGTGATAGCTAATCCCATTTGTATGCATCTTAATAACAAAACCTGATACAGCTTCATCTACTTCTGGTATTTTCATTTTTTAGGTTCTATAAAACACATGGTTATTGTTTTGTAAGAAAATATGGGGCTCTAGTTATTCTCGATATGATGAATATTTGCTTTACTAAATCTCACTTATTCCCCACCACTCTTTCTATGTATTTTTGCATATACAGTGACTTCTGCTTCAATGTCAAATCATAGTGTAATCCTATAGAACAGGGGTCCCCAACCTCTGGGCTATGGACTGGTATAGGTCCATGGCCTGTTAAGAACTGGGCCGCACAGCAGGAGATGTACTAGTGAAATTTCATCTGTATTTGCAGCCGCTCCCCAGTGCTAGCATTACTGCCTCAGCTCCACCTGAGGCCATCAGGGATTAGATTCTCATAAGAGAACCTGTCCCTGGTGTCAAAAAGATTGTGAACCACTACTATAGAAGACATTTTAAATGGCAATTAAACTCGACACTTTTAGCATGTCAGTATTACTAGGTAATCATTGGGACCAGTATTAGTAACCAAAGTAACTTGAAGAGAGTGATACGTGCTGAATATAGCTGATCTTGATGGCATAAAACTAAGTATTTTAATGATAGAACAGTGATTATATACCTGCTATATCCTCAGCACAGAAACATGTGGTATGGAGAGGGGATACAAAAGAAATATAAGGCATGATATCTACCCGCATGGAGAGTTACTATCTGTAGGGAGGCCGGGGGACGAGAATAGGACATATACATCCTAGAGAACACGGTAGAATAAAATCACCAAATATAAACTATAGGATATGGATTACTCTATAATGAAATAGCATCTAATAATAGTGCTAATTATGCAGCGCTCAAAAGTGAGATAGCAATTTAAGCAGGGTGGAATAAATCTGGCCTAGGTTCACTTCCAAAGTAACCAGCTGAAGGTGATTTGAATTGAATTTTGAATCTGGCCAGACCACGTCTAGATAGAGTTTTTCTGGGCAAGCTGTGAGATGTTCTCCAGACATGACGATAAGTAGAAGAAATCCTATTTTAGAGGCACATGAACAGCATGAGGCTTTGGATAGACTCCTGGATGCCAGCGTCCCAGGTTTATTTTCACTTGGGCTTCATTCTCACTGTTAATGCATTAATTCCAGTGTCCTTGCTAAGGATAGGCCTGTAGATCTTACTGAATGTGAACTGGGTGGTTGGAGGATATGTCTCTTCATTTATTCTCTCTTACTCTAGTGGTTTCTCCTGTGCAATCCCATTACTCAAAGAAAGAAAAGAAAGTATCTCCCAAGGGTAGTAGGAAGCCTTACCTTTGGTCTCAGTCTTGCATGGAAGGGTAGAAACATGTGGCTGTCTGACCTAAGAAATCTGAAGACATTACCATCTTAACTCATCAAAATTCAAAGTACTAGTTCATAGTAAACTACATTTAAAAATCGTTTCTGCTCATGGTTCTATTTTGTATTTAATTTTTAACTTAATTCATTGTCACATTATAATTTTTATATTTTTGTATAGTTGTTGTGATTATTTTCCATTGTGTGACAATACCAGAATTGTTAAACCATTCACCTGTTTTAGTTATTTGAATAGTTTCTTCATTTTTTTCCTCTACCATAGATTATCAGCACTTAATGATGGTAACTTTTTACTTTCCTTGAATTCTTTCCTGTAGAGTTTCTGGAGTCATATTACTGAGTTAAAATGAAAGGAGCTGTGTTACTTCCCAGAGTGGATGTACCAATTTACACTGTTGCTAGCCATGTGGAGCAGAGAGAGAAGCTATCTCTGGTTAGCCCTTTCCAAATTCACAGACCCTAAATTTGGGGATAATTTGTTATATAGTAATATCAGTTAGAAAATAAATTTAACAACAATCTTGTAGCTTTATGTGTTTTCATTAACTTCTTTAGCCAAAAGTTTTGTTTTTCATTGTTTCCTTGATTTTTTTTTTTTTTTTTGACAAATGAGAATGGGTATATTTAGAGAAGTTAGTTTAATATCTATATATTGGGATTGGTGCACTTTTAGATATATATTTGTTTATATATCTCTTGAAGTCCTAATGTTTGATTTTTCACATAAATTTGAATACACTCTCTATGAAGTACTGAAAAATCATACAGATATAAATATATTTTTTCAATCAAATGTCATCCCTTTAATTTTAGGTTGTTACATTGCCAGCCTTTCCTTTGTGATGGCTTCTGTTGCCTGAAAACTAAAAAATCATTTCTCTAAAGATTTGATAAGTGCCAAGTCTGATTCCTGATACTTTTGTGTTCCATTTTGATATTTCACTTATTAAAGTTATCTGGAGCTTTGTTAAATATGTGGATATTTCGCATTTATCCCCTCAACATTTATTAAGTAAATATTCCTTGTCTCCTACTTTTAGGAAATTTCTTTATCATCATTTGATCTTATTTCTGGGATGGATCATGCTGAATTAGTCATTCTCTTTCATTAGCTTTTATTTTTCTTTTTTGGTAGCAATGCACTATTTTGATTATTGTTGCTTTCTTGAAAGTTTATACTTTCCTTACTGTCTCTTTGTTTGAAATTTTTTTCCAATTTTGTTCTTGTTTACTTTCAAATAAATTTCAAAATTAATTCTTTTAAAAAATAAACACCACCTTGAATTAATTTATAGATATAATACAATGTAAATCAATCTAAAATTTGATACTGACTTCAAATATTAAGACACAAAGATAGAAATATAACTGAATGTAATAGAACAACTAAGTAAGAGTGTTCAACCCACATTTTATCTAAAGTTATAATAAAAAGAAGAGGAAAAAGGAATGAGTGAAGGAACATATTCCAGGAAGAAGGAACAGAATGTTAAAATTTGGTGGGGCAAGAAAAAGTAGGGCAAAATGGTAGAACTGAAAAGTAGTTCAGACAGAAGCAATGGAAGCTGTTGGTGATGGGAGATGGGAGAAAGTTGGAGAAATAAACAAGTGTCAGATCATGGAGGTCTTTTAGCTATGCTAAGAAGTTTTCCAGAGGAAAAGATTGAGAAGAGGAAATATATGAATGGAGATTATCTGTAAAAGGGTAGAGAGAACTAGGGAAATAGCCAAAATATGACGTTTCTGTGATAGTCTGTTTTTAAATATGGGAGAAATTGGGGCCAGTCTAAATGCTAAGAGGAAACTGGCCATTAAAAGGGAAAGGTTGGAGATTTTGAGACACTAGTATTAGGGAACTGTGCTCTAGTTTCTGGATTTACTAGAAATTGAAGTCAATTTAGCTGCACAGAAGAAAGTTTCGTTACCTTAAGCTGTTACTTTTCAGCTCTTTTTAGTTTTTTAAAAGGAATTTGCATTGAGTCAAAAGAAGTCAAATGCATTAAAATGCTAAAATATGTAATTCCTCCTTTCTTTTTGAAGTGTCCAATTAAGAATAATTTAATCTAAAATGAATCCAATTACAAGTAACAATGTTTAAATTAAGAGAAAATATTTTGAAAGTATATTGTCTTATGAAGGTAAACACTACATTTAAAATATGCATCCTTTCACTTGACACATTTATTCATTTTATTCAAATGTAAATGCTTCAACAAATGTTGTAAATGTAGAGAGATAAATTGACTTTACATCAAAGAGCAAACAACTCACAAATGGCAACAAGAGACCAGTCGTGTTTGAGATGTCTGATATTACTTCATGTCAGTATTAATAATAAAATATTCTCACATACCATTTCTCCTCATGGAAAACTCTCCTGTCCTTATTCATATACAGATAAAGCTGAAGGGGGATCTGGATGCCTCTGTGCCTCCCAGAAGCTTTTTCCAGAACTGATTTGATGAGGAAATTTACACTTTCTAACCATCCTTTTATACAGATATGCTCTTCACTACTTTTACCCCTCGAGTCCTAGATATTTTGGTGCTTGTGATGGAGTAGATCAGACACACATGTTTGCTCCAGAGCATTTAAACATACATTATTGATTCTGTCTTTTGAAGGTAAAAATGCTTTCAGAAGAAACTTGGAAAACAAGTCTAAATCGATTGAATTTAAAGACCAATAGAAGTCTCTAGCTATGGTTTCCACAGCAATGATTTGAATGCTGAATATTTTTTTTCATGCACCAGGTCATTAATGGCTTCATTGATTCAACAGAAAATTTTGGAACCTACTGTGTGCTAGGTAGCTGAGAAGCAAAAAGAATTAGGCCACACTATGTCTTGTTTCCAGCCCTTCCTCTTCCAACCTACTGCTACCAGAGAGTTCACTGTCGTCTACTTAGGGTGCCAGGCAAGTAAGGAGTTTTAAGAATAATGTGATATGTGCCATAATAGATATGGGGAAAATGAACTTTTAAAGCACAGAAAGAAGCAGCTAAGTTTATCCATTGGGATCGAATTCAGAGAAGGGTTTTTTTACCTGGTAAAGTAGCAGAAAAAAAAGCTATTGGAGTTTTATCTTCCAGAATGAGAATGGTTTGTAGGATAGATTAAGGTTTGGCAGGGTGGGGGAATGGAATGGTTGGGAGGAAGGAAGTGTCTCCTTTTCAGAGGAAATAACATGTGTAAAAGGCGAGAAGCTGTATTAGGACATTGTGGTTTTGGAGTGCTCCTTGTGGCTTTCTGACTAGTATGACAGAAGCACAGAATGTGTTGAGAGCGTGGCAAGTTGTTATGCTGGAAGAGTAAGTAGAGATATGAGTAAACATTTTTATGACATCATAAGGAGTTTGAACTTTACACTGTAGCTGGTGGGAAATGTTGAATGGCCAATGATTTATATGAAACATAAACATCAGGAAAATCGCAGCAAGGCATCATAGGACTTCTATGATGAAAGGTGATCATTGTTTCTCTCTCTCTGCCTTTAGAAAAAGCAATTGTCAAATAAGGCATTGCAGGTGACTGTTTCTTTCATGTAAAAGAGTCTGGGAGATTCCCCCTTGTAACTTATTGGGGCATTTCATAGTTTTTACCACCATGACATAATTGCACATGCTAAATCTCACAGTTTGTAATTAAATTTTATCCCTCTTGTACCCTCTTGGAGATGAAGGCCTCCTTTCAACAGCGTTCAATTCACTTGAAGGCAATTTTAGAGTTATCTCTTGGACTTTCCTCTTTAGATTAAATAATTCTACCTCATTTATTTTTTTTTTTCTTACGACTTCTATTTTACAACCCTTTAAACCATTTTAGTTGTTATTTTTCTGGATCTTTTCCAGTTTCTTGACATCTTCCTTATATGTGGTAAAATAAAAAAGGTAACAGTGTTTAGAAAAGATTCTAAGTGATGTTAAACCTGATATAAAGGATTATTTTCAGCCATTTTACATTATACTACTATTAGACTATGCCTAGTATCATGTTAGAATTTTTAAAGGCAGCTCTGCATTGGTAGAAAATATAATTATTTTTTGATGTTTTGATCATCCTTTTTCCTTTCCTATTTATGCAGTTGAAAATATTTTTAAAGCAGTCCTGTTAAGTTCTTTCTAGTTGTCGATGGATGATTTTTCTATCAATCTTTAAACGTTATTCTTTTTTTCCCCTCAGCTTTATCAAAGTCTAATTGATAGATTAAATTGTAAGATGTTTAAAGTATACAACCTGATGATTTGGTATATGTATATGTTATAAAAGAATTCTCTCCATTGTTTTAAACTCTGTTCTTATCTCAAGCAAGGCGTAATGGAAAGATTGGTTGAGGAGATTTGACTTCAAATCATGTCGCTGTAAGGTATGTTGGAAAATTAGGCTAAAAAAAGTTATCCCAGAATAATTATGGGACATTCTCAAAAGTGTTCTAATTTGGATGGTAACCTGCATGGTTATCTTGGGCTCTGTCAATTACTTTTGTATGTCTCTCTCTCAGCCTCCTCATTGGTAAAAAGAAACAATAATATCTAGCCAATACAGTTGTTAAGTAATTTAAATATTAAAAAAGTTAAAGTTTCTAGCATAAAGCCTGATACATAGTAAATACTTTAAATAGGCCCTTTCCTCTTTTTATAAAAACTATTAAATCTTTTCCCAAATAAGTGGATTCTGTACACTTAAGTTATCTAAATATCTGGGATAAAATTATATTCATTGTAGTAACATGCTTATGAAGTTAATATAGCTGTCAGTGGGAAGTTTAAGTGGCATCCTTGCCTCATCCACAATCCAAGTCATTACTAATGACATTGTAGAGTACAGACTTGCATGTCTTGAGCTGTCCTTTAGCTTGATATACAACCAGTAAGAATGACCGTATATATTCAGTCGAGCCTCCAATTTTCAGGTTGAATCCCATTAAAATATGATTTCATTATGTGTATTCTGAGGAACATTATTCCCTGTGAGTAGCTGATGGATTTCATGAATGGGGGAGAAGTGTTGTGTTCAAATAAGTGGACAGCTAAGACAATCTTTAAATTATTCTGTAGAAAGATTTTAGCATACTCATCTATGCTGTGAATCTGAAGAGCATACAGTACGATGTAGCATTTATAAAATAACTAATTGAACTTGTACCTCTTTTTCCATGGAGCTCCTCAAGAACTAATAGAAAATACTTGGAAAATACCAAGTTACTAATAGCTCAGTTTATCATGTTTTACAATCTTGACAGAATGTTCATTCATTCATTCAATCATTCAACAAACATATATGGCCCATATCATTTATTGATTGAGTGCTTTGTGTCTAAGTAACACTTTAAACCAGATTATATAACACACAATTATAGCTTAATATTTGGAAAGTTATTGAAGTAGTAATTTAAAAATATAAACATATTATCAAATATGTATTAAATTCTGTAAATATTTATTTATTCTTATTTGGTGGTAAGAATTTAGTATTCTAGCAGTAGTTGCCAAGCTTTTTAAATTGTGCCCTTAGTTATGCTTATGTATTTATAAATTATATGCATGTATTAATGGGTTAATAAATCATCTATTATAAATCATCCACAGAATTCAGATGTTTTAAAAAGATGAGATGAAAAATAAATAGAAATAAAAATTCTAATATTTTCTTCCTGTGCTTCAATGGATCACCTTACTAACCTTTGGGCTCTGTGTTCTTCTGTTTGTTTTTGTGCTCCTCTCTTTGGAGACCACTGTCCTATTGGAGTAAAGGAGTAAAGGAGGAAACAGATCTAATCATGCTACAGACTTAGAGGAAGTATTCTTTTTCGTCCATTATATTTGTCATGATTTATTATAGAGTAAATTTAGGTTTGACATTATTGTAAGCGATTCAGAAAAAAGGAAAAAGAACCAAACATTTTGTTTTGGATAAGCTTACTCTGATTGAAGGGAATGTACAATAACAGAGCAGAATTAATTTAGAAGTTAGAATTCTAAATTGGATCAGTTCTATTAAGATTATCAAATATCTATAGAACATCTATCATATGCTGAGTGCTAGGCATCAGGAATACAGAAGTAACCCATAACTCTCTTCCCTGAAGAGCAGTTATGCACTGAGAGATGCCCAGTTTAACAGTATTTTCAGGATGAAAGGTAAGGTTACCCTGGGAAACTACTTCTTAATATAATGCATACTATATTTTGAGTAGGACCTCTTTCTATGTGAGAAAAGATTGTGGGCAATGGGGTCAGCTTGCCAAGAGGGATCCCAGAACTCTCTTGTCATTCATGATTCTTACTTCAGGCTTGTTCTCATGAATTCTAGTTGTCCCTGGGTATTCCTTTCTTCTTTATACCTGTTTTATTGTACAAGGCCTCTGCTATCCTCTAAGATGCATTGCTAGCAATTACTATGCCATTTCTCCTCATCACATGCTCTTTGGTCTCAGTGGATCAGCCATTCAAACTTGTGTCCTTGTCAACTGCTGCCATATTGTTCACTCACCAGTATTCTCCCATTTCATCTTTTGTGATGATTATTCCAGTATATTATTACTTTAGACATTTTATTTCCAGAATTCTAAATTCTAGCAATGTCCACTTATGTTTCAATCACATATAGTCTTTATTAGAATTGCTTAAATGCACGTGACTTTAGAATTTTTAGAAATGTTATTTGATATCTTTGTTTTATTACGCATTCATATTTGTACATACATAAAAGCTTTGCTGTTTGAGGAATGAATGTTACCCATAGAAAGATTTCTCAAGTTTTTAGTTTTATTTTTCTGAAACATTTTACTTCAAATAGAGTTTTAATTGTATTGGCTCTAAGTGAATGTAAACCAAGTTAGTATTGAACCAGCAGATGGAAAAATCCTTATCATTGAACAATGAAACAACTTGAATTCTTATTTCTCCCTTTTGCCATCTGGTATCTGTGCTCATATTTGAAACATTAACCATTCAGGCAATAGTTGTTTTCTGTATCCAATAGTCAGAAGGTTTCTCTGAAGACTGGTGCTTATCTTTTCAGAAAAAAAGAAGAAGATAAAATGCTGCAAATACAAGTAGAGTCCTGAACTAATATTTGACAGTCACATAAAAGCTTAAGAAAATGCAGAGTACAAAGTGAGTATAAGGAGATGCCATTTTCAATTTATTTTCATAATCTAATTCTGTGTTGCTTGTAAAGGTTAATCTAAATCCAGCAGAAGAAAGCCTGACCACTGTTTACATATTATAGGCACTGCTACATTATTCTAAATGCAGCAAAATGAATACAGCCCTCGTTCTCAATCTATTGCTATTTTTTTCTGAATTGTAGTAGATATGATTTTTTTTTTTCATGTGACCCTCAAATTCTCAGTAGTCAAAAGGTGTCTGTATTGGTAAAATGCTTATAAGAAAACATCTAGAAAAGAATTTATGACATTCACTTTGAAAATAAGGACACAATACATTAACCTCCAGTTATTCAAATAACTTTGTGGTCGACTTTTTTTGGATGTCCGGCAATATTCCCATTATCTACTTGGTGGGGGAGAAAAGCTAAAGGAACTCACATAATTTAAATATTATTTTAACTATTAACCCAAGGAAATATCTATGTAACATTAAGAACTTGCGCCTTTAAGGGCGAAGCATTGTAATGTCTGGTAGCAATGGCTTTTAGATTTTCTGGTATTTTTATTAGGTATAAAGCAGTTTATCTCTATTCTTTCATGAGTTCTCATATAAACAAAACATAATTAATGTGGTAGTTTTATTGCACTTGAAGACAAATCCTTAATCTAAGTCCAGATCTTTTAGCATCTGAGATATTTACCGTCACTTTTCAGATTAGCTTACCTTTGGGTAGACTTTGAAGGCTCTTTATTTCTCCATGTGGTTTTGTTTTCCACTTGGATACCAAGCACCAGTGCCTCAATTTGTGGCTCTGTGGGCCAATTCTGAAAGTTTACTCTGTATGGACAGCTAAGACAATTTTATAAATTATTCTTAGATTTAGAAATATTTTTTCACTGAATAGTCAGTCTCTGACTGACAAGTTTAAGATTACGAATGACACTAAGTTAAAGTTTAGTGTCTTTTTCTGTATAAACTTGAACCTTTATCCTTCTGCTTAATCTAACTCTGGTTAATATGACATTAAGACAGGCAGCTTTCTCTCCTAATTGGTCTTTCAGATGTTGAAGAGCTTTTAAGTGCAGAGATGTGTTCACTGAATCCCAGCTATCTTAATGTCTTGCCCTGCTGCAGAGAGTGTGTGGTTGGATCAACCTGTCACTAGGCAGGAGAGAGTGCCTCCATTGCTCTGCCCTTCATGCCAGGCCTGCCACAGAGGCCATCGGTCTTCATGTTTCTTTGGGTCATATACTCACCTAGCAATAGAACAACAACAGAAACTAAAGCAGTACCAAGAACATTATTTACTTGTCACTTGACTTACTCAATGTTGGGAACTCAGATTACTGAACATCTCAGCTATGGAGTACTGTTCTATATATATGGAAACAAAGACTCAGAGAAGTTAAACACTGACAGAGCTAGGCCTCAAACCCACCTCTGACTAACTTCAAAACCTATGCTTTTAACCACTAAAATATGACGGAAGCCAGGCCACAGGGTCATGTGATTCAAAACCCAGAGACCTTTGCAAATGGATGCTCTCAGAAGGAGACTGTAGGCATGGTAGATGCCTTATGATTTTTTGGAAGGGGCATTTTCACCAATGGGCACCTTCCAGCACATAATTTCCTGGCAGCACAATGGAGACCAGCATATCTACCCAATTAAATACAATTTCTTGGTGGACTGATGTGAAGCAAAACTCTACGCTTCATACTTCAAAGCACTTGTGTAATAATAGAAATGGTATTGGGCATGGAATAGTAGGACCTGGTGCTTTTACCCAGACCTGGAACTTACTGACCTTTATATTTTGGACAAGTCACTCAGTTTCTTACTTTATTAATCTTTAAAGCTGGGTTGATCTTAATTTTCAAAGGTCAATTGTACAGACTTAATTTTTTTTAAGAAGATTAAATTATTTTGATAAAAGCTTGGTATTTGATAGGAATTGAGTGTATTAATAGCTTGTTTCTTATTTCTCCAAAGAAAGACCACTTTTAAAAAAGAGAGAAAACCTCTTATTTGAAGTATAACGCATGCAGAAAAGTGCAGAAATAATGTGTTCAGCTGAATTAATTATCTCAAAATGAACTCACCTGTGAAACCACCTCCCTACTCAAGAAGTAGAACACTGCCAGCACCCTAGAAGCCCCACTCATGTCCTTTCCTTACTACTGAGCCCTTCCTCCTCCCAAGAAGTAACCACTGTTGTGGTTTCTATCACCATAGACTGATTTTGCCTAGTTTTGTTTTTCTTTAGCTTTGAGTAAATTAAGTTATATATAATGTATTCTTCTGTGCCTGGCTTCTTTGGCTAAATTCTGTTTATAAGATTCGTCGATATTATTACATGTGGGTGTAGTTTGTTTATTTTGAAGGCTGTAGTGTGTTTCATTATATGAGCGTATCACAGTTTATTTTACAGTTGATGGGCATTTGGGTTGTTTCCACTTTACAGCAATTATGAATAATGTTGCTATGAATGTTCTCACATGTGCCTTTTGGTTAATATGTGCACATGTTGAGTTGCTAGGTCACTAGGTATGCAGTCTTTAACCTGAGTAGATAATACCAAACAAATATCTAAAATGGTTTCCATTTCTGTCAGTAGTATGTGATTGCTTGTTGCTTCTGAGACTAGCTGACCCTTAGTATTTTCAGTCATCTGAATTGTGCTGAGTTTGTAGAGGTCCGTCTTTACCTTTCCTTGACTACTAGTGTGGTTGAGTCCCCTTTCTTATGTTTGCTGGACATTTGGATATCCTCTTTCATAAAATTTTTGTCCACAATCTCTTGTCCATCTTTTCTATTGAGTTCTGGCTTTTTCTTATTGATAGTTTGGATTTCTTTTTTTATTTTCTATAATAGCCCTTTGTTGATTATATGTGTTGCAAAAATTATCTCCTAGCCTTTGGCTTGACTTTTCACTTTCTTAATAATATCTTTTGATGAAAAGAAGTTCTTAATTTTAATGTAGTCCAATTAATTATTTTTTCCTTTGGTTAGTGCCTTTTGTTCTCTGTTTAGGAAATGTTTCTTAGCTTCAAAATCATCTAGAAGCTATTCACTCACATTATCTTCTAGAAGCTTTATTGTTTTCATTTTTACATTTACCACTACAATCTTCCTGGAATGAATTTTTATGCATGGCATGAGATGGGAGTCTACTACATTTTTCTATGCTTTTTTGATTCCATGTCCTTTCTGTTTAATGGAAAACAAAATGAGACTATGGTCTGAGGATGACATGACTCTTTCTTCACACATTCATGCTCTTTCTGATTGTCCTTCTATACAATACCACAATTTCTCCAACTTAACTCCCATTTCTCATGAGTACATTTAAGACATAGAGTCAGTTTCTTAAATAGCTTTGTAGTACTGTTCCTTCTTAAGGAGATTAGGATGTAAGCATTCTACGATATCCTTGAAGAGAACAGGACAGTTACAATAGATGTATAAAATGCTTTATTCAAAGAGGTAAAGGTTATTCCTTCTTTTCAAAATTCTTCTTACTGTTCTCTAACATTCACTCTCTATCTTGGTATCTGAACTTATCTTTCCTGTTTGCTGGTGAGCAATATGAAAGGAGGAAGGAGAGTTCCTCATATTTTATAGCAGAAATTGATAGACATTGTGATAACACAACAAAGCTTCTCGACTGTAGAAGAGCACGGTTACTTCAGTGCATGTTGGCATTTTTTATTTACTGAAGAGCTTTTCCATGGCTAGTTAAAACATAATCACGACAAAGGTTAAATTATTGCTAGATGCTCCATCACGGAATAGGTATCCTTTAGATTTCTTTTGGTGCTGCTACTTTACTTTCCAAACCAAACACTGTTCGGAGCTCATACCTTTGGTCCAATAATGAAAATGTATTAGAGGATGCACAAATGATAGCTTGCACTCATGCCTTGCACACATTTCTCACAGGCTGTATGCTCATTCTACCATCTTCTGGGTCCTCTCTGTGGTGATGTCAATGCTAACATTTTTGTGTTTGCGTGAACAGTGGCTTTTTTTTTTTTAAGTTGTAGGCCAAATTACAAATATATTTTTCTTTTTTACTTTGCTTTCTTAAATTGACAAAAAAATAAGAGATACCCAAGGAACAAAGTGTGAGTAAGTCTGCCAGAGGCTAGATCCATCCATGATTTACATCCCTCTCTAACTCTTTAGGAAGGCTTTGTTTTCCTGTCTGTGTAGTGTGCAGGTTTTGAAGGGCATTTTAATAAAGGCACACTCTAAGAAAGATAGGGAAAAGTCAACTAGTGCTTCCTAACTAGTTTTAGAAACCTTCTGACTTCTAGAGTTGTGTGGGTATGTGCACAGACATAATTGTTAAGAGCTCACCCTGCAACTTAGTCAAAAATAATGTGCTTTTTCTCTAGCATTGGCCTTTTAAAATGTCAGTAACTTTGTTAATTCCAAACCAATTATTTCCACACTTTTCAAAGCATAAACTCACACTGGACATATGTATCTTTATATTGGGCTACAATAAAAAAATATATATTTATATACAGTCGCACATACACACACACACATTTACTTATTTCTGTCATTTCTAGGAATGATGTCATTGTTCTCACTACTTTAATGTGTTCAAAATTGGTCAATGTTCAATGCTGGTGGTAAAAAGATAGGTAAAACTGGGATCCTGACCCTAGAGAAAGTCTTATCTAATAGAATATGTATGCTAATCAAAAGGTAACCTATAGTCTACAGTATTTTTACTTTGAATATTCAGAAAATACAATTTAGGATCTGAAAATTATGGTAAAGCTATCTGAAAAATCCCCCAGTTCCAACTCTATATGATCAAGTTCTGGGTATAATTTTATAATAGAATAAAGAGAAGATCTCTTTCTCAAAGTACTCACAAGTCATCGTGCTAAACTTTCTTGCTTTGCATAGATTCAAAATCATGAGTCTGCAAAGGCAGAGGAGGCAATTTTTATTTTATCTGCCTCTCCTTAATCTCACTGGTTTGATTTATTATTTTCCTTTATAACTTCTCAGAGTTAAAAACCACTGTATCCATTGTATCCAGGACTTCAAATATTTTCTATTCTGGTATTAGGGAAGTAGACCACCTTTACTGGGATTGGGAATAAAATGCTCATAAACAATCATTCTTTTGTTAAAAGAATGCCCAGTGGAAAGTTCTTCATTCCATTGAATTCTGTGTAAATATAGCTTCCTCCAGCCAGTGAACTGGGTTAAATCTCCAAGACTATTGCATATCTGGTATGGCTTTTGATGTAGAGATATGAAATTAAACGTGCATTATTTTGATATAGTGTGATTTTTTTCCCCTTTTTTCTTTGTTTTTTTTGGCTAAGCAACAATAAAATGGATGGATTGTTCATGTTAATGTTTTGTAGGACATGGAGATTTAAATACGCTAAGAACAAGCATGGGCAACAGCGGATTGTCCCTGATCATTATTATTAGTGATCTAATAGCGATTAGTGATTATTAGGGTCTCATAAATTGATATGTAAGGACAAAGATTCCAGTTTTTCACAAATTAATTAATGGGCTTGATGTAAATTTCAATAAATTTATCTGAAACTTGATGAAATCATATTAAAATTCACCTAGAAAAAAGAAAAGGCAAGAAGAGCTAAGAAAATATTGACAAAAGAAGCAATGGATGGAAGCCTTGCTCTATGAGCTATTAAAAACTACATTAATTCAATAGTTAAAACTGTGTCGTAAGTTAGTCAATCTAATTTATGTGCAATTATGTGAGATTTTAATAAGTATGTATATGGATGTAATGTTTAATTATCTACCTATCTATTTACCTTTCTAAATCCTAATCTTAATATTCTAATCTATCTCTATTCATCTATCTATAATCTATGTATATTTGGAACTTTTACTGAGAAAATATGCAGGAACCATATAAAAGGATCTACAGAATTTTATTGAGTGGTATAAAACATTATTAAATTATGTCCCTACATGGAAAAAGACTTGTAAGACAATATAAATTTCCTTTTTGTACTTTGTAGTACACTGCCTAGCTCATAAAGTAAGTATTCGTAGGACTAAATGTTTCTTAAATAAATATTAAAAAGTTTGTAATGCTTATAATCAGTTATTGAAAGGCTTATAGCAGCATGAGATGAAATCTAAATAAATATTAATATATAGAAAGTAATTGTCAGGATAATTTGGGAAAATATTTTATCTTCGTTACCTGGTAAGAATCTATTTGGATGAGGTATATAAATATGGATGAGGAAAATCTTTGAAGTTTGCCACATTACTTCTTGGTAAGTGAGTAGGAAAAATAGAAGATTGGGGAAAGAGAAAAGGTCATCTGTATTCAGGGCCTGGATTAGATACTTTTTGTATATTCTCATTGTTTGATAGGGAGGCAATGTCAGCTAGGAAGAATCTGGCATATCAGGTATTACATTCAAAGCAGTAGGAAACTGGGAAGAAATACAGATTTCTAAGGGTGAGAGAAACTTAGAGTGGGATTTAATGAGTATTCCCCTGATATATGATTCATCAAATTTTTTTTCAACATAATTACTCACGAATATGGGAATTCAACTGCAGTTTATTCCCAAGAATCAATCAGTGCTTTTCTGGCTAGATCGATCCCTCATGGATTTTTGATCACTATGCCTGAAATTGCTTCAGTGATACAGAGTACATTCATTATTCATTTATGTATTCCTTTATGAATATTTATTTAATATTTATGAAATGCCTACTACGTGACATAATAGTGCACAGTTCTGCTGATTTAACAGGAAACAAAATCTGGTTTCTGCTCTCTCAAGACAAGAAAATGGAAAGTATTGGTGGGACACATTTTGGTACATCCAGAGAACATGGTATGAGGGCTGTATAGTAGCTGGAGATATAGTTGTGTGTAGACCATAAAATGTGTGTAGATTACATCAAATTTAAGTCACGATAAGGATCCGAGACTAAATCCTAAGAGGAACATGGCACCATTGGAAGATTTTAAGCAAAGGAAGAACATGGTCATGTTTGTGTTTTAGAAAGAGGACTTCATCTACAGTGCTGAGTGGAGATTGGGATGAGACAAGACTGGAAGCTGGAAAATCATAAGGGGCTTTCACAGTAATTCAGACAGAAAAAGATATGGTTTTAATAGGGTACACAGGTTATATATCTTGGGGTCTTCTTTAAGAAAAGATTAGAAATATTTGAATACAAAATTAGATACAAGGCTTTAGAAAGGGACTTGATTCATGAGTTTTTTCCTAGATGCATCTCTAGATCCAGAGAAGTGATCTTACTGGTCTGAACTATGGTGGTGGCAATGTGGATGAAGAGGAATGAATGAATGAGGAAATTTAAAAGACTAGTGATTGGATGTTTAAGGTGAGAATAGAGAACTGTGAAAGATGATGCTTAGTTTTCTGGCTTGAGCAATCAATTGGGTAGACAGAGGAGGATCTGTTCATTGAGAGGAAACACAGGAGGAGGAGCAGATTTTAAAAGCAATATGATATTTTGTACCCATGTTGGGTTGAAACATTTGGGTGCAAAGCTCAAGATAGTTAAAATTATTCTGCTTCTGATGTGGCTCAATTAACTTTGGCAATTTGTGTGTTCAGCTTCCTGAGGATGAACGTAATGCCCCATCAAATGTGGTTCCTGTAGTAGATGTAGATTTAAACCTGCATAATAAATATTTAAGTGATCACTGCCTAGCAGCACTGTTGTCTAGGTCTGAAAACTAATGCTGGGTTATGTTAAACTCTTACTATTTTTCTCACCTTTAATGTGGTGCCTTTCAGGATGTTTTTTTCTTGGTCCCTAGCACTATAATATTGTGGCATGTGCTGCTTAGCTAGCAGGTTACCCGGAAGGCTTTCAGTCCTCTGGGGATGATGAATTCTTGGTTGTGTGTGTAGGGTTTCTCTAATGTAGGTCAGTGCCTGAGCTTCCTTTGATTGTTAATCCATAGTCTTGAACTGATTATGCAACCCACTGAGGACCTGCTAAATATAATGTTTTAAAGTTCAACAGCAAATTTCCTTCTCTATTGTCCTTTAATTTGAAAATGGCTGAACAAATTTTTCTTATACTTTTCATGAAAATAGAGAAAAAATATAGCTTCCAAAGAATATAAAAATTACCCTACTATGAAAGTTTTAGACAGTCATCAAATAACTTAATATAGGAGATAATAATAGAGACTGTTTTGCCACCTAAAATACAGCATTCTCTACTATGAATACTGTAATTACTATTTACAGCTAGATTATAGGGAAATCTGTGGGTGCCATGGAATTCAGTTTCAGAATTATGGAAACTCTGTTTTTATAATTAAAGGGCTGGTTAGTAAATTCCCTCCTATTTTCTAACCTATTTAAACAGATCATATATGTGCCAATATTTCTTTGCTAACTATGGTGAAGGAGACAACTGACTTTAAATCTTCTATTGCTGAATAATACCCATAATAACTATGTATAATATATGGTTCATAATTAGCGAATATGCCGAGGTTTTTCAAAAAGTGCATTAGATATGGCATTGATAAAAATTTCTGCTTCATTAAATGACTTTATAGACTATATTTTGCTGCTTTTGCATATGGAGTTTTTTTCTTATTTGATAGCAGGATTACTTTACAGCTTCTTAATGAGAATACCTTTTTTTTAATAGAACCTTTTCTGAAGTTTTATTGAAGCTCTTGGTGACCTATTTCTAATGATTTTAGAGCTCTAAAAATTTCTCTCCCTTATTTAAGTAGCTTTAACTTATGTTTGATTAGTGGCTTTGGAAGTAGATTCACAATCTAATTTTAGGAAGGAAATCTTTTCTTACAGGAGAAACAAATTCAAAAATAACCTTGCACATCACAGGATGCCTATGAATTATGGAAATGGTTCACATTCCCACACCACTTATTAGGTGAAGAGGGGGTGAAAGTCAGAGATGACTCCTCAGTTGCATTTTGTACTTAGTTACATTTGTGCAGGAAAATGTCTCTTTAATATCCTCTTTAATAAACACTGAGGACTTAGATGAGTAAGTTCACTGGTGGTCTGAGATTATAATGCCATATAAAGTGCTCTAAATTTGTAGTCCTATAGAATCAGAGATCAGATGCTGATATTGGGTGTTTGTAGAATGGATGGGAAGTTTGCAGGCATCCAAGTGTCCTATACTCAAGGAAGTTTAGAATTGTGATCTGGAGTTTGGAATAGCCATAACTTAAATGAGAAATATTGTGATGATTGATTTAGACCCTAAAGAGTAAATAAGATTTCACTTACCACACAAGATGGCAAAAGGCTCTCCAATCAGAGCAAAGAGTCAGTCCTTAATCCACATTATCATTTTTTCCAGTTACAGTAAATTTTTATTTTAACTTCAAAGAATTGTATATATTAAAAATGGAAACAATTCACAATGTGAAAAGTAACAAGCAAATATCCACTCTATGCTCTTTGTTTTTCCCCTATCCCTAGCCCCTATTCCTACCTCCATCTGCATATTTGATGTTAATTCTTCGAGAGTTTTTCATATGCATTTAAATATCAACCTATCCTACCCATTTATACCCCTTTTTCTGATTAGCTTCGTTTTGTAACTTGTATTGCTCAACATGCTTTATAGTTGTATTGCACAAACATGCCTTTTGTGATAGTGCTCTTCAGTCTACCCTATTCTTTTAACAGCTACCTATCATTTAGTATGAATATATTATAATTCATTTAACCATTACCACCTATAGGCTGTTTATAATTTTTCTACATTACAAACAGTAATGAATATAGATATATCCCTAGTCTCCTTATCTAGTGTCCTGTCCTTTCTCTTCCTCCGTCCCTCCTGGCCTCCCATTTATAAACTACATCTTTATGTGCATGGACATTTCTGTAGGATAGATCCTGGAAGTGGAATTGTTTGATCAGTTTGAACAGTGACATATACTCCCAAAATTCCTTCCTCCTAATTATACCAGTTTACATTTCTATCAACAATTTAGCGGTGTTTATTTAATCATTAATCATGAATTTTTTTTGTCTATTTGATTGGATTAAATGGTAAATTATATTAAAAAGCTTTTTGTTGTTGTAGTCCCTGAAATGGTGAGCTTGTGCATCTTTTCATATTTTTTGGTCCAGTGGATTTCCTCTATTTTTTTTTTTTTTTTTTTTTTTTTGTAATGGATAATTTTTTTTCTCAATGATTCATAAGGTCTATTTATTTAGCTGTGCTTCTATAATTTTGTGTTATATTTTTTGTAACTATTTCTTCCAAGGGTACCACTTATTTTTAATTTGTATTTTGTGACAGAAAAATTTAATTTTTATGTAGTTGAATCTGTCATTCTTCTCTTTTGTGGTTTCTGTATTACATTTCTTGCCTAAGAAGGCCTTTGCGATATTAAGGCTATAAAATATTCTTTTAAAATCTCTTTTTGGCACTTTTATAGTTTCTTTATATTCGATTTTTAAAATATTGTAATTTATATTACTTTCGGGTGTACAGCATAGTGGTTAGACATTTATGTAATTTACAAAGTGATCACCTTGATTAGTCTAGGAGCCACCTGACACTATATATAGTTATGACTATATTCCCCGTGCTGTACACTACATCCTTGTGACTATTTTTAACTACTAATTTGTGCTTCTTAATCTCTTCACTTTTTTCACCCAGTCCTCCAACCCTGCTCTCATCTGGCGATCACGAGTTTCTTCTCTGTATCTATGAGTCTGTTTTTGTTTTGTTTGTTCATTTATTTTGTTCCTTAGATTCCACATATAAGTGAGATCATATGGTGTTTGTCTTTCTCTGTCTGACTTATTTCACCTAGCATAATATTTTCTAGAACCATCCATGTCATTGCAAATGGTAAGATTTCATTTTTTTATGGCTGAGTAATAGTTCATTGAATATATGTACCATGGCTTCTTTATCCAATCGTTTATTGACAGGCATTTAGGTTTCTTCCTTATCTTGGCTATTATAAATAGCACTGCATTGAACATAGGGGTGCATGTATCTTTTCAAATTAGTGTTTTGGTTTTCTTTGAATAAATATGCAGAAGTGCAATTGCTAAGTCATAAGGTAGTTTTATTTTTAATTTTTTGAGGAACCTCCAAACCGTTTTCCATAGTGATTCTACCAATTTGCAATCCCACCAACAGTACACGAGGGTTCTGTTTTCTACACATCCATGCCAACATTTGTGTTTTGATTTATTGATGATAGCCATTCTGTCAGGTGTGAGGTTTCTTTGTGGTTTTAATTTGCGTTTCTCTGATGATGAGTAACTTTGAGCATTTTTTCATATGTCTATTGGCCATCTGTAGGTCCTCTTTGGAGAAATACCTATTTAGGTCTTCTGCCAGTTTTTAAATTGGATTGTTCGTTTATTTGGTGTTAAGATGTATGACTTCTTTTTAAATTTTGGATATTAACACCTTATCAGATGTATCATAGGCTATATTAAAATTTTAATACTTACAAATTTTAATTTCACATAAAATGTAGGTTATGGCTGAGATTTCTGGGCAATCACTATACCTATATCATCTTTCCATTTACACTGTTAGATTCTGTTTCCCAGCCTCCTGTGCAGCTGGGTGAAGCCATATGACTGATTTGCAACCAAAAGAATGAAAATAGAAGTGAGGTACACCACTATCAGTCTTGGCTCATAACAACCTTTCAAGAGAGATCCTCTTCCAAATTGACCTTGGAGAATATATGTCAAAGATGGTGAAGTCAATCTAGAAAGTGTTTAAAACCAAGAATCACCACATATAAACACTTGCCTGTCAGAAACACTCATTTTAGACTCTATGTGAGCAAGAAATTAACTTATTTCTATAGATTCAAGCCATTGAGATTTTAGAGTTTATTTTTTCATTGCAGTTGTATAATCAGTATATGGACTAAGGTAATGGCTTTACTTTTCACCAACTGTAAGGTGAGTAGTTCCAAAAATTTTATTTAACAATACTCTTTAACTTCTAATTTGAAATTCTATCTTTTGTATGTTATAAATTTTCATAATTATAAGAATGATTCTGGGTTCATTTTGTTTTAATGAGTTACTTGTATATTCCTGAAACAATGCCATTATATTTTATTTACTACAGCTTGTAATTGTTCTTGGTGTCTGGTAGTAGAGTGGTCTTTTAAAATTCAAATCTCTCTTATTCCTTCAAAGTCTTTCTATGACTCTTAAGAAAAAATTCAACACCTCTAACATGGTCTATAAAGCCCTAAATGACTTGGCCACTATCCATCTTTCTACCTGTATCTTTCCTTCTTTGCTGCTCAATTGACTTCAGCTTCTTTAATTTTTTTTTAAAATGCAAAATGTCTTATCACCTGTGAACATTCACGGATGTTATTCCATTTGTCCAAGAGAGCTCTTATTTATCGTTTATGTCTTAGATTCAAGAATCTAAGTAACTATGAAATTTAATGGACTTTTCTTGAAAAGTATGCCTTATAAATATTCCTATGTTATCCGAATACTATTTCATTAACTGTAGACCTCTTTAAGAGCAAAGATGATATTGTATACAAGTTTTATATAAAACTGCAAATCTTTTCTACCTAGGGGAACTGACTCTCAAGCTCCTATATATCTCTGTATCAGAGTACTGGGAGCAGCTCACTCAAATAGTTATAGGAGATTGTTGGAATGGTGTGGTTAGGATTAAAGAAAACCAATAGGGAATGGTGATGTGCTTCAGGGCTAATACCAGTGGAGTTCTGTTACCAGCCCCAGATGTGAGGGGGTAAGGCAGAGAAAAGGTATTGGAACGTAGGAGATTGGGTCACCTGACAGGAACCATGCCTTTGGTGGAAAAGCATAACTAACCTGTGGTATGTGGCAGGGAGAGAGCTAGGAGAATAATTTTTTCCTCTTGTTTTCTTCTTACTCTATGATCTTTTGGAGTCTTTCATTAGTTGGACTCAGCTAGAAGCTAAAGGGGAAGATAGTCTGTTGATGTTATTCGTAGAGGTCATAAATATCTTGGGGCCCAAAGTATGAAGGTGAAAGATAGAGAGAGGATTTGGAAGATGAGCAGAAGATATCCAGCATGCTATAATGCAGCTAGAGAATTTATTTTTAGTGTATATGTAGAGTGTGAATATTAATTTTACATATTTTCAAGTTTCAAGCCAATACTTCCAGCACCATCTGTAGAAACTTGACTTTCCTTACTACTTTGTGAATCCAGTTAAATTATTCTGTACAATAGAGTCTGTTCTGGGATACGTGTTCTGGGTTATGTCCTTCACTCTTTATAGTAGTTTCATAAAATAGTATTTAATTTGAAAAGCCTTTCTTTATTATATTTTTTCAGAGTTAAGAGTTTCTTATTTAGCATTTGTGGGTTCAAACAAAATTTTAATATAGACCACTAAAAGTTTTCAAGCTATATGGGGGAATATACCATGTTTCTCCCATTATATGTAACCCCTTTTACAAATATGTGGAATACAGTATCTAGTATGTTATAGGCATACATAAAGAATAAAGGGTGGCTGAATCAATTAATATAAACTTATTTAACAATATACTGAAGAATATATGCTTTGAAATAGTGGAATAAAGCAATATGTACTATAAGTAAGACTTGAAGACATTTAATGATATTTACTTAAATAGAAAAGACAGATTTACATTTTCAAATACCAGGATAAATGAATTTCCTGTGAATAGGAAAGACCAAACAAAGCATAATATTGGTCAGTTTGACGTTATTAAATTGATCATGCAAGAGGTTCTCAGTAGAACGTTAAGAGGATGAATATCTAGGGACACATGTAAATTGGATCAAGTATTTAGGTACAAGGGCCCCTCAAGCGTCCAAGGTGTTTGGGGGCTTCCCTGGACATCACATTGAATAGGATTCAGGTACCTGATGCCTGATCCAGGACAATTCCAAGACTCAGAAGGAATCCTAAACTGTTCAGGGTAGGGGGTGAAGCCTTGAAAGTTTTGTCTTATCTGTCTAGGACATTTTTGTCTCCTGCCTAACTCTTTATCTTATTATTTTTATTACTCATCTTTGAAAATTTAGCTCAGATTGTTGACGAGAATGCGGAAAAAAGGGAATCCTCATACATTGTTGGTGGGATTGCAAATTGGTATAGCTGCTATGGAAAACAGTCTGGAGGCTTCTCAAAAAATTAAAAATGGATATACTTTTTGACCCAGCAATTGCACTTCCGGGTATTTATCCAAAGAAAACCAAAACAATAATTTATAAAGATCTATGCACCCCAATATTCATGGCAGCACAATTTACAATAGTTAAGATATGGAAGCAACCTAAATTCCCATCAACAGACAATTGGATAAAGAAGTTATGGTTCATATATACAATTGGATATTACTCAGCCATTAAAAAAAAATGAAATCTTACCATTTGCAATGACATGGATGGACCTAGAGGTTATTATGCTGAGTGAAATAAGTCAGACAGAGAAAGATAAATACTGTATGATTTCACTTATATGTGGAATCTAAGAAACAAAAATAACAAACTAATGGAAAACAGACTCACAAATACAGATGACAATTTGGTGATGGACAGAGGGGAGGGGGATTGAGGGGCTGGGAGAATGAAGTGAAGGATTAAAGAAGTACAAATTAATAGTTGATAGTTGGTCACAGGGATGAGGAGTACGGCATAGGAAATGTAGTTAGCATTAATATATTGGCTAGGTGAAGAGCTGGAAGAGGGAAAGCACAATTAGGGGGATCGTTTTATAAACTATATAAATGTCTAACCAATGTACTGCATACTTGAAACTAACTTAAAAAAATTAGCTCAAATTTATACTTCTCACAGGAAAGCCTTTCTTTTTTTAAATCCTTTCCTAATCAACATTCTATGTCCTCAATGTGCCCTTAGATGTTGCAGATAGTAGCATCATCATATCACCACCACCATCATCATTATCATCATCATCATCATTATCATCATCATCATCTGATGTCAATGCTTATTTAAATTATTATGTGCCAGGAATTTTGCTAAATAACTTATATGGATCTCATTTAATTCTTACAATGAAATAGGTGATAATAATTATAAGTGTTACTAATTTTGATATGCACATTATATACTGTTTATAATCTTTTTGTCTTTCCCTCTACACTGTGAGTTTATTGAGGGCTTAGAAAATATCTTTTACCTTGTGTCTCTGTATCCCTGGCACTAATAATAGCGATCAGCACATGCAGCTGTACCCCAAATGTTTGAAATGAATCTTGGTTTGAGTCTACGTTGATCTAATTTACAGATGTGGCTTTTGTATGATCATTTTAAAATAAAATGACACTTTGATTCTTATCATGCAAAGCCAGTACATTTCTGGAACAATAATTAATTTTATTAAATCCATTAAAATATTTGTCAAATTAAAATAAAATCTTCAGGCTTTACTTCTCTGTTCTGTATGTGTATTTAATTTAAGTTAGATGAAGGACTAGTAATCATGGATTTCTGCAATGAAGAAAATGGGATAAAAGACTTGTTGGCAAAATAGTCACAGTTTTTCAGCTTGCAAATTAAATTATAGTGTAGATTTACTATCTTACCCCCATTAACTTCTTACTCTCTTTGGCTTTCTGAGTACCTTGGGGATCGGATTTCTTATGGCCCTGTATAAAAGGCTATTGATCACCCCTTCTGCCTTGCCACCCTTACCTGTTGTATAAATTGGCCTGTGTCAGTTGGAGGGGGAAGATAATTAATTTATATTCACATTGAAATTAGATGCAATCTAAAAGAAGGCAATCACCTGGGCTTGCGTTCCTGAGCTCTACCAATTTTGGGATGTTAATTCCTGAGCTAACATTCTAAAGTAGTAGAAGTGTGAGTAAAAATATACGTATATTTTTGTACATCTGTGTACAGGGAGGAGAAGAAAGGTACCCTAAAATAAATTCTAGCAATAACTTTTCTAAAGTTTTTACATGGTTTTAATCACACTGAATCCCAAAGTTGATATTATACATTCTTAAAATATTGGAAACTTTTTCAAAACCATGGAAACAGTGTGTGAGATGTGAGATGAATGGGCAGGAGAATAAATCTTTTCTATTATGACTATATGTTGTCCTTTCCCTAACAGTATCTAAAAGTGCTCATAAGTCACTTCTATTATAGTCTATCAGATATTACTACTTTAAAATCAAAGATGTAATTATGAAATAAAGTTCAAGTCCTGGAACTATTTATAATATGCTTATAAACAAGGCTTTTCTCTATTACTTGTAGTTCTACTTTCATGCTAAATAATGTATTTGAAGCAGAGTCAGTAATTTTTTTAAGCAGAGTGACAGGAGCGTCCAAGATATAAGCAATGCCATTTGACTCCTCTGCTGGCCTTCTAGAATACTTGTCGTTTACCATAACACAGATAAATTAAAATGCAATAAAGCTTCCATGGGAAGTGATATTCATTCCCAATACTAATAGAGAAGAAGTGAATAATCGTAATTCTTCCAGTGGGTTTACTTCTTAATTCATTTTGATTACAGCAGTGAAAATATCTTTAGAGAGTAATGGATATACCAATCCCTAGAACCTGGTAATGATCTCCTAAATATTATGCTTGTAGCGAATCCCTAATGTTTAAAATACACCTTAACAGTGATGTAGGGGAGGATTTAGGCTCATTATTGAAAAAGCAATAATTTGTGCATCAGGAGTCCTTTATTGTTTTGGTCTTATATCTCAGTTATGTTTGTCATAGCAAATACTTGGTTCAGTGACATTTCTTTTTTTTATTTTTATTTTTTTAATTTTTTAAAATTAACTTTATTGGAGTAACATTGGTTAATACAATTATATAATTTTCAAGTGTACATTATAATTCGACATCTGTATATTCTATTGTGTGATTACCATTCAAAGTCCAGTTTCCTTCAGCTACCATATATTTGATCTGCTTTACCCACTTCACCTTCCCCCATCCCCTATATTTGACCCCCATTACCCCATTTACCTCCACCCTCCCCTACCCTCTACCCTCTGTAATCACTAGTCTATAGTCCTTGTCCATGAGTCTCTGTTTGTTTGTCCTGTTCATTTGTTGCTTTTAGGTTTATATTCCACATATAAGTGATTTCATGTGATATTCATCATTTCCTGTCTGGCTTATTTCACTTAGCATGATTATCTTGAGGTCCATTCATGTTGTCAAAATGGCAGAATTTCATCTCTTCTCATGGCAGGGTAATATTCTATTGTATATATATACCACTGCTTCTTTAGCCAATCATCTATCATAAGACACTTTGATTGCTTCCATGTCTTGACGACCACTGTGAATAATGATGCTATAAACATGGGTGTGCAATTACCTTTTTGGATGTGGCTTTTTAAGTCTTTGGGGGTAAATACCCAGATAAGGGATTGCTGGATCATATGGTAGATCAATTCTAGTTTTTTGAGGAATCTCTATACTGTTTTCCATAGTGGCCGTACCAATTTGCAGTCCCTCAGCAGTGTATGAGGGTTCCTTTTTCTCCTAATCATCTCCAACATTTGTTATTACTTGTCTTGTTGACTATAGCTATTCTAACAGGTGTGAGATAATATCTCATTGTGGTTTTGATTTGCATTTCTCTAATAGCTAGTGATGTTGAGAATCTTTTCAAATATTTGTTGGCCATTTGTATGTCCTCTAGGGAGAAGTGTCTGTTCAGGTCCTCTACCCATTTTTTGACTGGATCATTTGCTTTTTTGTTGCTATCGAGTTGTCTGAGTTCTTTGTATATTTTGGATATTAGGCCCTCATCAGAGGTGTTGCTTGCAAATATACATTCCCATTCAGATGGTTGTCTCTTTACCTTGTTGGTGATTTCTTTTGCTGAGCAGAAGATTTTTAGTGTGACATAGTCACATTCATTTATTTTTGCTTTTACTTCCCTGCCTTTGAGGTTAAATTCATAAAATCCTCTTTAAGTTTAAGGTGTTGTGTTTAGTTCCTATGTTTTCTTCTATGAATTTAATTGTTTCAGGTTCTTAATCCATTTTGAAGTAATTTTGGTGTGTGGTGATAGAAAATAGTCTAGTTTTATTCTTTTGCAAGTGGCCTTGCAGTTTTCCCAGCACCATTTATTGAAGAGGCTTTCCTTTCTCCACTGTATGTTTCTGGCTTTTTTATCGAAAGTTGTTTGCCAATATAAATATGGGTTTACTTCTGGACTCTTGATTCTGTTCCACTGGTCCATGTGTCTGTTTTGCTGCCAATACCATGCCATTTTGATTACTGTTGCTTTGTAGTATAATTTGAAGTCGGGCAGAGTGATGCCTCCTGCCTCGTTCTTTTTTCTCAGGATGGCTTTGGCAATTCAGGGTCTTTTGTGTTTCCATACAAATCTGATGATTTTTTGTTCTATATCTTTAAAAAAATTCTGATAGGATTTTGAGGGGGATTGCATTAAATCTGTATAATGCTTTATAGGTAATAAGGCCATTTTAACTATGTTGAATCTTCCAACCTAGGAATATGAACTATCTTTCCATTTCTTTGTGTCTTCTTCAATTTCTTTGAATAGGGTCTTGTAGTTTTCATTATATAGGTCCTTAAAATATTTCATTAAATTTATTCCTAGGTATTTTATTCTTTTTGTTGCAATTACAAAAGGAATTATTTTTTCTACTTCTTTTTCTGACACTTCATTATTAGAGTATAGGAACGCTATGGAATTTTGAACGTTGGTTTTGTATCCAGAAACTTTACTGTATTTGCTTATTGTTTCTAGTAGTGTTCTTGTGGAGTCTTCAGGATTTTCTATGTAGAGAATCATGCCATCTGCAAATAGTGAGAGTTTGACTTTTTCATTTTCTATTTGGATGTCTTTTGTATCTTTCTCTTGCCTGATTGCACTCACTAGGACCTCCAATGTTATATTGAATAACAGTGGTGATAGTGGACAGCCTTGCCTTGTTCCTGATCTTAGAAGGAAGGTTTTTAGTTTTCACCATGAAGTATAATGTTGGCTGAGGTTTGTCATATATGGCCTTTATTACTTTAAGGTACTTTTCTTCTATACCGATTTTGTTAAGTGTTTTGATCATAAATGGATGCTGTATCTTGTCCAAGGTTTTCTCTGCAACTATTGATATGATCGTATGATTCTTATTTTTTAATTTGTTTATGTGATGAATCGCATTAACCGATTTTTGTATGTTGAACCATCCCTGCGCCCCTGGGATGAAGCCCACTTGATCATGATGTATAATCTTTTAAATATGTTTCTGTATTCTGTTTGCTAGTATCTTATTTAGGAATTTTACATGTGTGTTCATGAGAGATATTGATCTGTAGTTTTCTTTTTTTTGTGTGTGATCTTTACCAGGTTTGGTATCAGAGTAATATTGGCCTCATAAAATGAGTTGGGTAGTATTGCCTCCTCTTCGATTTTTTGGAAGAGTTTGAGGAGAATAGGTATTACATCTTCTTTGAACGGTTGGTAGAATTCACTGGTGAAGCCATCTGGTCCTGGACTTTTACTTTTTGGTAGGTTTTTGATGATTGTTTCAATTTCCATGCTGCTGATATGATAGGTCTATTTAGATTTTCCAGATCTTCTTGATTCAATCTAGGAAGACTGTATTTTTCTAAGTACTGGTCCATTTCTTCTAGGTTATTAAATTTGATATTATATACTTTTTCATAGTATTCTTGCATGATCTTTTGTATTTCTGTGATATCAGTCATAATTTCCCCTCTTTCATCCCTGATTTTGTTTATTTGTGTCCTTTCTCTTTTTTCTTTCATGAGTCTACCCAGGGGTTTGTCAATTTTATTAACTTTCTCAAAGAACCAACTTTTTGTTGTATTTATTTTTCTACTGTTTTTTTTTTAAATTTGTTTTAAATTTCATTTATTTCTGCTCTAATTTTGAGTATTTTTTTCCATCCGCTGACGTTAGCCCTCATTAGTTCTTCCTTTTGTAGTTTTTTAAAGATGAAGTGTTAGGTTGTTTATTGGGCTTGTTCTTGTTTTTGGAGATAGGCCTGTAATGAACTTTCCTCTTATGATCACTTTTGCCATGTCCCAAAATTTTTCATATGTTGTACTATCATTGTCATTTGCTTCTATGTATTTCTTGATCTCTCTTTTTATTTCTTCTCTGATCCAGTTATTCTTTAGTACCAGGTTGTTTAATCTCCATGTATTTGTGGTTCCTCCTGATTTCTTTATGTAGTTGATCTCTAGTTTCAAAGCATTATGATCGGAAATATCGTTGGTATGATTTCAACCCTCTTATATTTGTTGAGGCTATTTCTGTGTCCCAATATGTGGTCGATTCTTGAGAATGTTCCATGTACACTAGAGAAGAATGTATAAGCAGGCATTTGGGGATGTATGGTTCTGTATATGTCAATTATGTCCAGATGGTCTAATGTGTCATTTAAGGATAGACGTTATTTTCTTATTTTTTTCTGTTTGGATGATCTGTCCATATCCGACAGTGGAGTCTCTATTATGATAGTGTTTTGGTCTGTTTCTTCCTTTGGTTCTGTTAGTAATCGTTTTATGTATTTCGGGGCTCCCTGATTGGGAGCATAGATATTAATAAGTGTTATGTCTTCTTGGTGCATGATTCCCTTTAACATTATGAAGTGTCCCTCAATATCTTTCTTTACCTTTTTTATTTTGAAGTCTATTTCGTCTGATATTAGTACTGCTACTCCTACTCTTCTCTGAATGCCATTTGCTTGAAATATCATTTCCCACCCTTTCACTTTGAGTTTATATTTGCCTTTGAAGCTGAAATGTGTCTCCTAGAGGCAACATATGCTTGGGTTTTGTTTTCTGATCTATTCTACAACTCTGCCTTTTTATTGGTGAGCTCAGTCCATTTACATTTAGGGTGATTATTGAAATATGAGTTCTTCTTATAGCCATTTTATCTTTTGCTTTCTGGTAGCTCGGTGTTTCCATTGCTTCCTTATCCTCGTGTTTCAGTTTCTTTTATTTTGTTTGGCTTTTGTTGGTTTTACCTCTGGTTCTTCTTGTTTTATGTTATATCCTTCAGTTCTGAACCTTTGGTGTGTGGTTACCATTACAAATATGTAAAAGATAGTTACATATATATACAGTCATCCATTTTCTTCTGCACATGGCTTCTCTCCATTCCCCTTTGTGAATTCAGACCTTTGAATTCTCCCCTTTTCAGTCATTGTTATTTCAGTTTGTGCCTATTATGCTGAATGTTCATTACTATCTTGCTATAGCAATTCTCTTCTTATTATTTAAGCTTATAATGCCCTATTCTTAGTAAGGATTGCACTCTTCTGCTTCTATTTGCCTGCTGGTCACCTTACTCCTAATTATGTATTTTTGTTGTTGTTGTTGTTATTCTGTTTTAGGTGAGCTGAGTCCTTTCAGTATTTCCTGTAGTGCAGGCCTCGTAGTGGAGAATTCCCTCAATTTTTGTATGTCTGGAAAGGTCTTAATTTCTCCTTCATATCTAAAGGAGAGCTTAACTGGATACATTATTTTAAGCTGGTAGTTACTTTCACTTAATATTTTAAATATTTGATTCCATTCCTTTCTGGCTTTTAAGATCTGTGCTGATAAGTCCGAGGATAATCTAATGGGTTTTCCTTTATAAGTTACCGTTTTCTTGTCCCTGGCTGCTCTACGAATTCTGTCTTTGTCCTTGATTTTTGATAGTTTTACTACTTACTATGTGTCTTGGAGAAGGCCTTTTTGGGTTGAGATAATTGGGGGTTCTGTTGACTTCTTGAATTCCAAGCTCCAGCTCATTCCTTAGATTTGAGAAATTCTCGTCCACTATTTGCCTGAAAATGCTTTCTAGTCCCTGCTCCTTTTCCTTGCCTTCAATAATGCCCATTCTTATGTTTCCTCTCCTGATAGTATCAGCTATTTCTTTCATGATTTTTCATTCTTCAATTTTTCTCTTCTTCCTTCTGATTTATTTCTAGATTTCTGTCTTCGATATCACTGATCCTTTTCTCCATTTGGTCGACTCTATTACCCAAGCTCGCTATTTCATTTTCAACTCTTGCAGTGTGTGTGTGTGTGTTTAATCTCAAGATCTATTCTGTTCTTTTTGAGAGTTTCAATCTCCTTCTCTGCTCATCTAGGTGTTTTTTCAATTCCTGAAATTGTTGATAGGACTTGTTTTGAAATTCACTGAGTTTTTCCAGAAATATCATCCTGAGTTCTCTGTCTTGTAAATTGCCTATTTTCTATGTCTGTAATCTTATTTTCTGGAAGTTTTCTCTTTCTTTCTGAGATGCCTTTTCACCTTGGTTGTTCATGGTGTTTAATGGACTATTTCTTCACCTGGGCATTATTAGAAATGTATTCTGTTTTTCTTCCAGAAATAAGATTCATTATATAAAGATCTCTTTTTAGCCTGCTGCAAAGAAGGCACTTTTCTTTTGGTTTCCAGTAAGTGGCATCTAAGCCTCTTGAATCCCTGCTTTATATAAAGCCTTAATAATGCCTTTATATAATGCCTTTATTTTTTTGTAGATATTTAATCACAATTGCTACCCTCAGTTTCAGTCCCTGTCAGTGTTAGTAACAGTTTCAGTAATGTTTGCTCAGATTCCTCTGGGGCTCCTTTGCGTCTGTCTTGGAGTGTATGGGGGGAAGGGCCCTCTAGGTTGGGGGTTGGGTGCTGCGGCTCAGCCTTGGTTTTGCAACCGCAGCTGGTAAAATTCAGCTGTTGTTTTTCTACCATCCCACTTCTCTGTCTTCTGCCCTGATGACTGAGTCCTGCCGCCAGCTGCCCTGGGGCAGTTCATAGCTTTTCTAGCCAGGGCTGTTCAGGGAATTCACCACATCTTCTCCACTCTATCTCCCACTATAGGTAGCTCCGGGCAGGTGAATGAGGCAGCTTCTTTACTTCTCCCTGTCCACCGCTCAACACCCAGGGTTCTGACCTGTGGTAGCTCTTATGTGCAGATCCCAGGCTCAGATTTGCTGGTGTACAGTTTAGGTGTTTTTTTTGTTGTTGTTGAGTTTTAGATGTTTAGCTTATTGTTGTTTCAAGGGGAGAGATCTGGGGATGTCTCTCATTCCATCATGTTTCCTTTCAATCAGTCAGTGACATTTTTTTTCCTCTACTAACATGAATAGTAAGGATTATAGTATTGTTCAACTCTTTCAGAAAAGATGAAATGGATAGATGAATCTGTCTTAGAGGGATGGCTTATTAATTTAGAGTAAATGATATGTCATAAGTAATTCTATAACTTTTCCATTGCTGCACTCATAGATTATCTAAAAGATGCTCAAAAAACATATTTTAAACATAAAACAACTTGAATTAAGATTTGTGTTAGTTCAGGTGATCTTCAAGAATCAATTACTTTAGGTTATAGATCTTCCTAGATCTGATAAAAAATCTGCATATAAAGGGCAAATTGAATCACCAATTCAGATATTATTTAATAATATGAATCAATTCAACATTCATTGAGCACTTGTTGTATGCCAGGCACATTGATGGTAATTGAAATAAAAAAACTTGGTACTCGACCTTAGGCATTATTCTTCAAATATCCAAGCTGGATCAATCCTACTTTAAGGAGATAATTCTAGATAAGCTTTTTGATCTTATTAAATAGGTTTGGGGATAGAGGAAGCTTATAGATAAAGAGACTGTTGTTGGCCAGAAAGAAAAATAAGTGGAGATTTTGCCCAATGCTCCTATGATAGGTGAATTGGGTATTTCTAGGCTAACACTGTATGAAGTTAGGCTACTCAGTTAGGCCTGAGAAATACTGGGTGGTACATACTGATCAGTTTAATAAGTAGTAGTGTTATAAAGAGGTCCTTTGGCTTGGAGTGATGGTTTCATTTTCTTTTTTTTTAAACGATTGCCATCTTTTCTCTGGGGCCAGCGTAGCCTGGCAGTGACAGGATATAGCATACTAAATTCTGTCCTTGTACCTAAATGTGCAAGCAAATAAATGCTTTTTTCAAAACTCAGGTAGAAAGGTTTTGTTTTTACAATTTCTGGTGGAAGAAGTCAACAATAATCTGAAACTACCCAATCTGTTTAGCTATTCTTTGATTTTTTTTTTTAATGTTTTAGATAACCGCATTAAGAATACAAAACATCTCTAACCATCTGGATACTGAAATGAGAAAGATCGATATGTTGGTCTTATTCTTCAGGGTCAACTAATATAAACTGATAGCAAGTCCTTCTCAAAGCTTTCTTCAGACAGTTTATTCACACTGGTCAGCTCTTTGACTAACAATGTATTAAAATTACAATCCTAGAAGGCTGGATCTCAAGAGAAAAAAGAATGTCAATTTCACAATTTTTATGTAGCAGTTTAAACTATAAAAGAACTATTATTTTCTTGGATAAAGGAGAGGAATTTTTAAATGTCATATCTGTATAAATTTGTGGGTTTATGAAACCACTATGATATAAATTAATTAAGTATTTATTTATACATTTACATAGATATGTATCTCCAAATGATGAGGAAAGGTACTTTATCATTTCTCTCTTCATCTCCAGCACTTGGTGGAGTGCCTGACCCAAGGAGGTGCTCAGTAAATGTTGAATGATTAGACGAATGAATAAATGAATGAATGAAATCGAGTTTGATTTAAGCCCCTCTGAATTCCATATATAAATAAGATTAGTTATTTTCCTGCGAGAGGAAAGACCAGTGAACACACTAATTAATTGAAGTTCTCTTTGTTTGCTAACTTTTTAATTAATTGAAATCAACATGATTCCTTTTCTCCCCCCACCCCCACCCCAGTACCTTGAGTAATTGCTGGCATATAATAGTGCTAATTACGTGTTTGCATAAATGAATGTTCTAGTGAGACTGGACATTGTCATTATTTGTATTCACTATACTCTAAAGCTTCCCATATTATATATATTCAAGTCCCTTTTTTTCTCTGAAGGCGTGTTTCATCTGATTCTTTAACTCACAGTAGTTCTCCTTTGAACCTTGGTGCAATACCATCTTTACAACTTATCTGGCTTCACGTTTTTATTGATATCTAGAAATGACAGTAATTTACCTTTATCTCCTTCGTGGAATTTATCGTGAAGGCAGGTTTAAAAATATTGGAGAAACTCTTTTGGAAGATGGTCATTGCATTGCCTTTTTAGAGAGCGAAGCTGCTGTATCCTGCTTTACCAGTTTAAGAGTACAAAGTAAGGTCAAATTTCCTTTAAATATTCACATCCAATGAATCTGAGCTGCTATCCTTATTTCTTGTCCCAAGATTAAGTTCAAAGTCTTCAGGAATATTTCAGTTCAAAGAATTTATCATACCATCACTGAAAAAAATCTGTAAAAAAATCTGTTAACCTTATGAAAGGACTTGTTTTCTGTGACTTATACCACAGTTACTGCTATATAGAGTTACTTCTGAAAATACAAAGTCCATAATCAGGATCTTGGATGCTGCTGGAATCTCAGTGGCAAAGAAAGGACAGAGCTGTTGCTGATTTGGCAATTGTTTCTTTGTGTGCAGGGAGAGAAGACACTTTTCTTTATATGTTTACATCACATCAAAGTGGATGTTGGCTCCCATATGTTAAAATTCTTAGCTCAGCTCAGCTGAACTCAGATCAGCTCATTCAGTGCACACACCCAGTCAGTATGCTCAAGGCACTTTATAGTGGCTTTGTTGGGAGTGGCTCCAGCATCAGCCAAATGGCTGCAGAACCTGCCCCTCCTTTCAACATTCCAGAGCTTGTGGTTGGACCTATTGGTCCATCCAAAGCCTCACATATTTTTTGAATGGAGTTTTCTCTTGGGGCACTTGGGGTACTTTCCTATGATCTGGCTTTAGGTAGTTTCCAATAGCATTGAACATCCTAGGAGATAGATTCTTCTTTTAGAAGACTCCTTAGCTCTACACAAAATTTTAGAGCACCTGGCTTTGTGGGAGAGGAGTGCTGCCCGATTCCACCAATTACTTATATTTTAAATCCTAGACACATATATATTTAAAATATTTGCTACATTCTTGGGTGGATGCTTGCCGCTTTATATTGTGAACCAGAGTGTCATTCATTTTACCCTCTCTAAACCAAAGTTCTCTCTAAGATAACTGATGTCTTCACCAAAGAACTGCAGGCAACTTTTACAGGATATTTTTCTCTCTTAAAAATTATAGTCTGCTTCACTGGGCACATTGCTACATAGCATACAAAATGGTGATAACTCAAAGGTCCAAAAATAGAATAATGACTAAGTAAACTTGTTGGTGTACCTATTGAATTGGATATCATACAGGCACTAAAATTGAGGTTATGAAGAATATATACTGATATCAATATACTTATGAGTTTCTAAATGGCAGCAGCAGAGGTAGGTTACAAATTTGTATGTATATTTGTATGTTTAATAAATATGTGGATATCTATATCTAGTCTCCAAGATATATTATATAACCACTTTGCCATGCCCTTAAGTTTTGGAAGGGCATACAGCCCATTACTGGAAAGTCTTAGATGATCGAATGCACACACAGTGGTCAGGGAGTGGTGCAAATGCCGTTCTTTGCTTTTTGCCTCAGGTCATTTTTAGGTCCATTATGAGACCATTTGGATGTCGATCAAGGAGTCACTTTTGTCTGGGATGTTCTCTCCCTCCCTTAATATCCCTTTGTCTTTACCCTTAAGCTATTTTCTCAGGGTTAGACTTGTCTTTCCTTGTGGCTCTTAGAGTCCATTCAGTTTGTTTTTCATAAAGCTGGTGTGCGTGTGTTTGGGTTTGTGCGTAAATGACACATCTCAGTCTCTCCTAATGAATAAGCATCCACTAGACAAACAAACCTTCCAAAAACTAAGATGAAAGGGCCTTTTAGAATGTAATTATTCTCTTTGTTTCTCTTCTCCTTCCATTTTGCCAACATGGTATGTGTCCCGTAAATATATGACCATTCGCTTTTCTCCAAAAATGAATGAGGCAAGAAGGAAACTACCTTCCTATATTTAGAGAGACAACAACAGATTTATATATCAAAAGATTTATAATGCTTTTATTAGAGTGGCATACTGCATTTAGTTTTTTCCATTTTTTTTCTAATTTCCAAAGTTTATATAATGAGTTATGTTTCTTTTACAATAAGGAAAATATATAATAGAAAACTATGAAAGGCTAGTAGATGAAGAGATTTTTTATTTTATTGATTAAGAGATTGATTTCCAGGTCAGTTAAATAAGGTGTCCAGGAACAACTAGTGAGTTGCAGAGCCAGGTCTAACACCAAAGAGGAAACATCTTCTTGTGGTAGGCAGGTAGGCATTGATGACAAACGTCATCTCTTAAAATGGCCCTACCATTTTCTAGCTGCACCACATAAGGAAATCTTTGCCACTCTATGAGCCTCAGTTTCCTCATTTATAAAATGAGATAACTGGTTGGATTGTGATTTCCTTGTGCTTTATACATGATAGCACATGTAAAGTATCTAGCACAGATATTGTGACATAATGGATAATCAATAAATGTTATTTCCCTTCCTCTCTGGTTGTTCTGATACCTGGTGCAGAGCCTTACCAATATACCAGCAAGTCTCTTCTCTTGAGTTACTATAATATATTATGTTTTATTATGCACGATACCTTGAGTTATGGGCTGAACTCTATCTCACATCAAATTTATATGTTGAAGCTCTAAAAGCCAAGACCTCAGAATGTGACTTTATTGGAGACAGAAACTTTAAAGAGGTAATTAAGTTACAATGAAGCCTTTAGGGTAGGTCTTAACCCAATATGATTTATACGAAGAAGAAATTTGGGTAAATGGAGAGACAATAGGGATGCATGCGCACAGAGGATAGATCTCTTGAGGACACAGAGAGAAGGTGGCCTTCTGGAAGCCAAGGAGAAAAGCAAAAAACCAAACCTGCTGACACCTTGATATTGGACTTCTAGCCTCCAGAACTGTGAGAAAATAACTTTCTGTTGTTCAAGCCCCCCAGTCTGTGGTATTTTGTCATGGCAGCTCTAGCAAAGTAACACGCCTTCCATCTTTAAACAGAAGTCAAGTTGCTAGAGGGAATACTGCACTGCATTCCTTTGTAATCAGTAGATGACCGGTAATTTCTTGGTGAATACTATGATTTTTATTAAGGACAGAAAGTTTGTTTTATATTTCTTTTATGTCTCCAATAGAAGTCCAGCTTTTGAGGTTACTGACAACTATAATGTGATAATGAGGATTTCATATGATCTTTTTTCTTTCTTTTGCTAATAGCAACTGGAATCATACTTTTAAAAATCACTGGAGTAAATACGATTAAAGTTGAAAACATAATTCCTCATTGCCTGTCTAGACATAGGAAGAGAGAATTAAATTTCAAATGTAATTTCTAAAATTAAGATTAATGACCAGGAGTATATGATTCCCTCATATACTGATGACCTCATGTTGTTTGAAACCAAATGTGGGGGCTTCTCACTGTCTTTGTATTAGTGTAATGAGTATGATTAAGTTATTTAAAATATAGTCAGGATATAATATTAACATGTTTGTGTAGGAAATTTGCCTTGTACTTTTTAGAGGATCAGAAACAGGCAATTGTAAAAGAGAAAGTCAAAGGACTTTTTACTGCATTTTAAAAATTACATTTGATTCTCATTTTCTGGATTATGGGAAATGTGGGAGAAAATGAGTTATCTTAATTACTTTATAGAATAGACATCAAGAGATAAAAAATTTTGCAGTGTTTTCAATGTTTGCCAAGTCTAAGAGCTCAAAGGAGAATTTAATGATAAATGAGAAATGCTCTGAACAGTAAAATATCAAGTTTAATACTGGGGAAAATGCAGAAAATAATGTTTAAAATAGTGGAGAGGATTTACTCCTTTTTGAGCCAACATGTATCTTTGCATATCCCCTCAGCACATTGATGTACACGTGCATGCGTACACACAAGGAACATTTTTCAAATGTTATTTTTATCATAACTTGCTGAATAATCTTTGGATGTTAATTAAAACCTCTGGTCCTCATCTATAAATAAAAGACATTAGAGTAGATAATCTAGATAAACTCTAACTGACCTTCCAATTTTAGCATTCAATGACTATTATACATGGTCATATGAAAAAAAAAGGGAAGACATGAAAGTGATGTCACTTAGGGAAGCTAATGATCATACTGGTTCTGCTGATCTCCTAAAGACAATTTCTGCAGAGAGAAGTGACTGGCTCTTGAGCTCAACACTAAGTTTCATGTTGAGGATAACGGGGGCGCTATTTAGTGCTGAATCTCCAGAACTAGAAGAATGCTTGTAACAGAGAAGACAATTAGTATTATTTGTTGGATGAAGGAATGGATTAACGTTTCCAGTGCTTTTTGAATCTTTATGATCTATGTGATATAACCTGTCATAATTTTCACGATCATGTTGTCATATGTCTACTCAATTATTAGACATATGATTAGAGGATTAGAGAATTAGAGAATCATAATCACTTGTTGTTGCTAAACTGAACAAAATGATTTGAAATAGCAGCAAAGTTTTAAAGAATATTTTGTTGTTTTCTTACAATAAAGAAATACAATAAACTTTGTCTTGTCCTTTCCATCCTTCCTCTTCTTTCTCTTTGGTTTTCTTTCTTTTTCTTTCCTTTTTTTTTTTAAATCACAATCTACTGTCATTAGGGAAAAAATATATTTTCTGAATGTAAATTCTATGAGAGAAACGGCACTGTCTTTTTCATGCCCTTAGCAATAATGACACACAAAGATATTTATTAAATGAATGAATAAATGCTGAAGTTTGTAACTATAGAAAGGTCAAATAATATTTAGTTCACTTTTCATTAGTAGTAGGGAAAGAGAGCCTGGAAAGAATGGAGTGTGCATGTATTTATATGTATTTATATTTATAACACACCAAGAGAAATATACCGATACTTTTGTTTTAACAAAAAATAAAAGCTCTATATGTCTGATGATTTTCTTGGCCAAGTTCAAGGGAAGATGATTATGAATGAAAAATGACAAAATTAAAAATATTTGAATAGCCAATTTTTTGAAAAGCCTAGTTGATTTAAAAAGAAAGAATATTTCAAATATTAGCCACATGGCAAGAAAGAATTAGAGACAATGAAAATATCTTAAAGTATGGTTTGTCTCCAATATGAATTTTCTAGCAGGTAGCTTAGCATTACCCTTCTCTCCTAGGTCATTATCACAACATTTCACAGTGTGTCTGAATTTGGTGCACACTTTCTGTGACTTAGGAACTTGATGTAGCTGAAAAGCTATGTGAGAACAATTATCAGAATGAGAACCAGCCCAGCATTCTTATTCAATAGGGAAAAAGAGGAAATCAGTTGCCTAATGAAGCTCTTTCTCTGCCCCCTGCCACTGTGAAAAATAGAGGCTACAGTATTTCATTATGAATTTGTGTGCTTTGATTCTCACCTTTCTTTGGTCTGAAAATCAAAGGCCATTTCTGTCAGATCTCACACTTGGTGTTCTCATCTTCATTCATGCCTTCAACTATCACCTTTATGCAGATACCTCCCCTGAATCTGTATTTTAAGTTGCATCTCCCTCAGCCCTTGCTATCATTTTACATCTCAATGAAGCAATTTTTATTTCTTAATTTTGCCTATTGTGACTTTGTAATCGCCTATTTTCAGAAAGTCAAAGTCACATACAATATTTTATTCTGTTTTTTTTTCCTCAAAAATCAAATCATTAAACCTTATGAACTGGACTTTTACCTTTTTCTTCTTAACAGATTTACAAAGAACTAAGGCAAATTTTTAGGAGTAAGGAGTATCAGAGCCATTTGCTGATTTTCTTTCTTATTTCCTGAATAAAAGCACCGAATAAGTGACATGTACATCGCTTTAATGTTGAGACTACAGAGTCAAACTTGAGATTTATTCTCTTCTAGAATTTGACTCTGAAAATAACTTGTACTAATGTCAAGGACTTTGCATCCTCATCTTTGTAATCACATGATGCCCACAAATTTAAGACAGAGAAGCGGTTCCAATTGAAAAAAATATTTAAAGAAAGTAAAAAAGTAGCTCTTTTTAAGACTGTTTAGTAATACATTTGAAGTTTATGTTCAAAGAACATGTTTTTGGTCAAGAATATCTAGGTATTATTTTTGTATCTCAAAAAATCTTAAATATTTATGTTTCAGAAATTCTTAAGTTTTATAAACTACAACTTAGTCATTCTAGTCTTATATCAAGACTGAGATATCTCCCTGACTTATCCAAATTCCAGATTTGAAATAAAGTTTTATCCGTCCATCAATACATATAAGGTTTGAGTGATCCATGATCCACGATGCTGGAACTTACTTCTGCAGGGAATAATGTCCTTTGGAAGGGACCTGCCTCATTTATAAGGTGCTTACCTCCACCACAGCTATCAATCTCCATTAGCCTCCTAGTAACACTGGCAAAGGAGGCCATGAATATTCTAGAAGTGCATTTCCTCTCCTATAGACATATAAAGAAGACCATCTCCATCACCATCTCTATACCATAAACATTCAAGATTCTAGCTTTATTTTTGTCTAACTCTCTACTTCACTATGGTTGATTACAATTTCTATTTCTTTATGCACTATGTCACTCTGGCATCTCTCCATGAAGTATTTGCATTACATCTATGTAGAAAGAGTCCCTCTTTCCATGTAGTCTGACCCTCATAACCACCAGAAACTTATAAAACTTGCCTATGGTTTAGCCGAACAACTTACAGATTTTAGCCATAAAATATGTCTTCTTAAAGTATCACATTTTAAAACAAAATCAAAAATCATTAAAATGTATTAAAACCAATTTTAGAATAATTTCATGAAGACGTTTGACAAGAATATTTGGCAGTATACCCAGCGAGAGACCAAATTGAAGAATTCCTCTACAGTGCTTTCTTTGGAACCTTAGATTTTCTCTCTTGTGCTATATTTAGATGTGTAGCATGTCTAATTTTCTGCTTCTGTGCCTCACTGTGCTTCTAGTGCTTATTGTAATCCAGCTAAAGTGTCAGGCCAAAGTGTGAAGAAAACCCTAAATTCTTACCTGAGTAAGCCAACTCAGAGCAGTATGAGGACCCTCTCTGCTGGGTCCCTCATCTTGCTTTTCACCCATGCATCACTGACATTGTAAACAGAAGTCAATAACATTTTTTTTTCCCCTCAGTTAAGGAGTTCTAAAAACTTAAAGTGTTTTATTAATTCAGCAAGACTGGAAGTGACTGGGATGTTGGTGATGCAGCCAGATTGATTAGATAGTAACAGCTGCCAATTAAATTTAAATAAATTCAGTTCAATTCAAGTCAGGCCAATTCAATTAAATTAAACTCATTTCAACACACACCTACTGAGCACCTACACAGCCAAATACTGCATTAGGTTCTGAGTATTCAGAGATGAATAAAATACTTTCTGTATGTACAGTCTAACAATGAGAGTAAGCATGCAAACAAAATTAATTGCTGTGTTGGTCAATAAGTAGAATAATGGAATTATGTATGCAATATTGACGTAACCAGAGTTTAAGGTAATTAATTTTTAGCAGGAAACTATGGTGAAGGGATTCTCAACAATGCTCCCTGGAATGAATCACACAAGATTTTGAAAGATAATCAAGAGCATGTTAAGTGTCAGGGTGTGTTCGAATTTAGACAGAGGGAAGATACTGCACTAACTCCTATAACCTTGAATAGGCTCTTAAGCAAACAATACTGATTTTGGCTGTTTTTACACACTTTTTCACTTTAGCAATTTTTAAGGATGAATATTTTACTGCAATTATATTAAGAACAAATGCATAAACCAAGAGGTAAATGGCTTTGACCTGGGATTCTGTATAGTAACATGAACAGTATCCTCTGCATTTGTGAAATGTGCTAAACTTAATTTTAACCATCATTTAAAAAGATGGCAAGAAAACCAGTGGAAAATAGTAAAAACACAAAATGAGTATGGATCAAGAGACTTGAGTTTAATTCCTCATTCTGACACCAAGAAGCTTTTGATTTGGGTTAAGTTATAAAGCTTCCAAGGATCTAAATTTTCTCACGTGTAAACTGTGGTGTTAACCAAGAAATCTCCATGGTCTCCTCTAGCTTTCAAAGCATTTGCTAATTCTACAGAATGGTTAGGACAGTGAAAATAACCTAAGGGAGACAGAATGAGTAGTGGAATGAGCACAATCTTTGGAGCCAGCAAATCTCAGGTCGAACCTCTTATAAGTTGAGAGATCTAGGGAGTGAGAGTGTCACTTAATTAGTAATTCTCTTTGTAGAACACGTATTTTATAGTGTTACGAGGTTTAATGCAATTACATGATCAAAATGTCCACAGATTTCCTGGTACCTAGTAGATAGTTAATAAATTTTAATTTCTGTTTCCATCTTATTTTATTCTGATTAGCAGAAGCTAGTCAATTTCTCTTTAAGGGGTCTTTAAATATTCATTCAGGTGGTAAAGTCTAATCATTCTCAGACTATACCGTGGCCAAGACATGTATGGTGGAATGAAGCAGAGAAGTAGTTTAAGGTACCACACAGCAAGATATTTTGTATTTGATAACAGTGCTTGTTTGTTCATTTCAAAGAGAAAGTCATTTAACAAACTCTTGCTGTAGTAGCCTCAGCTGCTTTTCTCTCTCATGACCTTTCAGTTGTGCCTAAGTATTGACACTGATGCTATGCAACCAGACTGGTCAGCACATTTGCCTATAAATGGGCATTTCTTACACAAAGTTCTCTTCTATTTCACTTCACAGCCAAAGTTTATCAATAAGGGTCTGTGGGGAGGAGTCCTCATGTGAAGAGTTTGATGCTTTCATAAGGACATACTGTATTCCATTTACAGAAAATAGTACCGTATAAATAATGCTATAAGAGGCAGTGTAACTCGGTTGGCTCTAAAGCTATGTGCAGGGTCTCTAAGATCTAATGTGGATTTTTCTGCCCCTCAGTTCATCCTGAGGACTTTCTGTTTTGTTTCATTCCCTTTATCCAGCAGATCAGGCCCAGTTTCACAGAAGCTTATATCCTTTGCTTTTTTTGTAGAAGATGTGAGGAAGAGTATACTTGGCTGGAATGGTAAACATTTTTCCATTTCTGATCAATGCTACAATAATATGTGATCGTTACCTTACTAAGAAGTTGTTAGACATAATGACATAGATGTCTGCATGGTATCCTGGGATGATCAGGGACTTAAAAATCTGACAGATATAGGTTCAAAGCTCAGCTCATCACTTAAAGCTGGAACTTTTGGTGATAGCTTACTTTCTTTGAGACTTGATTTCCCCATCTATAAGATGAAGTTAATTACCTCTGTTTGGATGTTGTAAGGATAAATTGAGGTGATATGTGTAAAGTGCTGAGCAATATCTCTTGCATAAAGTAGATGCTTATTAAGTGGAGACCATCAGAAAAATCCTACGTCAGCCACTTCAGTGATGGTTCCATTTCCCAAGCAAATAAGTACAAATTTTTATTTCCAAATAGATGATACTTCAACTCTCAATCTTGCTTTTTAAATAAAACAATAAAAAAAATGTAAAGCAAAGCTAGACTTAAAAAAAAGGAGAGAGAGAGAATCAGAATGAGTGAGAGAATTTTTTCCCAGTAAAACAGAATTTGGCAAAAGTTTTCTGGTCATTATTTGACAGGAAACTACTGAGAGAAGGCAGGGAGATTTGATACATAAGTAATAATTTTTCAGCACAATAATAGTATGTTGCAAACAAAAGTAAGAGAAGCCATTATAAAAATTGAAAAGGATGTTACTTTTCATGTCTAGGGTATGTTTTCAGGGGAACATGTTAGTATGAGTGGCCAGCATGAACATCTGTGATTATATGAATATGCTGTGATTACCTGCACTGACAGTGAGTCTGCTAATGTGGCTGACTGGGGTGGAGAGTGCCAGTGAGGAAAGGTAGGGATAAAATTGCAGTCATTGAGACAATAAGTTTTTATCCTGCTGTATGTTTCCCACAAAGTCAAATAACTGGTCTTTGGAAAAACAGCCAGCAACTTTCTATGCTAATAATCCCAACTTCAAGCCTACAAAATTGTTATATACACTCCATAGAAGAGTAGTCAAAGGCACTCCATGAAAAAAGAAAAAAAGCTTCCATCATCAAATAAGTTTGAAAATGCTGAATATTATATCCCACCATGGATCATCACAGCACATATTAGCATATGAAAAGCTCTGAGAAGTTCTGTAGTTAAAAAATTAAATAGAGAATAGTTTGATTCCCTAATTTTAACATTGGCAACTTTTATCAAAATAAATTTTTTTAAAAAAACATCCTATTAGGCTAGTAATCTAAAAAACAAATTTTGGGAAATCCTGAACCCTGGCCGAACCTCTTATAAGTTGGAAGATCTAGGGAGCAAGAGTATCACTTCATTAGTAATTCTCATTACTCAGGAAAAAAGTACTCAGGAAAAAACCAGAATTACACATATGGTAATATGAAGAAGTGGATTTTTTGGGGAAGATGGACATTTACAATTCCACATCTTCCAAAAAGTACTCCTCCTGCTATCTCTGTGCTGATATTTTAGTCATTAGTGAAGAATCTTTTGGAATCTTTTGGTTCTGGCTTATGACAAGCTAAAACAATTTTCTTGTACTACAGCATTAAGCAAGAACCAGTTATCTCGTAGTTTTATTTTGCAGATTAAGTCACCAGAGCTAGATCTTATTGTATGATGAAATTCCTTTTCAGGTTTTGTTCTACAGCTTTCAAGTTCTGATGCAGCTTTTTTTTTTTTTAACTAAAACTATTTTCTTAATTTGAGCAATTTGCCAAGTTGAAGAAAACTTGTAAGCACTGTTAGTACTTGTCGGAATAAATGGGACTCTAGAGAGTTCTTTGAAATAGGAAACATTTGAACAGAATATCATCTTGCTTTCAGCTGTTCGTATAGATGCACTTTCTGCAATTCTATATCTCACAGCTCTAATTCCTCTTCATTTGTGTCTCAGGCTTCCATCAATAACCCTTTTGCTGAAACACACTTGACAAGAGAGGTAGAGTAGACGCCCTTGCAATATCACCTGAATGTCACTCAGCAGTGATTTGTAATCAGGTTCATAAATTTTAGGAAGAAAAACGTAAAACTAAATAGGGTATTCAATCCATATAAATTGAGATTGGTCAAAGGTACTGTTAGTAGCGTTTTATAAAATCATCTTTTGATTAGACAGTGGAGATTTTGTAAAACATAAAAACTTAATCAATGATTATGGATTCCTATTATGGATGTAAATCTATAAAATAAAACATTCCTGCAGTCTACCTTAATGTATAAATGAATTGACTTTTCCGGATCCAATTACATTTACTTTATACACTGTGATTTCTAATACATCTCAACCTAGAAACTCTACCATATAGTTGTTATCCCGTCTCATAACATTGGTATTGGAAAAAAAGAGTCCTTATATGCTAAAAAGACACTGGATTTCTGCTGCTCTTCTGAAATTCAGGAGAAATCTGTACTATAGCCTACAATTATTTATTATTAAAAATATGAGTAAGAAGAAACAATGAAAGACATTCTTCTTGGACAATGAAACATGTTAATTTTATTGATTTGGACCTTTCTGTTTACTTGGCAAAAGTTGTAAAAAAAACCTATTTTAATTATGTTTGAACAAATTTTAAAAAATTAAACATACTTCAAAAGCCATGCAGTATATTTTTCTCTCAGTTTATGAAAGAGCCATACACTCTAATAACTTTTCATTATTTGTTTATGGAGTACCATTTGAAATTTATGGGGAATATACTATGTATATGTATAGTTACCTTGGATCATTTTTTTCAGCTCAAATACATTTGTTTCCTTCATGTTTTTTGGTTACAATAAAAAAGAATACTGCATGTTAAGCATTGTTTGGAAAAAAGGAATGATGAATTTATAATAACCTTTGTTCAAATAGAAGGATTAGAGATGTTGAGACATATGACCATAGGTTATCATTCTACTTTCTCTAGAGCAAATTGCACTGTTTGAGGAATTTCTTTAAGCTCATAATTATCAAATAAGCATAATACAAATTCACAGGAACATCTATACTGACTAAATGAAAGAGGTTTCTTTACAAGTGGTGAAAGTGATGAGGCCTAAATGACCATTTAAAATGAACTCTACCTCTCCCTCGGTTGAATTTGCAGTCGTCTTTTCATTCAACTCTTTATGGATTAAAGAATTCCAACCTGTTCTAGAAGAAGTCACTGTTGGAGTTTAAAAGGCTATTCTGCTCTCTGTGTCCACATAGCCTTTGTATGACCTAAGAGCCTGCCAGGTGTCAATCAGGGCTCATTGGACACCTGTGCCCAGGCAACAGGACAGAGCAACTCCCTCACCCAGGTCATCAGACCACCTCCAGATGGCAAAGAACTTCTAAAATTATGAACTAACTTGCTTGTGATGCAAATTAGTGACCTGGGGCGAGATGCTTCATTAAATACTCCTTCTCCCCTGAGCTGCCAAGGTGTCAGCAGTTGGACTGCTTACTCTCACATTTTTTTCTCTCTGTAATATATGTTAACAGTTATTTATTATTATAGAAATGGTCCAATCAATTGCTTGTGGCTAGTTAATAAACTACCAAAGCAGAAATGAAAATTAGATTCCATTTAGAAGAAAACAATATTTACCTTTTCCCATGGAAATGTGTGAAAAAACTTTAGAAAACTCTGTTATCATCTGAGGTCTCAGAAGGGACTGTGATTATAAATAATAAAAAGGAGAAATAGGAGTTTCAATCCAGGTCACTATTTTATTTTTTTACCCAACGAGTGATGAGAAAAATTATGCGAACTCATGCATTTGCCCTGAGTTATGATTGTATTATATTAACCTTAGCTGACAATATCATATACTGACTTTGGCTTACTTAAAATTCTGCCTCTTGGGTATAAACACACATCTAAAATTGACTCAGCTCATTTCTTTCTTGCTGAGGTCACTGCACCAGTTACTTTCAACTACTGAACTTATTTTATGTGTTCTCTTTTTTCCAATATTACATTCTCAAATTTTTGGCACTTGGGAATTTCCCTGTGATGGTTTTATTACTGAATTCAAGATTTGTAGTTATGATCAATCCTTATGGTTAATAAGATGCTAAGATGAACTAATAGGTCTTTGCCTCTTCTTTGCTTAATATTAATAGAATGGTCCTCATTACAGTGGATTTGCCAGGAAAGTGGGCCCATGAAGAGTGGGTTGTATTTTTCCATAAATCATCTCAGCAGAGGAAAAATGCCTGATATTTCACTATGGCTGTGACCTTTGAATCCAGGTAGCTCATATGAAAGAAGTAGTGATCTTAGCAACGTCTAAGAAAGATACCTCCAAAATTTCACTGCTAAAAAGAACAGGCAGTAATAATAAATATATGGAAATAGTAAGTATTTGAATATCTATTGTACGTCCAATGTCATGTGGATCATTTGTTCAGTTGTGTTGCTTTTCAATAGAATACATAAGTCATTTAGTGCCAGAGTGTGAAAACATGGCATGCATTGTCTATAGAAAATGGAAGGCTCACTTTTTGCTCAAACTGATTGAATAAGCTTCTTCTAGAAGATATTCAAGCCCTGTGGAATTATCCTTTACTGTGTATCAGGTTGACGAAAAGGAAAGGATTCAGAGAGAAGAGGTGTGAGTCATTCTGTGAGTTTCTGGAAAGTGTGAATGTGGGATGATTTCTTATTCTAGTAGGAGCAGTACTTTGACTAATCCTCTCCAAAAGTTTCATGATTGTAGAGGTTGGGGTAGAGCCTATAAATGAAAAATCATTTTCTTGTAATTATAAAAATTGTCAATTTACAATTTGAAAATTCTAAAAATAGACGTTTAACTTGAATCCATGGATGAATTCAGTATGTTATTAGACATGCTTCTTTTTATTTTCTTGACTTACTAATCATAAGAAGGGTACTCTCTAATTATTGTTAGGAATAAGCTACTAGATAATGATTCTGATGCAATTTCTACAATTAATTTGATCAAATGAATATACCAAATTAAGCATAATTTTAGGTATACAAAAATATTTATTTCATTGGCAGAAGTTTGGATATTAAAATATTTCCTAAATGTGACTTGAATGTTTAGTTTTATAAGCTTCCTATTTAGCATGGAGGGCTATGAGGGTCAGATTATTTTAATGTCTATAAAGATTGGTATGATTTGGTAAAAATTTGATATGATTTTGAATTATTACAGTTGGTAATGTCTATAAAGATTGGTATGATTTGGTAAAAATTTGAATTATTACAGTTGGTAATGTCTATAAAGATTGGTATGATTTGGTAAAAATTTGATATGATTTTGAATTATTACAGTTGAAAGAACACTTTTACTGGAAGCATAGAAATAATATGAAATTTAGGTTTTTGAATTAAATATATAGATATTCTGCATTCTTGTTAATTTTAAATCAACTTAAAGTATAAGTTGATTTTTTCTGAGGAATTTCCACAAGTATAAATTTAACTTAGGAAAAAATTAGCTTCACTTGGGACAAAAAAAGTGGACTTTTAAGAATAAAAATCTATGACATGGAGAATAGCTATTGCTTTAACCAATTGTATACATTTCATGGCAAATACTTTGTTGCAATCCTGATGCTACTACATCAGTATTAAAGACTAGATTTTACCAATTAGGGAAGAAAATGTTGAGGCATTTTAATATAGTAGTGTGTCTGTACAGAATGTGCTTTAAGGTAGCTCATAATTTTGAAGGATATGATGGGAGACAGGACAAATAACTGAGAATGAATTTAGAAGAATAGTGCCATGGCCATGTGGTAATTAACTATGAATGAAGATTAAAAAAAAACAAAAACAAAAACACATGAGAATGATTTTTAGTTTGTTGACTAAGAAAAATAACTTTCTAGGGAAAGTAAACATGGTTGAAAGAGGGGAGTTGGAGTCTTTTTTACAGAGTCTCTACTATGTTTAAGGGCTTTAGCCTGTTCTTTAATTTAATCCTTCAGAGCACTACACATAAGGTGAGTATTTAATAGATGAGAAGGCAGAGGCTCAGAAAGATCAATAATTTGCCTCAGTTAATATAGCAAGGGTGTAGAATCCAGGTTTGTTTGGCTCCAAGCTCATGTTCTTATTCATGATGCATAAAATTAGGTACATGATCAAAAAACTATTGCTACTAAACTTCTAAAAGTTTTGTTTTGCTTGAATTATTTTTACATTATTTATCTTCTCTTTTAAGAATTATTACTGAATTTTTCGCTTGGGTTTACTATAATTTAGTAACTCTTTAGACAACATCATTGGTTTAAATAGTAGTATTGCTTACTACATGGCTTTTTACCCCCAGATTCTTCATGATCGAGCTCTTTCTTTTGGTTCTTGGTCAGATGGAGTATGTCCTGAGTAAATATTTCAGTAAGGGTACTGGGATAATATATTTTGAATCTTTGTATATTTAATAATATCTTTCTGTTGTCTTTCAAAATATATGACAGCCTAATGGAGAGAGATTCCTTGGGAAATAATCTTTCTACTTCCCTCTACAAGTCTCTAACCATTATCTCATTGTCTTCTAGACTTTTACATTATCCAGAGATCTGAGGCCAAACTGATTTCTGTCCCTTATAGATAATCTTTTACTTTTCTTTCTAATCTTTCTAATCTTCCTTATATAACTTTTCCCCCTATATCCTTTAAATTAGAAAATGTCAATAAATGTTTGAAGTTTTGTCTTAATTCAACCCTGTCCCACCAGAACATGGTGACTTAATCGGGGTCAACTTGCAGACCCCGATTTTCAATTATTTTTAAAATCTATTACATTTTCTCTGGTTGTCTTTTCAGTTATTGCTTTTACCTAGTTTTAGTTTTCACTCCAGGATTTTTTAAATCTATATGTTGGATTTGTTTTTTGAATTGTCAGTAATCTTCGATAAAACTGAAAGAGGCATAAAAAAAAAAAAACAGAACCCTGCAAATAATTTACAAAAAAGCAAGAAAAGTGGACTATAGAAATTATTGGTAAACTTAATGTTGATAACTTTTTGCCAATTTGATGGAGGGTGTGAAGAAAGTGATTATTAAAGAGAAACTGGTTTTTACCGAAGAAATGGGTTATTAAACAGATACTTTATATGCATTTAGGAAAGAATAGATTGATGACTTCTATCTATCAGAATGAGCCCACTTTACCTATTCATGACAATATTACCTCATTTTAAAAATCAGTTTACTAACAAAGCTTAGTAGATTTTAAAATAGAAATTTTAATATACATTTTTAATTAAGTATAACATACATGTAGAAAAGTGCAAAAAATATAATTCTTTGAATTATCACAGGTGAACATATTTGGGTCCAGAAAGAGAATGTCGATGGTGATTCTTCTTTGTCACTACCTCCATTTTCCACCTCCAAATTAACTATTCTTCTGACTAAAAACATATAGATTGATTTTGCTTGCTTCTAAGCTTTTAAAATAAATATATACTGAGACTAATAATAAGCTCCTAAAAATGATATAGAAATGTGTCTTTAATACATAGTTAGATTTAAAAAACTTATAGAAATGGAGCACATTAATAAGTCATTTTCATTCATGTGAGAGAATTCCAGTGCTCTTCTTGTTCTTCTTTCATTCAACATTTAAAATTTCACTCATTTAAAATCTGAGTTAAATAATAATTCATAGCTAGTTAGTGAAACCAAGAATTGAACACAAGGATCTTTCTGACTCAAGCCTATCCTCTTCCCATTCTACCATACTGACTAGGATGTCCTGCTTTCTATCCCTTCATGTCCAGTTTTTACATTTCAACACCAGGTAAATGCTGCCTCCTTGGTCGCTTATATATAAAATCTTATCTGATATAGATGCCTCAAAACAAGAAAAAAATCATTCATGCATTGATTTGCCTATTACAGAATCATTATAAAGAAACAATGATTTGTGATGATTGAATAAAAGTAGCAGCCTAAAATTTAATGGCAATCAATACGAAATCTTGATTTTTAGCACTAACTAGCATTGTAAAATTTACAATATTAAAATTTTACATGAAAATTATGGAAATTTCATTAACTTACATAATTATTTTTTAACTAAAAGGACTAATATTGTAAACTTGTTCCTAAATCTAGCTAAGAAAAACTTACTATATAGTGAGTAGGTCAATGCATTATTAACTCAATTATATTCTAGAAGTTAAATTTTATTTATTTATTTTCTAAAAAAAATAATAGTTAAACATGTTCTAGGGACAAGATAAAGTCTTTAATTCATCAGGTGCTGTAAAGACATCACAAATAGTGTACACTAAACAAGATTACATTCTAGCAAAGAATACTGTCATTAACCCAGAATAACTAAAATAGGAGGCTCATAAACTATGTCTATTGAAAGAGATGGTGACATAGGTAAGTTGCTGTTGTGTTTTATATGAGTGAGAGATTACTCCCAGTTATGTGAATCAGAGAAGACATCATCAAGGAGGCAGCATTTTACCTGGTGTTGAAATGTAAAAACTGGACATGAAGGGATAGAAAGCAGGACATCCTAGTCAGTATGGTAGAATGGGAAGAGGATAGGCTTGAGTCAGAAAGATCCTTGTGTTCAATTCTTGGTTTCACTAACTAGCTATGAATTATTATTTAACTCAGATTTTAATAGCATGTCTTTTACCTCCCCCCCTCTAATTTTATTACATCACATAATTTTTCACATTTAAAACCAAACATAAACTCTGAGTATAATGTAGCATTTTAAGAAACCATGAAAAACCCTTCATGTCTAAATTTGATACAGTGATCATTTTATTTTCTGTTTAGAAAAGCTATAAACATAACTATCTTCTTTCTAGATTGCAGTGACATCTTCTGTGGTTATAAATTACCAAGTAGTTGTCTTATTCTTTGAAGGGAATCAAGGTAATTAAAAAATTCATAAAGCTATCAAATTCTTGAAGTGACAACCTCTCTTTTCTTTATGTTTCTTTTATTATTAAAAGATGATTATATATTTTATTAGGGATCAGAGAAATAATTATTTTCTGCCCTGTAATTTCTGTATAATGTGTAATAGTGACATAATAAATATGTTAAGGAGGTTCTCCTAGTTTCTTTTTTATAAAATTGGATTTTTAATTACAAACATTTTTTGACATTTGCATTCTCATAGCATCTTTTCTCCTAAACTAAGCTTTTTTGGAGTAATGTTTTATTTCTTTTGTGAAACCTCTATGCCTTCAATGTTAGATGCCCACAATAAATAACTATCATTTATATCTAGGTTGGCTTGGTGAAACATGAGTTATAGTGATAGCAAAACATTCTAAAATATGAATCATTGTATTTGTGCTCATTTATAAATTTGAATTTAGGATGGTTTAGGAATACATTTGCTCTGCCTTAAACAAGGAGGAGGAAGAACTGAGAGGGTAAAGCTCAGTGCTGTCCATGCATGAAATTGGCTTTGGTAATTGGCTTTGGCAGTACTAAGGTACTAACTACATAGCTTCACGAAATATGAGGCTGCAAAGAGAAGGGTAAGCAGTAATTAGTCAGTCACTTTGACTTTCTCGACACGGTTTAGCATTTATTACAGTCTCCCTCATTGTGCTGACTTAAATCAATGACCTTTAAACTGGAATATATTTCATTGTGCCCCTTCCTTTTTAACTTCTATTGCACCCCCTCCCTCAAAAAAATTAAATGATTCAAAGTATGGGAGACACCTACCCATCCATGTAAGAGGGGCTATTTTTAACTTCACTAAAACGTTGAGAAGCAGTCATTATGACAAAAACTGTGCCTCATTTAACTTAAGAAGTACAAATTGGGCCATTTATGATCAAGGTGAGAGGTATAACCTCATTTCTTATAAGTTTTGTTAGATATATTCTTAAATCCATTTTCCTTAAGATAATTAAACTAAAAGAAAAAATATAAACTTTGAGAGAAAAGGAAAAAAAGATTCTTCCAACAGAAATGATTTTTCTCTCACTTTGCCATAAGGCATGTAGGTTTAGAACAGGTCTGTTTTTAAAAACCAATCATTATGCATGAGGTATAATTTGTAGTTTTTAACAAACATTTTTATAGGATATATCACCTGGTCTGCATTAAAATTATTCCATTCCCAGTGGTTCAATACTAGATCTACAAAATCAGAATCCTTGCAGATTAGGACCTAGAATTTCACATTTTTAATGCGATCCTCAGGTTATTAAAAAGCTCAGAAATTATAAAAACCATTGATTTAAATGGAGTATTTTTTCTTAAGGAAAAAAATCATATTGAGATTATTTCACACAGAATAATGAGATCTTTTTATGCTCCATATTTAATTCCTGGATGTTTTATATAATGAGAAAATGGAGAAATCTTATCAGATTTTGTGTATACGTGTGAAAATCAAATACAGACATAAGTACAAGTTACTATACACTCCTTCTTCCTCAAAACTGTAGAAGTGAAAATAATTTGTAATAATGGAAAGCCAGTGTACCTAGCAGGTTTCAAACATAAGACTAATATCTCTGAGAACCAGAAAAGAATAGAAAAATTACAGTAGTGGGACTGAAACCATGAACTTTCTGGTTTCTTGATCCAAGAGATAGTGGTAGCCAGGTACTAAAGTACTTCTGCTGAGAGATTCTTGAACAGAGGGATGGGATACCGAGGCTATAGGCAGGAAGTAGTGTTTATTGATGCTGGCACCGACTCAGCGGATTCTTATCCAAAGGCTGAGCCCCAATTGTAACATGGTGGGCAGTTTTATGCCATCTTGTACTTCTGCATTCCTATACAGCTATAGATATTCCATATAAGGAAGGAGAACAGAAGGAGAATATTTATTGGCTGCCAAACTATAAGGAAACTGGCCTAATCATTTAAGCAGGTTTTCGGACTGCCGCCTCAGCTGGAGAATCCCGGGGAAGTGGGGTGCAGTCAGGAACTAACTCGTTCGAGCAGAAAATGGCCGGGCAGGGTCACCCTGCCACACTTCACACAAGAGGAAGGGAATGACAGATGAAAATTAAGTTTACTGCTTGAAATTAGGGCCTTGGATTAGAATTTCACGCAGGAAAGGGAAGCTAAAAAAAAAAAGTTCATTATGGATCATTATTAATAGCTGTAGCATTTAGCAAGCTATTCATCCAGTAGGGAAGGATAACATAGGCACCACTTCAGGATGAGGAACTAAAAAACATTCCAGTGATGCATAACTAAATCTGTATTCAATTCAGGTATTCTCAATCTCACCAGGAGGCAGAAGCTGTCAAGTGCCATGATATGACCTGGGTTCAGATATGAGGTTAGGGGCTGGGAAGAAACAATTTCAAAATTATGAGAGAGAGGAGGGTGAACATAGAGGACAAAAGAATGGAAAGATGGATTATTGGGGGAGCATTAAAAATTCCGCCATAATAATTCAACCTGCAGTAAGGTATCTAATGCTAATGAGAGCCAACACATTTATTTGTACCCCATGAAATTAATTTTAAGAAACAGTCTAACAAAAAGTTCAAAATAAATTGGTTTAAAATTAAAATGCTCAATAAGATAAATAAAAAGAATAAGAAATTATAAAACAAAACTGGTAGATATGAAATAAAATAGGTGAATAATAAAAGAACCAATAAAAATCTTGGAAATTTAAAAAATGTAAAACTAATATTAAGTAAGCATATAGTGGATGAGGTAAACTCAAGAATGACCATGGTCAAAAAAAAAAAAAAAGTGAATTGGAAAGTGGTACTGAGGAAAATATTCAGCTTGCAAAAGGGAAACATATTTAAAAGTTTCAAAGTGACTGTAGGAGATTCAGGGACTAGATTGATAGGATCCAATACACATGGCAGAGATGCACAATTTGAAGAAATAATGGCTACATATTTTCTAGAAATAAAGTTGAGTCATCAATACTATATCAGGTAAGTACAATTTTTTTTAAAAGTCTATGTTTAGACACTGTTTGATTGAAGAACATCAAGATTAAAATGTAAACTTTCAAAAGCTCCCAGAGAGAAAATTAGATTATGAAAAAAAAAAAATAGCAGTTGGACTGACAATATGTTTCTTAACAATAATTAATAGTACAGAACAATGGAGTATTATCTTAAATGTAATAAGAAAAAATATCATGAGCTTTCAAATACTTGAGGAGGAAGAGTAAAGACATTTTAGACATACAAAGTATGAGCATTTATAACATAAACACACACTAAAAGAATTATGAAAAGATGCAATTCAAGAAAAAGAAAAATAAGCAGATAAAAGATATGGTAAAGAAAATAATGACAACCACAGAAATTGATAAAATTCAAATAAATATTGCTAAAAGAAATGATATTCACTAAATTTTATGAGTTAGAAAGATAAAAACAGCAGAGGACCTGGCCTTTGTAATTTCTCATTAAGCAGTCTTTATACATGGACCACCCTCAGGGAGGGAGCATTGCCTGGGTCAGACTGCATCCTTTGATTGAAGGCAATCCTTAGAGACATAGTTGCAAACCACTAAGCAGTCAACACTTTTGACAGCTGAGGAGATGTATGAGAAATGAAAGTGTTCTCGAAAAGGAATCTGGGTGGCACATTATATCATCCATTTTATACAAAAATTTGTGAAGCAAAATCTTAAAACTTTGAGAAGAAAATATAGGGGACTTGATGACATTGGGACAAAGACTTTTTTTTTTCATGAAAAAGAACCAGAAAAGTACAAACTATAAAGAAAAAGATGTATATATTTAAATATATAATTTAAAACTTCTGTTTAACAAAGTTAAAGATGAGCTAAGCTGTATTAGAGGCAGATAAAAGACAAACATAAAGGTATTTACAATGTATGTAACTATTTAAGGAAAGGTCTCATATTAGGGTATATTAGGTATACACAAATCAATAAGAAAAAAAGACAACACATAAAAATTTTGGATGACCAATAACCTTGTGAAAAAATGCTGCGAAGGTACCAGTCATATTGAATTAGGACCCATCCAAATTACCTCATTTTAACTTAATTATCTCTTTAAAGACCCTAACTTCCAAATACAATCACAGTCTGAGATTCTGGTGTTTAACATACGAAATTTTAGGGAGCACAGTTCAGTCTATAACAGCATGGAAAACATTTAAAAGACTGTGAGGATGTAGAGAAATGAGAACTTTTAATACAGTGTTCATAGAAATGTAAATTGGAGAGCAATTTGATAATAGTTTAATTTAAACATATGCTTATCTTTCATCCAGCAGTTCTACTTTTAGGTATTTACCCAAGAAAAACTTTTGCACATGAGCACAAGTACAAGAATGTGATATATGCATATAGAATTATCATTCAAAATAAATGATGTGAAGTTATATAAAAGAATAATGTTTAATGAAAAGATAAGTTGCAGAATTTTACATATATTAAGATATCCACAAGAAAATTTAAAATGACACTATATATTGCTATACCTACAAACATGTAGAATTGTTTAAAATATACATGCTAGTAATAAACATTAAATTCAGGATTCCATATACCAAATATACACGTGTGTGTGTGTGTGTGTGTGTGGTATGTGTGTGTGTGTAGCCTTGAGATAGAAGGTGTGAGGAATTTGTATCGTGGATGGGTACCCAAGTGTGGCAGGTAAATTAATGACCCCTCAAAAATGTCCCTGTCCTAATCTCTAATGTCCCAAACCTGTCAATATGTTATATTAAATGGCAAAGGGGAATTAAGGTTTCAGATTAAGATTGCTAATCAGGAGACTTTAAAATAGGGAGATTATCCTGAAATATCTAGGTGGGCACAGTGTAATCACTGAGGTCCTTAAAAGTGAAAGAGGGAGAAAGAAGAGTCAACATCAGGATGATGCAATGTGAGAACGACTTGATTGGCTGTTGATGGCTTTGAGACTAGAAGGGGCCATGAACCAAAGAATGCAGGCAGTCTCTGAAACTTGGAAATAAAGAGGAAAATGGATTGTTCTTTAGAGCTTCCAGAAAGAACACAGATCCGGGAACACCTTCATTTTAGTCCAGGTAAGACCCATGTCAGACTTCAGTGTTGTTTTAAGCCATGACGTTTTTGATAACTTGTTGCAATAATAGAAAACTAGCATATTGGCATAATTCCTTTTTTTTGTATTACTTCATTGCTTCAAAAAATAAAATTATAATGTGTAAATCTGGATTTCTATTATATCAGCTTGCACAATGCCATTTTTTTTTTATTACTTTCCAGTTGGAAAGGACTTCATAATGACAATAGAAGCTGGATTGCGGTGACCAGCTGCCGTGTGGAACACTTAGTGCCTGCACTGTTTCAGATATGTGGATGCTTCTCTTAGTGTCCAGACCAGTAGCAATTATTATTGTGGTGATGTTTTTAAATTGTTAAATTTTCAATGTCACGGTTTGCTTAGGTCTTTGAAAGATCAACATTTTTCTTCATATCAGGAATTATTCTTTTGTTTAGCACACTTCTACAAGTGCCTTTGGCATAAAATATTTATTAAGAGCAGATGTAATAATGCTATTAGCTTTTGTTAAGATACATGGATAGTCTTCTTAACAAAACGAACAGAAGATGCTCACAAATAGGTTTTTTTCTTTCTGCTGTAACTAATCTGTCCATAAATACCAAGTATTGCTAATGGTCCACTCCATATTGCTTAGGCATTGAAATGTTATTTCAGTTATGCTTTAATTATTATAGATAACATCTTATTTCCCTTTCTTGAACTCTCTGCCATCTGAGAGTTCTAGTTGGACAATTTTTAATAAATTTTTGGATGTAAACAATTGGTAGTTTATCACCCTTTCCCATAATTATCTTCCATATAACCAAATGTATTTTAAAATGCTTTAAAATCAGTTTATTTATATTATCTTTTCGATGTCTTCCTGTCGTGGATCCTGTTAACCTTAAACATTTGCTTGGCATCTGGCATTTAACTCAGAATTTTACTCAAATTTTTCTTTCTGTTATGAATAGAAATCCTTGAGTATTCACATTGTAATACTCAGTGGATTCTTTATCTGATCCTGTTAAGGATATTTTTTTTCCAGTCAGGAAAAAGGGCACAACAAAGTTCACAGAACTTTTTACTGAAAGATTTGTTATTTTGCTCTATACTATCAGACTATACAAAGAAGGAAACTGGGAAAGAACCACTTTAAGCATTTTTCTAATTTCTCTCACAATGTCTTGGAGAATGGGGGCAGTATTTTTAAAGAAAACAGTTAAGAAACATTATTTGGCACTTACTTTAACATGAAATTAAGATGACTACTACTTTTATTCAAGGCAGATTTCTGTAGTGTGTATAATGCTGTAAAGGTTCTCCCTCCCTCCTTCTCTCTTTTCTCCCTGTCTCCTTCTTCCGTCGTTCCTTCTTTCTTCTTTCCGCTCTCTTTTTCTCTCCCTCTCTTCCCTCCTTCCTTTCTTGCTTTCTCTTTGAATTTCTCTTTCTCATCTCTTTCAGATCATTTGCCTTTCAGAAATGTCCTTTCTTTCTTTAGTCTTTTTATATTTATTTTCCATTTTCTTGCCCCCTTTTCTTGCTATCTCCTTTCCCTACTAATATGCTTTTCCTCAGAACTCTCATACTACCTATTTCCAAGATATTTCTATAGAAATAATACTGATTCAGGCTAAAATACTACAGAAGTATAGTAAAAGTGGTTTATGTCATCCTCGATAATGCAAATCAGATATAAGACAGTTGTTGATGGGTTACCGCCGTCCATTTAATCCCAATTCTTATATCAAAGAGAATAGGGTAAAGTTCTCATCTTCTGGGGGTGGGTGGGTGTTTGTAGGCCAACAGGGAAAGCTGCAGGCAACCCATCTTAGGTAGTGGGAGAGCAGAGGGTGAGTCCAAACCTCCCCAGGATTCTTTTGGCCCAATTTTCCCAATAGAGCTAACACAAGAACAGTGACTAACTAGGAGATTCTTGGGATAGTTGTCCCTGTCCTGGAAGTCCTAGATAGTCTCCAGGGCCTTGAATCATCCCCAATACTATTTAAAGCAGAGACAATTACCAGCAAGGGACAAGTGGTGCAAAATGGCAGTTAGACCAGAGAAAATTTGTGAAGGGCAGCCAAATCCTGGATCTCTGAATTTTACTCAATTTAGTATTTTGAATCACGTGTGTACCCTCATGGCAGAACTTTACTATATGTTTTTATATTATCCTCCTTGCTTTATATTATTCTCTTTGCTTGCTTAATGGTTGGTGATTAAATTAACTCTACTGTTATCTGATCATGCCCTGTCTTTGCTTATAACCTTATGTAGTTCCTAAGTTTTTTAAACTGTGATTTTTGAGGGTCTCCAAGTATTCTCATGCTTCCCTATGATCTATTCTTAATCAATGACCCTCTCTACCCAATCAAAACCCTTAATTACCACTATTTTTTTAAGAAGGGTTTTAGAACTTTCTATAATTATCTAACATATTTTTGAGTTGAGAACACATATACCTTTTCATCTTATGCTATCTAATTACCTAAACTTATTCTACTTTTATACTTTTTCTCATATATATGAAAGATGCATCTTCTTACATGCTTCTCAAAAGATTGCCTCAGGTTCTTGTAATAAATCAATCGGTGGTATGTCCTTCCTCTGAAACTCTTGAATAGTGTTTCCTTTTCCTAGTTGTGTAGTTCCTAAAAATTTCTTCTTTTTAATATTCTGTTCACTCATCTTCAGGAAAAGAGAAAACGTATTCGGGTCTTGTGTTTGATGACAAAATGGGTACAGGATTCATGGCTACTAGAGAAATTACTTTCTCAGACCATCAGGTCCTGAGTTGAGGTGAGAGCTTCTAATGCCAATCTTTAGTATATTTTTATTTAGTGCATCTTCTAGCTTAACTAGAATGCAAGATGTACTTTCCCTAGCCTGTTTTAATTTTTAAATTTTTAATAAAATTATTAATGTTTTAATTTCTAAATTTATTTTTATTCAAGAGTTACACATGCAGTAAATTCTCAAATTTTAAGTGTAAAGCTTGATGACTTTTTATATATGTATATAACAGTATAAATAACTGTCTCTCACATCAAGATACAGAACATTTAAAGTACCACATAAAACTTCCTTGGGTATTTTCCCAATCAATATATCCCTGTTCCTCCACAGAGATAACCATTATTTTGATGACTATCATCAACAATTAATATAATAGTCTTGAATTTCTTATAAGTAAGATTATGCAATATGACTTCTTTTGTATCTAGCTTGTTGCAGGTGGTGGTAGTTCATTAAAAAAATTTTGTGTGCTATCCCATATCACAATTTATGTTTTATTTTACTGTTGATAACTTGAATGTTTCTAGAATTTGGTTGTAATAAATAAAGGAATTATGAACCTTCTTGAACATGTCTCTTGGTGTACAAATACATACATTTTTCTTGGATATGCACCTAGGAGTGGAATTGCTGAGTCATGAGACCACCAGTGCAAACAGGTTTCCAAAGTAATTTTACCAATTTATACCAATTAGCAACATATGAGAATTCTAGTTGCTCCATATCTTTACCAACAGTTGGTATGATAAGTCATTTTTAATTTTAGCCATTGTAGTTGATATGTAGAAGTATATTTTACTGTTGTTTTAATTTTAATTTCCTTCATGACTAATTATGTACTTTTCCATCGATGAACATAGCCATTTGATATCCTTTCTTGTGGTTACCACTTTAAGAATTGTGCCCATGAAAAAACTTGAGTGTCTGTGTCTTTCTTAATGATTTTTAGGAGTTCTCTGTGTTTTCTGGATGTAAGGCCTTATATCAATTATATTGACCCCTCTCTGTGGCTTGCATGTTCACTTTCTTAATAATGCTTTTGGATGGCCAGAATATCTTAACTTTAATAACATTTAGTTTTTCAATCATTTTTAAAAAATGGTTACTGTTTTCTGGATTCTTTTAAGAAAGCATTGCCTAGCCCAAGGTCATGATGATATTTTCCTCTAGAAGGTTTATTGTTTAACATTTATGTCAATTATTCATATCAAATTAATTTGTGTATGGTATAAAGTATCCATGGTACATTCTTTTACATTTGTTCTAACACCATTTATTTGGAAGACCATTCTTCCTGTATTAAAAAGTGCAGTTACCTTTAAGATAAATCAGGTGATCATTTATGTGTGAATCTGTTCCTGGACTCTAGGTCGTTCCGTTCGTGTATTTGTATATCCTTTTGCCAGTATCACATATCTTAATTATAGTTGCTTCCTATAAGTCTTGGAGTCTGGTAGTTTTTAAGATTTCAGATTATGTTCCTTTTAAGATTCCCTTGGCTATTTTAGATCTTTTTAATTTTCATATAAGTTTTAGAATTAACTTGTCATTGCTTTTTCACACAATAAACATGCTGGTATTTTGACTAGAATTGCATTGGCAATTTGAAAAGATCAATTTGAAAAGAATTGGCATTTTAACAACACTCAGCTTTTTTTATCCATGAATATTGCATATTTCTGCACTTTAAAATTCCTCTTAATAATGTTTTATTGCTTTTCATTGTAGAGATTTTATATAGATTTTTGTTAGATTTATTCCAATGTATTTGATATTTTAGATGCTAAGCGAAAGGTGTTCTTTTCAAAATTACATTTTCCAATCATTTCTTGCACATGCATAAAAATACATTTTGTATATGGGACTAATATCCATAGGCCATCAATTCACTGTGTTTAATTATTAATTTACTTACCAATCCTAATAGTTTGTAGATTCTCTTAGATTCTCTATGTAGACAATCATATCGTCTATGAATATTGACAACATGATTTCTTCCTTTAAAATTTTAAAACCTTTCATTCATTTGTCTTGCACTATTGGAAGTATAATGTCGAATAGAGATAGTGATGTGGATATACTCGGGATGATTTTTAACTAAAGGGAAAAATGTTCGATATTTTACCATTAAGTAAGATGCTAACTGTAGGATTTTTGTTGTAATTTTTTCTCAGATTTAGATATTTCCCTTCTATTACTAGCATGCTTTTATCATGAACGAGTTTTAGATGATATCAAATGATTTTTATGCATATATTGAGATGACAATTAAAAAAATTTTGTTAAAATGGTGAATTACACTGATTGATTTTTGCATGTTAATCCAAACTCGTACCCCTTATGGTAATGATATATTTTATATATTGATGAATTTAACTTAGTAATACATTAGGATCTTTACATTCATTTTTTAAGCCATATTGGTTTGTGATTCCTAGAATTTCATGTAAATAGACTCATACAATATATAGTTTATTTTTGCCTAGCTTTAATTCAAAACAATTATTTAAATATTCATTCATGTTGTAGTGTATAACAATTTTCTTTTTTTTATTGCTGAGTAGTATTCCATTGCACAGATATGCTACATTTTTATCCATTAACTTCTTGTTGGGTTGCTTCCAATTTTTGCCATGGAATTTCATGTGCAAGTCTTTGTATGGTCATTTGCTTTCATTTTTTCTTGGCAAGATACCAAGGAGTGAAATGACTAGACCAAATGATAAATCAATATATAAAGTTTTAAAAAGTGCTAAACTGTTTTTCCAAGGGCGTTGTGTCATTTATATTGCTACCAGCAGTATCTGAGAGTTCTAGTTCCTCCACGTCTTCATCAGCACTTGGTGTAGTCACTCTTTTCAATTTTAGCAATTTTAATGGGTGTGTAGGAGTATCTTATTTGTATATCTCTGATATCTAATACTGTTAGTCATATGCTCATTTAGCATCTGTATGTTTTCTTTGATGAAATGTATATTGAACTCTTGATCATTTTTTAAAAAATTGAGTTCTTTTCTTATTATTGAGTTTTTAGGGTTTTTTATATATTCTGGATACAAGTCTTTTATCACGTATGTAATTTATAATTTTTTTCCTGCTATTCTGCAACTTTTCTTTTCATTATTATTAGCCTTCTTGAAGTTCTAATGACGCTCTCTGGTGCTCTGTTCACTTAAAAAATTTCTCTTTTTATGTTTCAATTTGGATATTTTCTATTGCTGTTCCTTTAAATCTTCCAATAGTTCTATTCACTGCATTTAAAAAAATCTTTCAAATTGTAGCTTTCACCTCTAGCAATGAGCTTTGGTTTTTCTTTTTTATATCTTCTACATTTCCATTTAACTCTTTTAACATGCAGAATACAGTTATCATTACTTTTTTAATATGTCTGTTAATTCTAACGTCTGAAGAGTTCTGGCTTGGTTTCAATTGATTGTTGTTTTTATTTTGATAGATTGTTTTACTTATTACTATGAGTAATATCCAGCTTCTTTGCAAAACTAGTAATTGATCAAATGTCAGATATTTTGAATTTTACCTTTTCCATTTCTGGATATTTTTCTCTTTCTGCAAATATTCTTGACTTTTTGTCTGGGATGAAATTAAATTACTTAGAAACAGTTTGATCCTTTTAGATGCTGCTTTTAAAATTCATTAGGTAGGACTACAGCCATGTTCAGTCTAGGAATCATTTTTCCTCACTATAGACCTGACACCCTTCTATGTATTCTACTCGTGGCCCTATGAGTCATGATATTTTCCCATTTTTGTTGATGGGAAGAAGAACTATTTCTAGACCCCTGTAAGCATCAGATATTGTTACCTTTAATCCTTTCAACTTTCTTTCCTTGGTCTCAGGTAGTTTCCTCACATACTGAATACATAAAGGAGACTCTACAGCTCTCTCTGATTATTTCTATTGCTCTCTCCTCTTTGGTACTCTTTGCAGCAAATTCTTGCTGTCTTGATGTCTCCAGACTTTCAGCACTGTTTCTTCAACTCAGAGAGCCCAGTGGGCTCAGCCTGGGTTTTCCTTTCCTGTGTCAATGCCTAGAAAATCCCTAAAGGCTGTAAACTTGAGTAATAGTAGGGCTCATTATATTTCTCTTACATTTTCCAGCAATCAGTGTCCTTCTGGCTGACGTCAAGTGTCTTATAAACTGTTGTTTCATACATTCTGTTCTTTTACTAGTTGATTTAAGTGGAAGGTAAGCAGTAGTGGTCATCTGCGAGAAAAGTTTTAATAACAAATTAAGTTCTTCAATTGATAAATGACTATTCAGATGCTTTTCTTGTTTTAGCTTTGCTATTTTATGGTTTTTAAAGAAGAGTTCTTCCATTTCATCTAAGTTTCAAATTTATTAACATAAAATTGTTTATTATGTCTCTCCCTTTTTATGTTAACAATTTTTAGTCATGTTGACATTTTATCCTGATTTTGATAATATGATCACTCTCTTTCTCCTCTCTTGAACAGTCCTATTAGGGGCTTATTATTCATAGCATTTTAGAATATTTCTCTATTCACCCTGGTATTTGAATAAGCTGTATATTTGCTTCTGTTTGTTTGTTAGAGACTTTTTCGGATTTCTCTGTGCATTTAAAAGCATCTTGTGAAGGCTTGGAGAAACATGGAGAGTGAGAGACGTCCCCAAATCTCTCTCCTTGAAACAACAATAAGCTGAACATTTAAAACTCAACAAAAAACACCCAAGCTGCACACCAGCATGTCTGAGCATAGGATCTATGCATAAGAGCCACCACAGGTCAGAACCCCAGGTGTCAGGCAGTGGACTGGGAGAAGTAAAGAAGCTGCCTCTTGCAGCCGCTGGATCTCCCTGTAGAAGGAGAGAAAAAGGAGAAGGTGCGGCGAGCTCCCTGAACAGCGCTGCCTGGGAGAGTTGTGAGTTCATTGCATCAAGCAGCAGGGCCCAGTCATCAGGGCAGAAAACAGAGAAGCAGAAGTAAACCCATATTTATATGGGCAAATAACTTTTGACAAAAAAAGCCAAAAACATTCAGTGGAGGATGGAAAGCCTCTTCAATAAATGGTGCTGGGAAAACTGGAAAGCCACCTGCAAAAGAATGAAACTAGACTCTTATCTATCACCACACACCACAATTAACTCAAAATAGATTAAGGATCTGAATATAAGACCTGAAACAAATGCATAGAGGAAAACGTAGGAACTAAACTCAAGGACCTTGGACTTAAAGAAGATGTTATGATTTGACCTCAAAAGCAAGGGAAGTAAAAGCTAAAATAATGAATGAGACATCAAACTAAAAATCTTATGCTAAGCACAAGAAATTGTCAACAAGGTAAAGAGACAACCATCTGAATGGGAAAATATATTTGCAAGCAATGCCTCTGATAAGGGCCTAATATCCAAAATATACAAAGAACTTATACAACTCAATAGCAATAAAAAAACAAATGATCCAATCAAAAAATGGATAGAGGACCTTAATAGACACTTCTCCCTAGAGGACATACAAATGGCCAACAAATTTTTGAAAAGATGCTCAACATCGCTAGCTATTAGAGAAATGCACATCAAAACCACAATGAGATACCATCTCACACTTATTGGAATAGCTATAATCAACAGGACAAGTAATAACAAATGTTGAAGAGGATGCAGAGAAAAAGGAACCCTCATAAACAGCTGGTAGGACTCCGAATTGGTACAGCCACTATGGAAAACAGTATGGTGGTTCTTCAAAAACTAAGAATTGATCTACCATATGATCCAGCAGTCCCTCTACTGGGTATTTACTTCCAAGACTTGAAAACCTATATCCAAAAAGATATTTGCACACCCATGTTCATAGCAGCATTATTCACAGTGGCCAAGACATGGAAGCAATCGAAGTGTCCTACAATAGATGATTGGCTAAAGAAGCAGTGGTACATATATACAATGGAATATTTCTCAGACATAAGAGATGAAATACTGCCATTTGTGACAACCTGGATAGACCTCGAGATAATCATGGTAAGTGAAGTATGCCAGACAGGAAATATTGAATATTACATGATATCACTTATATGTGGGATATAAACCTAAAAGCAACAAATGAACAGGAGAAACAAACAGAGACTCATGGACATGGACTATAGACTATTGGTTACCAGAGTGTAGCGAGTGTGGGAGGGGGAGGGAGGTAGATGAGGTAAAGGGGAACAAATATGTGATAACAGAAAGAAATCTAATTATGGAAGGTAAACACACAGTGTAAATATACATATGCCTTACTGTTAAAGTGTACAGCTGAAACTTATTCGATTTAGTCAACAGATGCCACCATAAAAACAAACAAACAAACAAACAAATAAATAAATAAAAGAGGAAAATGTAAAATAAATAAATAAAAGCCTCTTGATCTAGCCTCCCAATTTTACCATTCTAATATAGGATTCAGAAATGTCTCATGGAGAAAATTGGGCTTAAGAGTTGTGACTCACGAGTTTCTAATCTGCCATGTAAGCTCCACATGGTTGTCAAAAGCTCTGCTGTAGTCCTTCTACCCGGGAAAAGGCTGACTGATCCTCAGCCATGGCCGGAATCAGGATACGGCCCCAGGAAAGAAAGCGGTCAAAAATGTTTCCTCAGAAAATGTATTAGTTTTCTGTGGCTGCTTTAACAAATTACCACAAACTAGGAGGCTAAACTCTAGAAAATTATTTTATCATGGCTCTATAGACTAGGGCCCACCTACTGACCTCATCTCAATTTAATCACCTCTCCAAAGTCCCTATTTCCAAATAAAGACACATTTATAGGTACCGGACATCAAGACACTAACATTTCTTTTTGAGGGAAAGAATTTAACCCATAACACCCAGGGAGGACCTTCTTCCCTCTGGCATCTCAATTCATCTTATTGTCTTTGTTTTCAAAGCTCTCCAATATGCCTATAAAAAAATTGTTCGGATTTATACTTTTTAAAATTATAGTTGACGTACAATATTATTAGTTTCAGGTGTACAACTTAGTGATTCAACATTTATATACCTTGATGTGATCACTACAGTAAGTCTGGTAACCATCTGTCAGTGAACAAAGTTATTATCATATTGTTGACTACATCCATTGTACTGAAGTAATTTATAACCAAAAGTTTGTACCTTTTATTCTCTTTCACCTTTTTCACCCATTGCCCTCACTCCCCTCTGCTCTGGCAACCATCATTTGTTCTCTGAATCTATGAGTCTGTTTCTTTTTTATTTTGTTTGTTCATTTGTTTTGCTTTTTTAGAGTTCACATTATCATGAAATTATATGGTATTTGTCTTTCTCTAACTTATTTTACTTAACATAATACCCTCTGGGTCCATCCATTTTGTTGCAAATGGCAGGATTTCATTCTTTTTATGGCTGTGTGTGTATATATATAATATACATATATATAAAATATATACACATATAATATACATATATTATATTATATCACATTTTCTCTATCCATTCATGTGTTGTTGGACACCTAGAGTGCTTCCATATCTTGGCTATCGTAAATAATGCAATGAATATAAGAGTACAGATATCTTTTCACATCACCGTTTTGAGTTCTTCAGATAAATACCCAGAAATGGAAATGCTAGGTTGTGTGATAGTTTTATTTTTAATTTTTTGAAGGACTATACTGTTTTCCATAATGGTTGCACCAATTTACAATCCTGTCAACAGTGTACTAGGGTTTGCTTTTCTCTCCATCTTCTCCAACACTTGTTATTTGTTGTCATTTTGATGATAGTCATTGTGTGAGGCATGTATGAGGTGATATTTCATTGAGTTTTAATTTGCATTTCCCTGATGATTAGTGATATTGAGCATCTATTCATGTCTGTTGGACATTTATATGTCTATTGAGAAATGTTTATTTATGTCCTTTGCACATTTTTTAAATCAGATTGTTTGTTGTTTTAATGTTGACTTGTGTGAGTTTTTAAAATATATTTTGGATACTAACCCTTTGTCAGATATATCATTTACAAATATCTTCTCCCATTTAGTAGCTTGCCATTTTGTTTTGTTGATGGTTTCCTTCTTTGTGCAAAACCTTTTTAGTTTGATGTAGTCCTTTTGTTCATTTTTTTCTTTTGTTGCCCTTTTTGAAGAAACATACTCAAAAATACATGCTAGGAATGACGTCAAAGAGTTTACTGCCTATATTTTCTTTCAGGAGTTTTATGATTTCAGAGCTTACCTTTAAGTCTCTATTTCATTTTGAGTTTATTTTCGTGTATGGTGTACAAAATTGTCCCAGTTTCTTTGTTTTTTATTTTTTTATTTTTTGCATTTATCAGTTTTCTCAGCACTATTTATTGAAGAGACTGTGTTTACCTCATTGTATATTGTTGCCCGTTTGTCAAAAGTTAATTGATCATATACGTGTGGGTTTATTTCTGGGCTATTTTGTTCCATTGACTTATGTGCCTTTTTTTGTATGTGTGCCAATGACATACTGTTTTGATCACTATAGCTTTGTAGTATAATTTGAAATCAGGGAACATGATACCTCCAACTTTGTTCTTTTTTTCCTCAAGGTTATTTTAGCTATTTGGGGTCTTTTGTAGTTCCATATAAATTTTAGGATTATTTGTTCTAGTTCTGTGAAAAATGCCATTGGTATCTTAATAGGGATTGTATTGAATCTGTAGAATGCTTTGGACAGTATGGACATTTTGATGATGTTACTTTTTCCAATCCATGTGCATGGTATATCTTTCCATCTATTTGTGTCGTTTTCCATTTCTTTCACTGATGTCATAGTTTTCAGAATGCAAGTCTTTTACCTTCTTGGTTAAATTTATTCCCAGGTATTTTGTACGTTTTGATGCAATTATAAATGGAATTGTTTTCTTAATTCCTCTTTCTGATAATTCATTATTAGTGTATAGAAGCACAACAGATTTTGTAACCTACAACTTCTCTAATTCATTTATTATCTTCAGGAGTTTTTTGAGAAGGTCTTTAGGTTTTTCTATATATAATATCATGTCATCTGCAAATAGCAACAGTTTTACTTCTTCCTGTCTGATTTTGGATGCTTTTTATTTCTCTTTCTCTGATTTGGATGCTTTTTATTTCTCTTTCTTTTATGATTGCTATGAATAAAATTTTCACTTATTCATGTTGAATAAGTGGTTAGTGAGCATCCTTGTCTTGCTTCTGATTTTAGAGGAAAAACTTTCAGCTTTTCAGTGTTGAGTATGATGTTAGCTGTGGGTTTGTTATACATAGCCTTTAGTATGTTGGGCTGCATTCCTCCATACACACTTTGCTGAGAGTTTTTATTATAAATAAATGTTGAATTTTGTCAAATGCTTTTCTGTATCTATTGAGAAGATCAATGATTTTGATCCTTCATTTTAAAAATGTGATATATTAATTGATTTGTGGATATTGTACCACATTTGCATCCCTGAAATAAGTCCCACTTGTATATGATGTATGACCCTTTTAATGCATTGTTGAATTTGGTTTGCTAATATTTTGTTGAGGGTTTTTACATCTATGTTCATCAGGAATATCGGCCTGTAATTTTCTTTTATTTTTCTTTTTCTGTAATGCCTGTCTCGTTTTGGTAACACAGCCTTATAGAATGAGTTTGGAAATTTCCCTTCCTCTTCGTTTTTTATTTTTTATTTTTTTGAGAATAGTTTGAGGTACATAGGTATTAACTCTTCCTTAAATGTTTGGTAGAATTCACCCATGAAGCCATCTGCTCCTGGACTTTTTTGTTGTGGGTTTTTAAAAAAATTACTGATTCTCTTTTGTTACTAGTTATTGACTTGTTCAGATTTTCTGTTTCTTCTTGATTTGGTCTTGGAAGATTGTATATTTCTAGAAATTTATCCACTTTTAGGTCGTATAATTTGTTGGTGTATAATTGTTCATAGGACTTATAATCCTATGTATTTCTGTGGTTACAATTGGTTATAAATTCTCTTTCATTTCTGATTTTATTTATTTAGGCCCTCTTTCTTATTTTCTTGATAAATGTGGCTAGAAGTTTATCAAATTTGTTTATCTTTTAAAAGAACCAGCTCTCAGTGTCATTGCTTTCTTCTGTTGTCTTTTTAGTCAACAGTCTATAGTCAATAGTCTATTTCATTTATTTCCATTCTGATCTTTATTATTTCCTTTCTTCTACTACCTTTGGGGTTTGTTCTTTTTCTAATTCTTTTAGGTGGAAAATTAGATTTTTTCTATTGAATATTTTTCTTGTTTCTTGAAGTAGACCTGTATCACTATTAACTTTCCTATTAGAGCTTATTTTTGCTATGTCCTATAGATTATAGAACATTGTATTTACATTTTACTTTGACTCAAGATATTTTTTGGTTTCCTCTTTGATTTCTTCATTGACCCATTGGTTGTTTAATAGCATGTTGTTTACATCCACATGTTTGTGTCTTTTCAAGTTTTCTTATGGTAGTTGATTTCTAGTTTCATACTATTGTGGTAAGAAAAGAAGCTTATGATTTCAGTCTTAAATTTATTGAGACTTGGTTTGTTGCCTAACATGTGACCTATCCTGGAGAATGTTCCAGGTACACTTGAAAAGAATGTGTATTCTACTGTTTTGGAATGAAATATTCTGTTTTTATCTATTAAATAAATCCAGTCTAATGTGTAGTTTAAGGCCAGTGTTTCCTTGTCGATTCTTTGTCTGGTGATCTATTCATTTATGTAAGTGGGGATGTTAAAGCCCCTACTCTTATTGTAATACTGGCAATCTCTTCCTTTTTGTCTGTTAATATTTGCTTTAAATATTTAGGTGCTGCTATTTTGGGTGCATAGATGTTTACAAGAACTATAGTCTTTTGTTGGATTGATGCCTTTATCATTATATAATGCCTTTCTTTGTCTCTTCATAGTCTTTGTTTTAAAGTCTATTTATCCATTTTTATCTTTTGTTGCCAACTTCAACTTACTATATGCACTCAGATACAAAATTTAATTGATATTTTTTGATTCAGTTTCATAACGTTTGTATTTAATGTAAATTCATGATGGATTTTGAAATTGTTGATTCTTAGTTCAGTTTTCAGTTTTGTAAATTTTTATATTTGTTTGTGCTTTCATGAATATTTTAGTGGAACTTGTGGTGGAGATTCAGGAAGGGACAGTTGACTAATTTATAGTAGCTGGTATTAGAGTACTCTCTATGTTTCAGATACTGTATTAAACACTTGAAATGCCATATACATTTAATTTGCACAAGCTTATGGAAGTGTTACATCAATCATCTACATTTTAACTATGAGTATAATAATTATAGGTCATATTAAAATATTCACTAAACAGTTGTTATGTGAAGATATTAAAACTTGTTTTTCCCATTTTATAAAATTAAAGATGGTATATAGGGTTATTCAAGCTGTGTTTACAAGTTCAATGCTTATCCATTGTTTTAGCTATTTAGATTTCTATGTTTCCCACTAAAGTATGAACTATTTTAGGATAAATAACAAATCTTATCTATTTTTATATTACCAGTGTCTGCATAACATAATAGCTACAGTGCTTATATTATTTAACTTTTAAATTATATTATAATAGTATGTTTGACAATATGAATGACTTGTTGACATAAAAAAAACAAAAACAAAAACCTTTGTCACAGATGGAAAATACCGAACACACTTGCCATCATCCTTATTCTTGTGTCTCTGGCAGACTTTAGTAATCAGTTAAGGAACTCTTTTCCTCTAAACTTAGATATAGCCAGCAATTGCGGTTCATGCAGCCACTACCAAATTATGTGAGTTTGCCTACTTATAGAGTGTTACTTACTAGTTCTTGTACAGTAGTAATAATATTGGACTAGGTGTCTGGAAACATGGGATAAAGCCTGGCTTTGAAGCTTATTAGGTATATGATTTTGAGCTTATTATGTAATTTTTTAGTCCTCCACTGCTTTATCGGTAAAATGGGAATAATAGTAGTTAGGTGGTTTAGAGGACCAAAAAAGAACAGAAGGGCATGCTGGATACTCAAGAGAGCTTATGAGTAAGGGGCTCTGGGCACAGTCCTGGATCAGGCTCTTATAAATTAGGTCAACTTGGACAAGTGTGTAAACCCCACAATAACAGCATCCGCATATATTTTGTTTTCTTCCCTATCTGCAGCATAATACCTACTTAAAATACGCAAATAATATTTATTGAATTGAATGCTTTGTCAAATAAGGGGATTTTAGAAAATTATACTTGATGTCTCTTTTTGTTTGTGTATTCTGTTGTTCTTGATAATGGATGTATAAGTGGTTTGAAGGGTAAAGGGTATATTTAAGGGAATTAAAAAAATTGAGGTAGATTATCACTATGAAGCTGCTGAAACACAAGAGACTTTTATTGATATTAATGCTAGATAACTGGTGTAAGGGTTAGATTTCTCAAAATTCTGCTGGACTAAATAATAATCATTTGCATATCAATATTAGATAGACTGTTCCCCCCTAGTTTGTTTTAAAAGTACTTGCTTAATGATTCTAATATAATATAACAATTTTATCTGACAATAATACATAAGGCCTTCCCCCTACCCCTATTCCTTTTGAATATTGGTACGATAATACTTGGTTTACATCTAGCAAGAAACACTTCTTCGTAGCTATTTTCTAGCAATGATTTGGCTACATTTGGTATCCAATAAACAATTATCTATATGTCTCTGGATGTAGGCAATAATGATCTTAAATAACACATTTCGTGTTTACTTTTTCTAGAACATTATGATTTAAATCTGTTGCAAATATAAGAAGTTAATTTTCAGGCTCTTTTATATCCTCAAAAGTCAGGCCACTAAATCGAGTATTTTTGACGTGTACATTCTGTACACTTTTAATCTTACACGTGTGTCTTTAAAAAATCAGATAGCATAGTAATCATACTGGTAAACCTGAACGATTTTTAAAGCTTTTCTTCTGGTAATGGAGGCCATTACCTGCTTTCTTTCTGACTGTAAAAGATTCAGGTCAGCAAAGAGATAGCAGGATACATATTATTGAAGATTTTATTTATTGTCACCTGTTGCTAGGGACATTGTCAGTTGTGAAAAAGAAAACAACTGCTTCTTTTAATTTCCTTTTTTCCATCTTTTAAAATAAGATACTTGTCTAGTATATGTGTTCATAGCAAAATATGATTCATGATGTGTGTGTGTGTGTGTGTGTGTATGTTGTGTGTGTGTGTAAGAGTTATAAGGAGAGAGAAGGCTGGAAGGTAGATATATTTCTTTACTTTCCTTAGGCAAACAGTTTATGAATTTGGTCTTAGTTCTGTTCATTGTTAAGTGCGAGTAGTAAAAAAGACTTTTGGAACAGTACATTTTCAAACAGAATATGTACTATAACTTCCTATTAGCGCGTTCAGATTTTATGGACTTACATCTTCTCTATTTCTATCCTCAGGAGTTTCTGGGTGTGTAGACTTGTGGACATGTGAGAACTATATTATATTCAAAACTATAGAGACTTTATCCATGTGTTAAATTCTAATTCTTCCACATAACTGCACCATAAATATAGTTTTTGTTGTTGAGAAAACAATAGCATTTGATCTTTTATAAAGTTGAGCTTTGGATTTCACATATTGGTAGAATATTAGGGTTATAACAACTTTCAGGATAATTTGTTTAGCACTTCTCTTTTATAAATGCAAGAATTGTGGATGAGGGTGAACAAATGATTGTGTCAAGGCTGTCACTGCTTTAGTAGTGACTAAGCCCTTATGAAACACTAGATCTCACATTTCATAAATTGTTCCGTTTCCTGGTGTATCACATACAACATCATAAGATTGTCATAAACATCTCCAGAAATGAGCCTTAAGTTTTCTCTGCCACCCAACCACCTCCAACTCCCATAGTAATAGGATTGTAGCTTGAAGGTTTAATGATATTGGTGTTCATAAACACCTCCTGCCTCTATGATGCAATGGAAAGAGCATTTATTTGGAGTCATTTATTCATCCATATTTATTGAATGCCTTCCCTGTGCCAAGCATGAGATTAGGACCTGGGAACATAAAAGTGAATGAGAACATAATCCAGTGTTTGCAGTATTTTCCGAACTTCCAGCCTTGCCACTGCCTAGTTGTCCATCTCAGGCAAATTGTAGGCATTTTACTTCTCCAGGATTCCATTTTATGATATTTAAATAAGGGTAAACTCTATTTTTCAAGGTTGTGAGGATTATTTAAGATAAAAAAAATGTAAATTTCTCGGCACATTTTTGACAGATGGCATTCACTCAAAAATGTTAATGACTTTTTCGTACATGTAAGGGTTACTGTGAAAATCAAATAAAATAATGGACATGAAAATGCTTTGTGAACTGGAAACATGTAGTTATAAACAAAGTTGGAGTTTTGTAGAATTAACACATATTACCTCTTCCTTCATCTTGCCAAGTCCAAGTCAAATGAGAAGAGGCAGACATCTCAAGATCAAAATAGCAACTAAATTACAGATAAAAGCTGTATTGGAGATTTGCAGTTTTGACGTGCTTCTCAATGCTTAACTCCAGAATTAAATTTACCTGCTCAGGAACAGGTAGACATAGGTAGGTACAAGTCTTACTCACTGGGACAGGCAACTTACTGTGAGGCAGAGAGCGGAAAGAATGAATGCTTCCTGCACAGAAAAAGAGAGAACCCTAAAGGAGCAGAACTACACATGGACAATTCTGTTTTCAAACTCACCAATCAGATGGGTCACTCCATCTCACATGGGAAAGAAACTGCAAGTGCTATTTTTCTTTTTTTTGGAAGCCTTTCTACATGGCAAAGAAACATGAGGACAGAAAATATAAGTTTCTCCAATGGACACACACATGGCTGTGAAGAAACTTAAATTTAAGTTCCCTCCCCCAGTCTTCCATTCTTACTTAAGGTCTTGGAACTGCTATTTCATATACTAAAATACTCTTATGTATCCTTCAAAGCTGTTTAAAACTCTTCTCAGCCTGTGATGTCAGTGAAAAATTAAGGTTATAAAATGCTACTATATTAAAGTGTATAATATATTCTGTATACACCATTATATTGCATGTATGGTGATGTGTGTGCTAAAAAATATATATTTATATAGTAAATGAAGAAGGAAATTACATTAAAGTGATCAATGGAACCATCTTCAAGTGTGATTATGGGTGATTGGTATTATCATGCTTTTGTCCATTTCAGAATTTGTTAATGATGTATTTTTAAAAAGTTGACATTCCATTCCCCAAAATCTTAAAAATTAAAAAAAAAAAAAAGCACTAAAAAAAAAAACCCAAACCTGGCCATATTGTTTCTTCTTCCTCAATCTGGCAAAGTTATCTAATTTTTTCTTTTCAGTTATATTCAGTACAAATAATCTAATAAACTCATTTTGTACACTAAGTAGCAAATATTATAGGTGACATTGTTATTCCTAAATATCCAACTTTTAATTATTTGTGAATTGTGATAGCTCCTGAGAGTAAGGTCGAATTTTTTTTCCTTCACCAGCATCTTTTCACATTTTTAAGAGCCAGGTCTGTGAAATGTATGTTAATATTCTTTGCCTATATTTTCTCTTTGTTGACATTATTTTTGTCAAGATGCAGATACTCTTTGTATATTAAGCCAATGTCAGTCCATTAGTCCATTGTTTGTAATATGAATTAGAGATACTTTCTGACTGTTATTATTCTGATAATTTTTTGACATAACTTTTGGTGTTTTTTTGGTCATATAGATTTTATTTTTTTAAATTTATCTACCTTTTATAACATCTCTGTTTTGTCCTACTTAGAAAGGCTTCCTCTCCTGGGTTATGAAAGTTTTTCTTCCATGTTTTCTTCTGAACTATTATGGTTTCATTTTTATATATAAATATTGAGATTTGGGGATGTTTACTGGAATACTGTATGGATTATAGATAAAATTATTTTTCTTGTAGATAGCCATTCAGTTTTATAACATCATTTATGGAATTATCAGTCATTGCTTCATCTTTATCATATACTAAATTTTTGTATGTATGTGTACTTATTTCTTGATTTTTATTTTGTTTCAAGTTTCCACTTTTTCCCAAGAGAGTACCATACTTTTAAAATTATATTGTTATATTATGTGTTTTAAAATATGGTTAGGTAAATCCTATCTCTTTATTCCCAGAATATAACCTAAAAGTGAACTCAATAGTTGGCGTTTTGCTGGAAGTATCACATATAGACCTATCATCCTTTATTCTAACAACTTCAGCAGTTTCTTTGTTTTTGTCAATTTTATAGCTTTTGCCATCTTGGAAATATGCCAATTGAAATGACATTTAGTTAAGCCTATGATGCAATTGTTCTTTCCATTATGAGCAACCTAGAATATAGCTGGATTTGAAGTAGAAGGAGGAGTCATGGATAGACAACTTTCTAGGTAAAACTGGTTGTTACCATAAGGAGGCAGGGAGAGACAGAACAGGATTTTAGGAGAAACACATATCCTGTTCTTTATCTTTCATCGAGATACCTTATCGGTTTATCTTTGGATTGAGAAATATTACCTTTTTTTTGTCAATTAGAAAAACCTAGTGGTTGTGCCATCTTAAACATTTGTAATAAGGTGCCAAATATGGGTGCGTATGTGTGTGTATGTGTGTGTGTGTGTGTGTGGAGATGTGTTATGCCAGGTATTGAAAATGGACTATTCCAAATAATACAAGAGCTAAAAATTGATTTCACTGGATAAATAACCAACTTTTATGGCTCTTACCATAAAATAAAAAAAAACAATTCCAATCTACTTGAATATACTACTAATTTGTAATAATAAGTCAATACCTTCAGCCCATTGCTAATTTGAACAGTATGTAGCTTCTTTGAGAGTGTTTATAATTACAGCTAGAAGAAATCTCCAAAAAGTAACTTGAGTTCTCTAATTCAACATTTGTTTTCTGCCTTTAGTTTATATGATTCACCATGACTTAAGAATTCATCTTCTGTGAATTTATCCTAAGTAAATAATGAAAACTATAGAAAAAATGTCTATGAGTAATTTTTATTATACTTAATACTACTTAATACTACTTAAAATTAACCAAATTAGGAAAACCGAAATGTTTCCATTTGGAGGTATGATTATATAACATAGTATTTACAGGTATGGCATATTTACATTAAAATACATTCACAAAGAGTTTTTCAGGATATAGGATGAGGCCGATGATAAAAAGTTAAGTAGTAAAAAAAATAGAGATATGGAAGGTAATATCAGTTATTAATAGTATGTTAGAATTGTGAAAATGATAGTAATGGTTAGGATTATTAGTTGCAGATCCTTATAGCTCTCTAAATTTTGTGTTCTTTCTAAGTTTTTTACAATGAATACAAATGCAATATCTTTTCCCTCCTCCCCCCTTTGTTGGTGAGAACATTCAAGTTCTACTCTTTTCGCAAACTTCAGTGACAATATAGTGTTATTAACTATGATCACCATGTTATACATTAGATCTTCTGACCTTATTCATCTTGTAACTGAAAGTTTGTACCCTTTGAACAACCTCTCCCTATTTCTCCATCCCACAGTTCCTGGTAAATACTTTTCTATTCTGCTTCTATGAGTATACTTTTCCCCCCAGGTTTTTTCATGTAGTCACAGGACTTCCTTTTTTTAATAGGTGAAATAATATTCTACTCTGAATATATATAGCACATTTTCTCGATCCATTGCATCCACCAATGAACACTTAGGTTGTTTCCATACCTTGGTTATTACAAATAACGCTACAATGAACATGGGAGTACAAATATGCTTTGAAGTAATGGTTGTGTCTTCTTTGGAAGTGAGATTACTGGATCGTATGGTAAAGGTATTTTTAATTTTTTGAGGAAACTCTATGCTGTTTTCCATAGTAGCTGCACCGGTTTACATTCCCAGCAGCAGTGCAATGAGATTCCCTTTTTTGCACATCCTTGCCAGCACTCGTTATTTTTTGCCTTTTTGATAATAGCCATTCTAACAGGTGTGGGGTGATATCTCAAGATTTTTTGACGTGCATTTCCCTGATGAATAGTGATGCTGTGCATTTTTTCATGTACCTATTGGCCATTACTATGTTTTCTTTGGAAAAATGTCTATTCAGGTCCTCTGCCCATTTTCTAACTATTTATTTTTTGCTTTTGATTTGTATGAGTTCCTTATATATTTTAGATATTAGATAAGAGTATGAGCTATATGGTTTGGAAATATTTTCTTTCATCCCATACACTGCCTTTTCGTTTTGTTGATGGTTTTTTAATTTGATGCAGTCTCACTTGTTTATTTTTGTTTCTGTTGCCTTTGATTTTGGCAACCAAAAAATTGTTGCCCAGATCAATGTCAGGGAGCTTTTTCTCTACATTTTCTTCTAGTTTTCTGGTTTCAGGTCTTACGTTAAATTTTTTAATCCATTATGAGTTAATTTTTGTAACTGGTAGAAGATGGGAGAACAATTTCAATTTTTTGTATGTGAATATTTAGTTTTCCCAATATCATTATATTAATTTATTTTTGAACATTGAACCAGTCTTAACTACAAGGAATATATCCCATTTGGTTGTGCTGCATAATTCTTTCTATGTACTGATGGATTTAATTTCCTAATATTTTATGAGGAGTTTTGCATCTATGTTAATAAGTTATTGGTCTATAGTTTTTTTTAAATAATGTTTTTATCTGGTTTTGTTTTTAGGGTAATGCTGTCCTCATAGAATGAGTAAAGTAGCTGTTGTTACTAAATTCTTAATCTCTGCTCTTTTTCACTTCCTGTGCACACTGCTCCCTTTTCCCCATGTATTACCTTGCTAGATACCACCCTGAGTAACTTCCAAGGTTACATTTTTTAAAAAGGCTTTGCATTGAGCAAACTTCACTAAAGATTTGGCATTTAAGAGGGAGATTAACATCTCCCTCTGTGCAATGCAGCACAGCACAGCATATGATTCAAATTTATATTAGACATTCTTTCTCTTAAATACCCTTTTGCCATTTCAAATAATGTTAACTTTTCACTAATAGTTCCACTTCATCTATCCCTGGACTTTAGTTGTATGGAAGGACTCTTTCTTCTTATCTCTCCTTAGCTCTCCTTTCAAAGGTCATCTTATTTTGTAATTTAAACAATTCAATTTTCTTTAGTAAGTTTGAGGCTTATGTTGTGTATGAGCCAGGATAGGCTGATACTGGTTGTTTAATAAAATAAACATTTAATAATTATGTCATAGTTTGCTTCAGGTCCTTAGAGAGGCTCTGCTCCATGTAGTCATTCAGGGCACCAGGCTCCTTTTAAGTAGCAGCTCCATCATCTCCTTGGACAAGGAAAAGAAAGACCTTGAAATGTAGCTTCAAAGATTCTGGAAGTATCATTTATTACTTTTGCTGACATTCTGCTCTTCAGAACTCATTCACATGTCCCTACCTAACTGCAAGAGAGAGTATAAAATGCTGTCTAACTATGTGTTCCAGAGAAAATGAAATGTTCTTTGATGAACATATAAAAGTCCGTCTGTGACAATTTAAAAAAATGTTAGGTTGATCTGTTAAGTATAACCCTGATCTGGGTCTCCGCTCCTTTACCAGCATTTTAGTGAAAATTTCTTATATGTGAACTCTCTGTCTTAGGCAGGCCTCCTTGTCTGATATGATAATTCCAAATTCCATAGAAATAAGAGGCTCCCATCAATTTTGTTTCTTTGTTTCTGTTTATTTGTCTTAAACTGCTTTTTTTTTTATTGCTTCTATACTTAGCCCGGTTTATGCAGTAGGCATGTATTTTGGTACCTTTAAATTTTTCATTAATGATACTACAGAGATTTTTTTTTCCTTATGGACTAATGCTATCCACTAGACTCTGAAATAATACCAGCTGCATTTTATTACAATTTTAACTAATAAGCTCAATGTTAATGTCTCTTGAGCTTTTTGCTTATAGCTAAAAATCTGTCTCTATGTCTCTATGTAACTGGAACAATTATTTCAAGATCAAATTTTGTCTACTGAATTCCTTCATTGTCTCCTAAGGATTCTCCAGTCATCTTTTTCAGTTTGTCAGCTCCTTTCTTTATTTTTATTTCTTATCTGTTTCCATGTTATTCCCTTTCTTACCTTGATTTTACCTTGATTACTTTTTGTTTTGTTTTGTTTTTAACTTGGATCGCTCCCATGTTCCCATAATTAAGTGAGTAGTTGTTTTTCACTACTTATATAGTCAATCCCCAAAGTGAAAGGATTTAATGAGTACTTCACTTACTTCTGCTTGCTTCCCATTCTCTGATCTCCCATTAATTTCAGTCTCTGTGTGTTTTATAGATGATAGCTGTATTTTGTACAGTTTTGTTTTCAGAAATTTAATATGCAAATCAGTTTGACTTTTGTACTCACTTTTTATAGACTTTTGCAATAGTCTTTATCAAGCATTTTTGAGATCAACCAATGCTACGCAAATAGAAATTGTTTAAAATGAGTTCAGAAAAGGATTTCTATGGACATGGTATGGGTCAAAGAGATTATAATTCCAATAACCTAGGAGAAGTAATAAAACATTTTGTTCAAATTTGGATTTTTAAATATAAAATATCTCTCAAGTGAGCCATTTTAATTCATATATCAGTTTAAAGCGTGGCTATTAGCCTGCTGCTTTTGCTCATGGGATTGTCTCTAATTTTTTTTTTTTAACAAACAGGTTGAATATAATGGGCAAGCTTAGTAGAGTAACTAATGCAATAAAATGATCCAAACTAAGATTTTTAAAAAATCTTTCTTGGTGATGTTGATCATTTTATTTTATGAGGGAAAATTTCTTTGAAGGATATATATATAGAAAACTGTTTCTCGCCCAGTGAGTTTATGGAGTACCTAACAATTTTATTTCCTTAACAATAGTAGGTATGTGGTTTATTGGCAAGCTTCCCCTTCCCCAATGTTCTAGGAATGACTCCCCATCACAGGGATGAGCTTATGAGCACATTACTAAAGAATGGCCAGTTAGTTCGGCCATTTTAATTGGTTTAGAAATGGTTGTGTAACCCAACCGTGACCAATGAGAGCTCTGCCAAAAAATAGGTACTGGAATTTTCAGGAAAAATTGCTTCCCCACCCCTTAGATGCTAGGGATTGTGTAAGCTGGAGTGTCTGGGAGCTCTCGTTGCCATCCCATAGAGAGATCTTTGCCTAAGGACAAAGCAGAATGAGAAAAGCAGAACCAAAAGGGAGAGAGAATTTCCTAATGGCATTTTTGAAGCCCTGAATCTAATTATGTCTGTAGTCAGTCATCTCTTAGATTTCTCAGGAATGCAAGTCATGAAGTTACCTTTAATTTAAGCTAGTTTTGATTGGGTTTCTTTTGCTGACAACAAAGAGTGTCCCAGGTAAATCACTGATTGCCTACCTAGAGGTGTTTTTTTTTTTTTTTATAATATATATAATGTCATCAAATTAGAATATTCATTTTAGGAAGGCAATCAAGGGACTTCTTGTATTGTTCACCATTTTATCTCTACCATATATCACAGTGACTGTCACAGAGATGTGGTTAGTAAATATTTATGAAATGAATAAATGACTAATCTAATTATTTCAAGTTGTTGGGCTCCTATTTTGTGTAAGACCTTAAGGGATAGTAAGATAAAAGAATAAGAGAGACAGGGATTCTGTTCTCTAGTTTCCGATTTTGTGTAGGCAATGAGGTACAACAATAATTTAATGAAGAGTAAGAAAAGTGGTTAACAGGAGTGCTAGTTGTATGTTGAAGAGTAGCCAAGTCATCAAGGGCTTTAGGGTTAGACTACCTGGATTTGAATCAGTGCTCTACACTTGTTAACTGAGCGACTTTGGGTATATTACTAAAACTCAGTTTCCTTATCTGTAAAATGGGGGTAATATTTGTATGTCCTTTATAGATTTGTCAGGAGGGTAGATTTCCTACTTAAAAAAGATTGAAATGCTTAGTATATATTAAATACTCAGTAACTTTCAGCTATTTTTATTTTAGCAAGCAGATATGGTTGGAACATGATTTAAATACTGAAGAAGAGACAATTGGAAGTAAATTCGGCCTTGAAAGCCGAATATTTATTATATTGCAAGTCAATATCAGCTAGTATCAAAACCTCAATACATGGTTTAAAATACAAAATGATCTAGCAAAATTTTACTCTAGTGTTACATGGGTTAGATTTACATAATGGTAGATTTATTTTAGAAGAGATGAGTTAAGACATGAATCCTTTTTAACAGGAAAAAGAAAAGACCTTTATATTACATTTTAAAGAATTTTAATTAGAAACAATTTGGCATTTTAAACTTGGAGTAATAAGGACAATGTTGGATTTTTCCTAGATATTCTGCAAGAGAAAAGGAAAGAAAAGTATTTTCCAAAATAAGTATATTTTATTGCCTGCTATAAGTTAGATATGCAAAAGATCAGGTATTATATAGTTAGATGGAGATGGACTTCTGGATTCGTTAATATACAATGTATAAAACTCATAAAATTTGATGAAATTTTATAAAGTCTCATGCTGGAATAAATTTCTTTCTGTGTCTTGGAAAGTGTTTTATGATTACTTTTTTTAACTTTAATCTGCAACTATTGGTAAAGTAGTAGTTTCCCAAGGGTCTCTGGGTACAAAGGAAAATTGAGTCCCATTAATGGAAGAAAAATGTAGCTACAAATATGTTAGTATTGCTGCCCTACGTGTTTCAGAAACATGGAAGAGGAGGCTTTTCTACTAGATTCAGAGGTCTATGGAGAGAATGAAACAGCATGGTGGGGTAGAGGAAAGAATACAGGTTTTGAAAATCTTAATGAAAATAGATTAAAGTTGTGTGGCCTTGGGCAAAATAACCTTCTTGTGCCCTAGGTTCTCCATGACTAGGAAGGAATTAAAAACTTTAACTTCACAGTGTTTTTGTAAAGATTAAAGACAATATTTACAGGTGATGCTCATGTTTTTTGGCATATGTAGGAGATCAATGCATGATAACTATTCTTATTATAAACATATATTATCTCTGGTTATTAGTAAAAAAATATATCAATGAGAATTCTATTTCAGATTTTATATAGTAATGGTAAATATAAATCTATCAAAATAAAAATAAAAGAATAGATAACTGCTTGAAATTCTAAGAAAGATGTGAATAAATTAAACTAGACATAAATGTTAAGTAACAACTCTCAAAATTTTGGGAGATGCTGACCGAGTCCTACCTGATGTTATAGCTGATGATTAGCCATGATCAGCACCATGGCTTAACTTTTTCATTGTTCCAAAGGTAGAATGAGTGGAGATTTTCCAGACAAAGATTATGATGATGAAACAACTGTTCTTCACTTTCTCTTCGCAGACTGTATGCTTTTCTTATTTACCATAAGTCTAGTTTCTTCCAGGAACTAGAGTTCCTGTCATAGCATTCTCTCTCCAGCTTTCCTGTTCTTGTTCCTATAATTTTTTTTTTTTTAATTTATTGAACTCCTCTCCTGATCTTCTCTTCTGTCCAATTTCTCTTTCTTATTTGTTTAATGAAAAGCCTTCTTTCTCAATACTAGGTTTCTCAGTCTCAGGGTCATTCTCAATCCACCTCACACCATGAAAGGGTACAGCCCTCCTTAAGAATTATAAAATACACACTAGGATGTTAAAAGCAGTTACTTTTTGGCCCTGAGGACTCTTTATTGTCTTAGATTTAGACTGATCAAATCCCCAGATTTTATTTTATATATAACCTTATCTACTGGCCTGGGGTCATTTTTATGTCGTATATTCTTTTCCTTTTTTTAATGGAACACTTCACAAATTTGTGTGTCATTCTTGCATAGGGGCCATGTTAATATTTTTGGTTGTTTCTTCCTCCTCCTCCTCCTCCTCCTCCTCCTCCTCCTCCTCCTCCTCCTCCTCCTTTTCAGTAGGAGATCTCTTGGTATATATTTGGTCTATTTGCAATAATTTAAACTTGTTTTTACTTTAGCCAGATACATACTTTTTCCTTTTTTTTCCCCCAGAAAAAAATCCTGCAAAGCAGTCCAGCAGATAAAAAAGATCAATTTAAGCTGCTCTTGTTGAGGGGTAAGTGGATCTAGACCTCTGTCTGCTTTTTCATCCCTATCATTTCCATTATCTCTGTGGTACCTCCAATGAACCTCTGGCCTGGGAAAACACATTTCAAAACCCTTGGGTTAGTGAAATGAGCTAACTGGAATTCTAGAGACTTAAGTTTTAGCTTTAGTTCTAACATCAAATTTGTATGTGTCACTGATAGGGTTAATTGTTTCATCTATAAAACAAGAGTTTAAAATAGTGGTTCTCAATTTTGTTTGTGTATTAGAATCACCTGGAGAGCTTTCAAAAATCCTGATGCTTAGGCTTCACTCTATACCAATTAAATTAGAATCTCTGGGGTGTGACCTAGGCAACAGCATTTTTTAAATCTCTCCAGATGATTCCAACATGCAACCAAGTTTCAAAACCTCCAGAAAATTTTTGAGCAATAGTGTTCCATAAGTCCATGGGTCTATGCGGTTTGTTTTGGTAGATGTACTTAAAACGTGCAGTCTTTTCATTTATAGATAGTACGCAGGAAGGGGGATAATGGTGGACATAAAGATTAGAAGCTAGGAGAAAAGTTTTTTGATTATCTTAATAGCTCAGTGTGTTAGGCAAAACACTTAACTTTGTTATATTCCTGATGGGAGTGATTTTAACTTTCTGCAAAATGAGACCCTCAACTGAGAAGTCATATTTAAATGCAATGTTATTATTTTTCTGTCAGTAATGACACCTTTTGTTAATATGATCAGCCAAGAATTACACCTAAATATTTTATTCACAAAATAAATAGAAAAAGTAGATTGACTGCCGAAATGTAAAATATGGTTAATATCCCTCAGTTGGTGGTATAGAATGAAGACAGTTAAAGCAATATGTTGATAACAATGGCAATCGATGATACTGAGACGTTTTTAAAAGAAAAAACAGAATTACTGCTATGTGTTTCTTATTGATTGTGGCAAAAAAAATTATTGTTTCAGCAGAGTTTTCAAATTAGGAAAAAAAATTCAAAGTATTGGCAAGCAATTGATCCTAAAAGATATAGAAACCAGATGACAATTATTAGGATATAATCTCCAAATGTCAAATGAATGTATTATGATTGAATAAATTTCAATGAATATCAAATAGTTTTAAAATGATAGCACAGTTAGAGCAAAATGATTGATAGTAGGTGTGTTAGATGTATAACTAAACAGAAATGCCTTTTCATTTTCTTATTACCAAGGTCATTTACATATTTTCTCTCATGTTTGTGTAGCTAATAGGGAGGTATTCAAGATTCATGAGCTTTAATCTCCCTTTTTAACAAGGTAGTTCTTTTCCAGAAGTATAGTTATCGCTTGCGGCAGGGCAATGTGTTCATAATTTTATTACCTTGTCCTTGATTTTTTTTTTTTTTTTTGCTGAATTAGATTTACCAAGAACAGAATAAAAAACATAATTTACACATATTCTGGACAGAAAAGTCAGTCAGGCCTTTTGTTTTATGTTCAGTCCCTTTATCCCAGAGAAGAAAAGTCTACCCCAGTATTTTTATGGTGTTCTGGTGAGTTGGGCAATAAGCCCCATCACTGACTTGACAGACTAGGTGAAAGTCCACAGAGACAAGTTTGACAACATGGAATTGAGCCAATAGCAGCATTGGCCACCTCTGAATGGACAATGTTGACAAGGACAAAGAGTGCTATTACTAATAACCATGAGTGACTTCTGGTTAAGAACTTTCCCTATTTTTCTTGGACTTTGTAAGTTCTGATGGCTTGGTACAATATAAAATGAATGAGTGAGTGAGAAGAATGGGACAATTGAGAAGAAAAAAGGGTGAGTGAGAGAGAGAGAGAGAGAGAGAGAGAGAGACAGGGGGATAGAATGTTTTGATGTTGTCTTTTCACCAAACTTGGCCAGTGGAGACAGAGAGCTAAATATAATTTGGCAATAATAATAATAATAATAAATAATAATAATTATTATTTTTATAGGCAAGGCAACCCTTGGTTGACCTCACAGATTGCAAGGACCTTGTCAGCTTACATTCCCTTATTTTTTATATTTTACACCTACAACACCTGGTCTTCCTGGGTGGTCTCCCATCCAAGTACTAAGCAGGCCTATCCTGCTTAGCTTCTGAAATCAGACGGTATCTGGCTTGTTCAGAATGGCATGGCTATAGACTGGCTTAGGTAAATTAAAGGCATATAACATTTCTTGTACTTTGTGTTTGGGGACACAATTCTTAATCACCTTTGGAAATGTGGAACTAACAATACCAATTTATCTATGTGTTTTCAGCAAACAGTACAGGTACATAGGAAGTATTCAGTACTTGTTTGTTGAAGGACTGCATGAATAGATTAATAGACTAATATAGAATGAAGGCACAAATGCATATATTCACTTGAAAAGTTGATTCATTTATATCTCATGAAAGATTAGTTTGTTACACCCAGATATGAATTTCTAATGCAACACAGTATGTTTTTACTAATATATTGAGGCAACCCATCAGAAAAATGTTAGTAATACAGGAAACTTTGATTAGATCTCACAAATTACAAGGTCTCTTCTTAATTTTTTAATCAAGTCCCATATTTTATATTTATTTTTCTTTCTTGTATAAAAATGAGGATAGCAATCCCCTCAGCAACACACTCACTAAAATTTCTCTCAAGCTCTGTCGTTTTTTTCCTGAGAGTTTAGAATTCCCAGTTGCTCCCAAATCATACTGTTTCATTTTATCTCAGGTAGATTTGAGAGGTGAAATCTAGAGTTTCTTTTGGTGGAGAAAATGTCAGGAACTTCTTGTAAAGCATTTCTGTGGCAGTTTAAATTAATATTTGTCAATATTTGGAAAATATCCAGTGTTATTTTTAGCTGCCACCTTTTTTTTGTGTGTGTGGGGGGAGGGAATAATCATAAGTTTCTACAGAGTGCTGCTTTTTACTTTCACTGTACCTGGAGTAATCACTGTGAAGTCCTGACTTAGGCCAGAGTTCTTTGAAGGCATTGTTCCTGGCTTGGGTCACTTTTCCACTGGACTGACTCGTTTCTGGCAAATGTCAATGTATATGACACAATAAAAGATTTTTGTGCTCAAACAATTAGGAAATACTGTATACTACATGCTACTCAGCAAGTCATAATGAACATTAGCATATTGAATAATCTGAGAGGTCATAAAATAAGAAAATATGTTGTTTCACTCTGTTTAACTAGGTCATTTGGCCATAGAACACTGTTATGGAATACATCTTTTAATCTCCGGTGTTTTACATTACCAGTTTAAAAAGTGCTGATTGATCTAGATGGAATAGTAATTAGTAGATATTCAAAGAGTTTGCTTTATTTTTTTCTTTCATTTTTTGTATATAATTCCTCAAAGTTATGAAGTATACGAGAACATAGATAGTTGTCATTAGAATTCCAAAGAATAAATGATTGATAAATACAAGGAGAAATTATAGGACGTAGGACCAGAAAGGAAGGCACTAACACGAATTAAAAGCTATTGTAAATAATCTAGGTCTGTTTTTTATCAACTAGCATCCCCTTTCCTAGCCCTATTCTTCCTACTTGATTCCAAAGTATTTTTTCAGAATTTCCAGAAGCATGAAAAGTGTTGTTCGAAACAAGCATGTTTAACATTATGATTATTTAAATTTGCTTTTAGTTGTATCATTTAATTCTTTTGATATTTCAAATAATAATAGAGGAAGATGTGAGCATGACTATAAAACAGTTTGAGAGCTCCAGGTCTGGGGAGAGCAGAAAATTGGCAACTTTGGACAGCAAGATAGCACCTTGGTATCCCAGTCTAGTTGGGGAATGGTATATTCTGATCAAACAAGTTTCTAGTTATTTCATTTTTGACAGCGAGACATATTATATCATAGGTGTGAGGGTTGAACTGTAGAACTCTCTGGATTGATTTTTCAAGTGGTGTATACATTTTTAGAAAGGCAGTACTTCAACAGCTACAAATCTTTAATAGAGTTGCTAGACCATCAACTGATATGTCAACACACCTTGAAAGAGGCTTCATCAAATACAAAGGTAAAGTTCTGTCAGATGATGTTAGCAAAACAAAATAAACTTACAGGAAGAAGGAAGTATTTCTTTTAAATGCTCTAGTGTTATAAAATAGAGTTCTATAAGTCATTGAGAAGGTGTTTCAAATATGAAGTCTGGATGGAAATGTAAGAGATCAAAAAGGCAATAAGGTAAATGAAAGCACTTCTCAAAAGATTTAAATAGAAAGTGATAAAATGTCAAAGTGAATCTTCATTTAATAATGGAAAGAAAACCTCAAAACTCTAGAGTTACTTTAAGCTGAATGAACTGTGGATTCTATAGGGCAAAAGCAGAGATAAGAAAGGTAATACTTCACAGGCTTGGGGAAATAAAAGATATAGTCTTAATAGTAACTTAAATTAGTCCAGAGACAACTTTAGATAGTGTCTGACAAAAGAGCTTCTATGGTCAAAGAAGTTTAGGAAAGTTGTGTCAAAATAGATCATTTTATTCTAAGATTTCTAGGGCTTTAATATACCAATGTATATTGTGAATCTTTCTGATGTGCATCTATTTTACAGTGTTTCCAAAATTCACTTGACTACAGAAATGTTTTTTAAAACACAATCTCTTTGGGGATCTGGGTTCCAAGGACACAAACTCTGGGAAACAATGATTTAGCCCTTTTGTTTGATGAAGATCTTATTGACCTTATTATGAGACTAGCTGACACACGGTCTGTAGGCACCTCATGGTTCCTGCTCTTTGAACTCATAGCTCTAATTATCACATGTAGCCTAGATGGAGCTTGTGCTTATTCCTGGCTTAAATCACTGATTAATTTTCGTACTTTATGAAATTGGGATTATTACCTTTTGCAGAGGAGGAAAATGGGATGAAGAAAGGTGAGCAGATAGGTCACATGAGATATATGTTAGCATGTTAGATTGTGAAATTTATATCTCTTTTCCTCCACGCTGCTGAATGCTGCCTTCTGGCTTTAAAAAAAAAAAAATCTAATTTTGGTTAACAAATGAGTCCAATTTGTATTGAGCCCCTCTTCTCTGAATGGGACTCTGGATTTCACTTGAATTTTGAGAAAAAGTTCTGAATTTTTTGATGAAAGGCTGTATATATATTTAAAATAGAATTCACTTATTGGATACTAGGGCTTATGCAAATAATAACAGAGAAAGGAAGAAAACTCTGTTTCCAGTTTAGAATAAAAAAAAAAAAGATTTTTTAAAAGTATGAGTAGACTTTTCCAATTGAAAAATCATGAAAAGTCGAATCCTAAAAATGAATACATTTTTGAAGGATTTTAGAGATATTTGGTTTCAGATGCAGAATTATTCAAAGGATGGTCAGAAATGTGAAAGTGGACCTTGGGAGGAAGGACTGGCAAGAGATAGACTAATCACCTTCACAAAAGGGAAGTTGAAGGTGAGAGTGCAGCTATAGAAATATCAGTAGTTCTCAAGTTAGATCTCTCTCTCTCAATCTCTCTCTCACACACACACACCCTTCTATACTTTTCCACTTTTACTGCTTCTCTTTCTCTTTTATAGTCATATTTGTGAATCATATAGCCAATTACAGGACACTAAGGGATTATCTAGTTCTCTTGTCCATTTGTAGAAAGCTAGTAATTCTCTGGCAGAGAGCTCGCTTGTCTAAGGCCAGATTTTACTGTGATTTGGTAGTGGAGTTCTGTTTATTTGTTTGTTTATTTTTCCAAGGTCAAGTGTCTTTATCTTACACACATGCTTTCCTGCATTTACTTTTTTAATTTCCCTAAATGGGTTTTTTGCTTGTAGACAAGGATCGTGAAGCTACTGAAAGTAGATTGATCTATCTGAAAACTAGCTGGTTTCCACAACAGATGTATTCCATATACACCTAATTTGTGGAAATTATACATTGAGAATCATTGACAAATGCTTTGATATCAAGTTTTAAGGAGGGCACATAGAGGAAGAAGAAAAAGTTGAATTTTCTAAAATCAATCTTTGTAAGGAAAGAATGCAAGAACTTCTGAAGCATCCCTTCCTGAATTTGGTTATTTATTTTTTCTCTTCATGTTCTTAGTAAGAGTGAGCTCTTCACCCTGGAAAACTCAGGCAATATATTGTCTTCTAAACAAACAAGGGAAAGTTTAGCTCATTACTTCTTGCTCTTTTATGTTTAGGAGGAGTTATTCCCCTCATCCCCCTATGCAGTTTCCTACTGATTATGCATATCTTGGTGAATGAACGAAATGTCTTGTGTGAGATGTCACATTTCTCTGAGAATGGGTGAGCATCGACTTAGATGAATGTAAATATGCTTAGAAACAAATATGAACCTTCCCTTCCTAGTGTAAAACTTTGACACCTCAAAAAGAAATATTCCAGTTGCTCAAAAATTGAATTACTAGGTGGATTCTCTTTATAACACCTCTCATTTTTTCCCCCTTATTTGCTTGCTAGTTTATGGCTTTTTCCCATCTACTCTGCATATACACCGAAGGGAAAACAGATGTTTACTGTTGCATTCTCAGTGACTCAAATAATGCTAGGCATATAATAGGTTTGCAATAAATATTTGCTAAATGAAGGTCTGAGCTGATTAGTAAATAAATACATATCTTCATTTTAAGGGGAAGAAATGGAGTCAGCTGAGGTTAAGTAATTCACCAAAGATCTTGTAACAAGTTCAGAGCAAGGCTTGAAATAGATCCTGTCTCCCAACTTTCAAACCAGTAGAGTGTGCCTGTATGTTTTCTATTTTATCTATTATAATTGCTTATACAAAAAAGCATTTGGAATTTCAGACTAATTATATGCGAGGCCTAAGAGGAGTTGTGTCTTATGATGAATCCTGTTTAATATTGTTTGTAAACCATTGAAATTACAAATTTTGAATTGTCTGAGATTTTTCCTCACACTTTGGTGCACTGAATAAACTTTAGCAATGTGAAACTTGTATTTTTCTTCAATTACTTAGAACTCTAGCAACAGTTGTTCATTAGATTATATAATACAGAATTATAATACTGATTTAAGAAGCTTATTTATATTATTATTATTCATAAATTAGTTTTCATTCTAAATCTATAAAATATGAATTTTATTTGTGTATTAACATTTTGCTCAGATAGTTATGTATTTTTTAAATGGACTAATTTTATGTTTTCGTCTTACACTTTAGTACCAAAACATAGTTGATTTGGTAGACTAAAATAATTATTTTTCTTTTCTTCCTTCCTTCCTTCTTTCCTTCCTTTGTCTATGACTCAGCAATTCTCTACTTGTTGGAGTGTTGGCAATGCCCTAACCTTAACCTGTATGCTGGTTACACAGGAGTTACCTTTATACTTACCAGTAATTACACTAGTAATTATAAACTGTATAATAACTGCATGTTCTATGCTCTGTTCTGTATACATATTCTATAAAATCTATAAAAAAAGAAAAAGTAAAAGCAAAGTCATATTTCATATGTTTTTAGTCTATAGTGGATTGAATTTGTTAATGGGAACATTTATATATCTTATTATTTTTAATTCTCAGAAATCTATCGATATTTCAGGGTGTAGAACTTTTCTGTTCCACTTTACTTATGAATGAACCTCTAGTAGTGATTTATTCCACTTAAAAATATTTTTATTAGACATGTATTGAATTATATAAAGAACATAAAGGATAAGAATTGCAATTTAGTATTATAAGACTTTAACACTTTATATGAAGTAGTGCCTGACATTTAGTGAGTGCTCAGTGAGTATCACTTCACTGATTCTGTAACCAGTTGTATCACAGAAAGCTATGAACCAAGAGATCCTATCTTTCTGGCTTCTGTCTTCTCATCTTTACAGTTTTTTCCTAAGGCTCCGTTCTTGGACTTCTTCCATGATATGCCTGAATTGACTGTTGTGATCATCCAGTCTCTTGGCTTTAAACACCAGATCTCTATACTGACTATACATAAATGTACAGCTGTAGCCTGGAGTTCATCCTAAACTCTTGGGTACTTAGGTGCCAAGCTTAGGTGCTAAGCTTAGGTGCTTGGACTCTAAGCTCTTATACGTACTACTTATGTTACATTTTCTCTTAGATATCTAATAGCCATTTCAAACATAATATGTTCCAAACTGAATTACTCAGCCTGTTCCTAGCAAAGGTTCCTGATCTCATTTAATGCCACCTGAATCCCCCACTTGCTCAAATCGAAGACCTTGGAATAATTCTTTCTTTCTTTTTTTCTTTTACACCCCACACCTAATTCATTAGCATTATCTGTTTGCCTCTATATTCAAGACACATTCAGAGTCTGAATATTTCTCTTGACTTCCATTGCTACCACTCTGTGTGAGTCTACTATCGTCTCTCCCTAGGTGGCTGTAATACCTACCTTCCTAAAAACTCCCCACTTCATTCAGTTGGCAAAAGAACAACCCATTCTCTGCAAGTGAGCCAGAGTGATCCTGTTAAAATATATGCCAGATCATATCACTCCTCTGCTTAAAACCCTTCAATGGCTCCCATCTCACTATAAAACTCCCACAAGGCCCTACGTGATCTGTCCTCACCATTCTCTCATGTCATCTCCCTGTTTATTCCACTTACAACACACCTGCCTCGTTGCTGTGCCTTGAGAACACTAAGTGCCTTCTGCCTCAGGATCTTTGTTCTTACTGTTGCCTCTCCATGAAAAATTCTTTCTTCACTTTCTTCATGCTCAAATGTCTGCTTCTCAGTGAGACTCTCTCAACAAGCTATTTAAAATCGAAGCCCTACATATTCTCCATCTGCTTTAATTTTTCTCTGTAGCACTTATCACTCTCTAACATACATATTTTACTTAATTATTGTGCCTATTGTCTGCCCTTTGTAATAGAAGCACCGTGAGAATGTAAACTTTTATTTATTTTGTCCACTGTTCTATCATAGTCCCTATAGGAGTACCTGGTACCAAATAGATACACAATAAATGTTTGCAGAGCAGGTATATGGGAACAAGACTAATTCTAGGCTCTGCTAGTTAGGGAGTTGAGTTGGTGAGATATCTACTTATTCAAAGATTGTGTGTATGTGTGCATGCACATGTGTGTGTGTGTGTGTGAGAGAGAGACAGACAGATAGACAGAGACAGAGAGAGAGAGGTGTGGAGGAAGCTAGATGAGAAAAAAGACATGGGAGTATGCACTAGAGTCTCCAGGTAGAAGAAAGTATCAGAAACTACATTGTACTTGAGAAGAATTAGAAAAATAGGGGTGCTGCAAATATTATATTTCTCCCTTATTATAAAATCATAGGTATCTAATCATTAATAAAAATGTATTAATATCTTCTATGTATATGATATTCTGGTACAATTTATTTGCAAATTACATATATTTTAAAAATCTATTCATTGGAATAAATCTCTTAAGGACCTCTACAAGTCTCACTCAATGAATGAAACAAGTCTTTTGGTTGAACTTGCAAGCCTTTGGATAAAAATGATACTTTGAGGCAGAAAATTACATTTCTTTTGAACATATTTTAACATGTTTAATTTCTATTAATTTAGACAGACTTTTCCAATTAGTTAAAATTGTGGAAGCTTTTCTCTCTTTACTAGTCCTTTGGTCTTCCAAGCTCTATCAGGTGAGATAATAATTAGAAGTTTAGTGGAAAACCACACACAGGAAGAAGTGTAAAGGTTAGGAAGATGTTTGTATCACACCCTGGAGCATGCCTAACTTTCACTTGTTAGCTCTTGACTTGCCAGTTTATTATTATGTAGATAGTTTCGCACTCCATTAGTGGTTCTCTATCCCAACCACACATTAGAAGCACCCTTTGAGAACAGTAATTTCTCAGTTCCACCCCTATATCTTCTAGTTTAATTGGTCTAGGATGGGGTTGGGTATTGGAAATTTTTAAAAAGCTCCCTAGATGATTTTAATGTACAGCCAAGTTGAGGACCATTGCACCAGAAAAAAACAAAAATCACGATAACTTAGAATGACTGAACAAATGCCTTTTGACAAGTTTTCAATACCAGGGGCCAAATCTGATGATTCTATGTGCTAACACAAAGAAAGCTTTCTTTCTTTATGTTAAAGAGCTGAAGTGATTTATAATTCATTTCAGCTCTTTAACATAAAAATCATATTTGAACTCATCATGATCTTGTGACATGAGTGAGGGAAAGGGTGATATACTCATTTTGCAGAAGAAAATGCTGAGACTTTATATTAATTCTGTAAATTTTATTTGGTACTTAAGTCAGTCTTTTTTCAGAATATTTTGTAGGGTTATATGTTGCTAAACACTGGACTGAAAATTTTAGTTTCCTAGCATAGAGATGGTATGCTGGATTTCATAGCATGAGGATGGTACATCTGCATTTTTTAATTCATTGCTTTCCTTTTCATACACAATTTGACCCTCAGTGAACACAACCTTAGTGTAGGTAGGTTTCCCCACTTTTTCTGCAGCCTGTAATCGCTGTAAAGAATTTCAGGCACAGTTTGTTTTTATCATCCTTGTTTATTTTGACTTATTTATCACATTCAGGATGTTTACAGTGCATTCCTAACTTTGGGCCCATTATTAAGCTTACAAGTGACATTAACCTTTCCAGAGAGAATTGTTAACACAGGAAGGATGGCAGCCTGATCCTCTAATATGAAATCACAGGTTTGAAAGGTAAGGAAATTGACCTTGAAATCTTCCTTTTGCTGCCTACTGGACTCTGAGTCGACAAAGTCATTCTGACTGAAGGAGAAGTTGGGCCACTTGATCTTTGCCTTTCACTATGCTTTTTGTGGCAGACCAGACTTCTCCTAGATTATTGAAAAATACTATAATCACAGCTGTAAGAAAGCTTTCTTTGTGTTAGCACATAAGCACAGTTGTTTCTAGGCTTGTTTGAATGCTACAGTGAATGCTTCTATAGGACAGCTCACATCTTCAGAACAAACTTGTCTGAGAGGCAGGATTTGAACTCAGAGTTACTGATTCCCAGGATTGTGTTCAGACTGGCAGGTCCTGCTGCTACTCAGATGTTTGCTATTGTAGAATTGGGCCGAGCAGCAAATAGAGTATAGCCTATGAAATAACATGGTTGGTTTGCCAGCTGCAAATATGTGGATCAAGAGCTCGATGCTCTGCCAATGATAAATGAATAAAAAGGAGAATCATCAGTAGATGAAGGAATGAACGTGTAGAAAGAATGCAGTGGAATACTTACTCAAGATTTTTTCCAGACTGTCAAATGATAGGATGAGAGATTTTTCAGAGGCCATAGTGGGAACTTTAGATCCTGGAGTGGGAATACTCCGTAGAGAGAAACTGAAACCATTTCTCAAGGGAGAATTCTCGTGCGTTATCCTGTGGAAATAACTTTGTTCTATTCATTTTTTCCAGCATACTTGGGTATTCGCAGAAAGGGGCAGAGATTTTGGTTTTATCTGAGTCTGTTTAATCTCTGTATCCACTGCAAGTATAACCAGGAATATCGTTAGTTAAAAATGGATCCCAATTCAACCAGTTCATGTATAATGTAGGCTCTGTTCCTTCCTGCATAATCCTCTCTCATGATATCGATATTGAAAACCACTTAGATAACTATTGTTAATACTACTCCCATAAATACATGAAGTTAATAAAAAAAATTTTCTTCATCAGAGCATTTAAAAAAGACAAATCCCCAAAGCTTTCTATAATTAATGCTACGAGTTCAACAGTTTCAGATCTCTACCATGTCTTATTAAATGAGATACAGTTTTTACAGGATAACCAGGATTTAGGGGACTTCTTGGAGGATGCTTAAGCAGTACACAGATTTGTTCTTGGGATAATGCTCCACTGCACTCATGAGTCAAGTCTCTGCTACTAGTCTCCTTTTGCAATTTCTGGATGAGAGAGTTCCCTTGGCCTAATATGTTTTCCACATGTGGAAGCATAGATAATTTCCATTAATTTCTTTCACTAATAGCTGCAACTAGATTAAAATATCAGCGAAAGAAATATTAGGGGTAACATAAGAAAAGTATTCATAGTTTATATAAATATATGTTTGAACATGTATAAATATGTATTGAATTTGTTGATGTATACTTAATGTCTCTTTCACTACTTCAGTTCAAGCTCCTTTATGCCATTCTTTCATCTGGGCATTGACTCTGAGGGAATTTCTATTGGCGATGAGGGTAACACTTTGAAGGGGAGAAGATACTATTTAAGAGCAGCCCTGCCACAAATGAGCATCTCCTTAAGGTACGTACATAGTCACTTTACTTTTGGAAAGAGAACAGTTTCCTTGGTGCCAGCCACCCAGGTTAGAAATGTGTGATTTGGCATACTTCAGTAAGATGCCACTTAGAGTCATGGAATGCTGTAGCCGGAAACCATCGTAGAGAGCTTGCAGTGCAAACCTCCTGTAGATGAGAGGCCAGAGACCCGGAAAGCTAAGTGCCCTCCTTTGGACCACTGAGCTAGTTAGTAGCCCAGAGAGAAGTACAAGCTAGAGGACTCCTAAGCCACAGTTATTTATGCCTTGCCTACTCTCTCTAAAATGTGTGGGCAAATTAGGGAACTGCTGATTTATTGTAAAATGGTAAAATGGAAGCAAATCTGTTTAGTAAATTGCATAAAACCCAGAGACACCCATAAAGAAAATAATAAAGTAATATTCTTCCACTGCCCTTTCATTCTTTCTTCTTCTCTCCTTTCCAATTTCATCCCAGCCCCCATGTGCAGGAGCCCACGCTCACTTTCAGAACCAGATTCTGTAAATAAATTGAACTGTTGTCTTGAGAGAGAGGAAGCATCTGAAAAAATGTAAAGGAAAGGGCCTGAAGAAGTAATAGACTCAGTCAGTTAAAACTGCTCTTTCTCCTCATGCTGCCCAGTGTTCTTCATGGTTTCCTATAGCTACCTTCCCCACCTCAAGGACTCTCCAGCTCACATCTGTTGATTCATAGCTTGCTATCCAACTAATGTTCTCTCTGTAACTGTGTAGGAATAACAAGACTGTGTAAAACTGCTTGTTATGTTACAATTAGAGCTCAGCCTTTGGATAGGAATCCGCTGAGTAGATCCCGTCTCTCTGTTCAAGAATCATATAATGGTGCTGATAATGCCAAGGTCGCAGGTTCTACAAAACAAACGACCTGTAAGACCAGTGTTCTAGAAATTCCTTCCCACTTGCAGCAACCTACCTGAAGCTCCCCCTCCCATCCTGAGTCATGAAGCACACGTGAAATCTCAGACAAAGGAATCACGAGTCCCTTGCATGGACACTGCAAAGGTATGTAAGCTGTAAGAAATCTAACCAAAGAGAGATCATGCTTTGGGTCTGTTGAATGCCCCACGCTCTCCGCCAGCATTAAATTCTCCTTCCTCTAACAAAGTTGTCTGAGCGTCTAATTTCCTCCGTCGGATGTCGCTTCCTGTAACAGTCTCACCTAGGCAGGACATTTTGGCTATGTCCTAAGTCATCACTTTTCTGTTACTCTTAATTCTCAATACTGTATTTGTTTTTTGTAAGATATTCCAGCATTCTGTACTCTTCTTAGGATAGTGTGAAAATGTTCTAGATATTAAAGAAAAAGATATTTTTGATGAAATACTTTCTAGGAGAATGTATGTATGTGTGTATGTATGTATGCATGTAGTATGTATATATGTATACACACATCTGTGTCTCAAACTTTATTGTGAATGTAAGTCTACCCAGAGACCTTATTAAAATGCAGACTTTGATTCAGTAGGTCTAGATGGGCCTGAGATTCTCCATTTCTAAGTTGTTTCTCAGGTGATGCTGATGATTCTGGTCTGTTGGCCACACTCTTAATAACAAGGTGACTATTATAATAGCTAAAATATTTGCATTTCAGTAGAGGACATCAATATTTTAACCTAAAAAGCGACTCAATGTGGGAATTTCTGGCAGGTGTGCTTTTGACATCTTTATATCATAACAAATAATCAGGTGGTCATTTTCTCTGTAGCAGGGCCATTCTAGTAAGTCCCTTTGAGGTCATTGTATGAAAAGAGGGTCCAAAAGATCAAACAAATTATCCTTTGCTAATCACAAATTTTAACCATGAGCAGATTACTTCTTCTTGCATTCCTTCCCTCTTCTCCCATCCTCATAAATATATTTTAGGAGCTTTCCATGAGCAAGATGATGGTTTTGTTTCATCTGCTTTTAAAAGAAGAAAAATCAGATAACATATATTGAATGTTTTTTATTTCTAAGTTGATAGGAGCATTGGGTTCTAATTTTAATTTCAGAGGAGATTAGTTTTCTTTCTACTCCTCTGTCCAGTCCTCATGGCGATCTATTTCTCTCAACCTATCTTGCTCTCTTCCCCCTGCCGCCCCTATTCCCTTTTTAAAACCAGAGTTATAATTTTTCTTCCTCCTTCAATATTATAGACTGTTCCTAGCAGTATGGCTTAATTTTGCCTCAACATCTGCTACGGTGTTTTGTATATTAATATGTGTAATAAATCTCAATGAATAAATACATACTTCATAAATGTTCATTTCATTTAATTGCCCTGGTTCTTTGAGATAACTCTCTTCCATGCTGGTTTTCAGTTACATGAGGACAATGCTTATAGATTTTTGGTTTCCTATTTCTACGATGATGCAATTATTCTCTGTTCTTTGTATATTTGTGTGCTTTCCAATTAGGACAGATATTTTTGCAAATATCTCTAATCCTACAAGTCCTACCTGTGAAGTTGCTAATATCCCCTCTTTGGTATGCCTGGTGTAGAATAATCTTATATACATGCTTTTCTCTGTGTATCATTGTGTTCTGATGTGACTAGGAAAGATAAGTAGATGTTTCTGATTGATAATTCTTTCCGAATTTGAGGCTCTCTTGTTTGGATGAACTCATGGAGAGAATGCAGAGAATAAAATTGCCAGGCCAGAATACAGGTCTTTTGTGTGATTGTAATCTAAGTGGCAGCACTTGTTCTCTATGCATCATTCACTCAATACTTATGGAGCACTGCAATGTACCAGACATTGTTAGAAATAAAGTCTCTGCCTTCCTGGAGCCAAATTCTGTTTGTGTGTGCACGTGTATCTATGCACATGCGTGCTTTATAAGTTAACAAATAAGCAAATTTAGAACATAGTTTCTATTAGTGATAAGAATAGTGAAACTATATAAAACAGGGTAAGAGCATAAAGAGCAGTGGGGATAGCATAGGCCTTAAGTTACGGATTTTTGGAGAGGTTAGTATGAGAAGACATTTGAGCAGAGACCTGAGGTGAAGAGAGGGTTGAGACATGTGGACGTCGGGAAAGACTGCTCCAGGGAAGGGGAACAGCAAGTGCAGATGCTGAGTGGAGGGTAAGTCTGGCATGCTGGATGAAAAGTGGCAAGTGAGTGAGTGAGGTGAGGACATGAGTAGACAGATGGACATAATGGTGGGTGTGTTAGCTGATCAGTAAATGGAGGTCATGCTACTCTTATGCTTAAAACTTTCAAGGGGTTTTATTTCTCTTAGAAAGAAGATGGCAAAAGCTTGAATGAAAGCTTAATCCTCCAGCCTCATCAGGCATGCCATACTCTCCCAAGTTCTTTGTATTCTAGATCCTCCTCCATTGCCCCATCTTCATTTGGTCCTCTTCTCTCACTATTCTCCTCACCACAGGGCCTTTGTATATGCCAGTCCCACTGCCTGGAGGACTCAAACCTTTGCTCCTTTGCATCTCAGCTTCATTACCAATTCCTTAGGGAAGACTTCCTAGGCCATCCTATAATTTCTGTTACATGTACTCAAAGTATCATGTACTCCCTTCTTCATGACACTTATCAGTTTTACATTTCTGTGTGGTTGTTTGATTAATGTCATTTCTGCTACCAAGTTATAAGCTCCGTGAGGCCAAGAAACTGTGACTTTTTTCCCCCACCACATTATCTCTAATGCCTTATGCAGGATCTGTCACACAGTAGTTGCTCAGTAAGTATGTGACTACATCTGTCCCCCCTCATTCGCAGTTTTGCTTTCCGCAGTTTCAGCTACGTGCGGCCAATTATGGTTTGAAAATATTAAATGGAAAATTCCCAAAATAAACAATTCATAAGTTTTAAATTGCATACCGTTCTGAGTTGTGATGAAATCTCACACTGCCCTGCTCTGTCCCTCCAAGAACGCGAATCCTGCCTTTGTGCAGCATCTCCACACTGTAGACACTCTCTGCCTACAACCCACTTAGCAGCATCTTGGTTATCAGACCTCCTATCATGTTATCACAGTGCTTATGTTCAAGTCACTCTTATTCTACTTAATAATGGCCCCGAAGCGCATGAGTAGTGAGACTAGCAATTTGAATATGTCAAAGAGAAGCCATAAAGTGCTTCCTTCAAGTGAAAAGGTAAGTACAGTACAATAAGATATTTTGAAAGAGAGACACCATATTTCACCTTTTATTACAGTATATTTTTATAATTGTTCTATTATTAGATATTGTTGTTAATCTCTCACTGTGCTTAATGTATAAATTAAATTTATCATAGTTACGAATATACAGGAAAAAACAGAGTATATATAAGGTTTGGTTCTATCTGGGGTTTTAGGCATCCACTGGGGGTCTTGGAATGGGACCCCCACAAATAAGGGGAGACTACTGTATATCTTCCTTAAAATGAAGACCTATGTCAGGATTGCAGCAAGGGTATTTTTCCGTTTCTTTTGTTCTGCTTGTGGCTTTACTGAATCCATCTATCATTAACATTTATAATTTAGCACTGTCTTCTGGCACAGTATGATGCTATCCCTATTGCTGACAGATTTGTCTCAGTCTTGGTCTTGGGTCTTTCAGCTGTCTGGTTTCCCGAATTTTGCTTATCCAAGCATTTCATTTGTCACACTACCTGCCATTGTCACCACGTTTGTCTTTATCCTCAGTCATTAGTTTCCTATGCTCTGTCTTAATTCCATTACAGGGCTTGTTCTTGCTATTTTTATTTGTCACGGTATCTATTTCAGTAACAGATGTAGTTGTCAGAACATCTCCCATTACTGGTGTCACTTATGCATTTGGTGTTAGAGTTTGTCTTATATGCTCTTCTGGGTCTTTCTCTGTACGCATATTAGTCCATTTCATTGTTTTAATTATATCCTTTCTTCTCCCAATGATAACTATGGTTTATTTATTTATTCTTGCCAATTCTGAATATTGTTGAGTTGCTCTGTCTCTAAGGCAAGCATTTTCAGAAGGGCCAGATCAATGGTGCAACAGAAGTGAATGCAACTTATGAGTGTTTGCTCTGAATATGTGCATTCAGTCAGAGAGCTGAACTACAGTGTGTGCTTTTGATTATATGAGGATAGCGTGTTCATTTACTGGGGTTTGATTTTCACTATATGCTCTTCACATCCATTTTAATATATTCTGCACAATGGGAAATTTTTTTACAGTGTAAAGTTAGTATAGTTCTAGTGTAAACAAAATTTTGAAGAAAAACACACTACCTTTTCTACTCTAGAGTGACGGATTAAAAAACGAAGCAAAACAAATTTAGTCTAATGTGAATTTCTTGCTTGAAATAAGGTTTACTAAGCATTGCTTAACCTAATAATAGTAGTGTAATAATAATAATAACAACAACAGGAGAAACATGGAGAAATGCAGATAATAAAAATAAATAAAATTTTCTTGAGGATAGCTACAAAAAGTAGTAGCTTCTCAGAAGTAACCATCTAATATTTATAATTGATTCTCAAATGATTTAAAATAATTCAGAGTATGTGGGGAATTTCAGCTTACTAAAAGATATAAGGGAAAACTCTTTTTTCAGGAGTTGTGGATACCCTTGTAACTACAGCTTTTCTAAGATTTAGATCCATAATCCATAATTTGTGAAAGAAAAGAGAATGTATAAAAGGTCTAACCCTAGAAATTCTATAAGTGTTTTAAATATTTTATGCCTAATAAGCTGATATGGAACCAGACCATGCTAAAATTCACATTCTTCCTCTGCTTCATCGTTTTACAATTGCTTTTAACTTGGTATTTGAACTGTTTTGTTAGCTTGGTTTTTGGAAACTGAGAAAATTAGAATATTAATCACTTGGAGGAAAAATCCAATTTCATTGTGGAGTCTCAGAAATAAAGGAATTTAAGAGAGACCAGATACTTGAAGGTCATGAAACATAGTCCCTTCTTGTCAGTATCTGCTTCCTATTTCTAAGTTTTACAAGATTTAAACTAGCAGGAAAGCTCTTTCACCATTAAATGGTAGGAAAACGGGTTTTTGTAAGGGAGAGGGAGATGTTTATGGGCATCTGAATTTTCCATGACTAAAGACTCCTAGTGTTTATGAATTTGGTACACCTACATAAGGATCTTCAAGTGAAAAGAACAGTCTCCACATTTATCCTGTAAAGGAAGAAAACACACAAAAGCAATTTATGCTGGGGAATGTTTCATGTATACATTTAAATATTCTTGCAAAATCTGCTTGCCTATAGTTTATGGTATTTTTCCCACGTTGTACTTCTGTGGTATTTGGCGCACAGCTCACTTATAAGACTTTTCATTGCGTTGTGGTTGCATGTATTCTAGTTATGGGCTCCTTGGGCGTGGAGCTTACTTAGCCACGATTTATTAAGTCAGTGCTTTGTGGATAATTGGTTTTCAATATATGATTCCTAATTAATGGTCACCATTTTATAATTTATGCCAGATAATTAAGAATTATGGATACATGCTGTAAATCATTTGTTTGCTTGAAGATTTTTATAACCTTAAAATAGGGCAGTGACAAAAAAATCTATGCTGAAATATTTGAAGGCAGGCTTCTAATGTGTGTGTGTGTGTGTGTGCATGTGTGTGTGTGAAGTACTTGAAAAGGTGAGTGAATGAAAACAAAAGCAGGTCTCTGAAGTGCCAAACATATACTCCACATGATGCAGAACACCATGCTGTAAGTATAATATCTAATTTACTCCTCGTAACAATCCAGGGACATAGGAATTTGTAGTTGATACTTTTCAGGTGAGCTGCTGGCTCAAAGTAATCCCTTCTTTCCTAGAAAAGAAATATGAGCCCTCGGTGATCACATTTCTCCTCTTAACCCTAAATGTCTGGTCATAGTTTGTTGATCCAGGATACGATCTAAGCAGGACCAGTCAGATTTTTATCTTCCAGGAACTAGAAATGTGGGAAAGAGAGAGAGACTGAGAATTGTTGGAACAGAGTCATATTGATGACAATATGAGAAGTTTCCTTCCTTCACTCACTGAAAAATATGTATTGAATGCCTTAAATGTTTCAGGCACCAAACAGAGGCTGGAGATTAAATGACAGCAAAGTCAGAAATAATCTCTGTTCTTAAGGGGTTTATGGATTATTAAGAGCGAGAAAGACTATAATCAAACACTCACAACATAAATTAAAACTACAAACTGATAAATACAAAGAAATAGAATGTAGTTCTGTGATAGCAAATGCCAGTAAAACCTGAAGCAGACAAAGATTGGAAAGCCTTCTGCAAAGAAGCAAAATTTTCCTTTCTATTTGCCCATTTATTGCTTACGAAGGATATTAAATAGGTGAAAAGGGTGCATGTAGTTGAGAGTGAGACATTTCATTCAGAAAGAGAAAACAGCCTGGCAGAGACCCTAGGATACACGAAGAAAGCATAGTGCAGTATGCTAGTGTGCCTGGACACTGAGAGCTGGCTGGGAAAAAGTGTGAGGTAAATATGGAAAGCCTGGATTGCCTAGTTCAAGATTTTTGTCTTTATTATAAGAACAATATCATTTAATTGAAAGGTTTTCATCAATTGTCTAACATAATCAGATTTATGATCGGATTTAGTCCAGAGGAGAGTTGATGTTAATTGGTTATGGTGAGATCAATAGAATGCGAAGAGCAACAGATGGGTTTGAGAAATATTTGGGAAATAAAGTCAACAGAATTTGGTGATAAAATCTCTCTAGTGGATAAGAGACAGAGGTGTCAAGTATGATTTCCAGATATTTGATTTGCAGAATTAGAGAAAAATTCATTGAGTTAGAGACTTTAACATTTAAAATATTGAACAGTATTTCAGTGTTGAACAATGTAGGATTTTTGTTTACCCATTTGAGATGGTTATGATGGTCATGGATTTCTGTTTTTAGTACATATAAAGGATTAATTATGTCCATTTTTATATTTAGAATTTGATAGTAAAGAGCTTGGCTAGCTAAAGATTTCTTAATTTTCTAGATATTCTCCAGAAGAATTCATGAGCTGTGTTCACCCAAAGTGAACCAGAGTGCCATCTGGTGTCTTATTTGCACAAATAGCAGGTACATGTTCCCTGAGGACAAACATAATAGCTAATATTTATTGAGAAATTATTATGTGCCTAGAACCTGTGCTAAGCATTTATTAGCATCACATTTATTAACATGCTATAACATACTAGAATTTAAATGACAATATAATATAATTTTAGGTATAAATAGAGTATACAATTGAATGACACATGAATAGTTTATATTTAAAGTGTTAAGCTTTTAATAGGATGATGAACTGCCCCACATCCTTCCCCCAAAGATATATGCACACTTACATCACCTATTTATCCAGGAGAAAATTTGGAATCAATTCTGCTATAGGATTTGATGTCTTCCCTCCTAAAATAAAAGAGTCATTTATAGCTCTTGCGTTATTCTTTTTAATGTAAGCCAGGTTTAGAAAAGAGTCAAATGTTCCTTTTCACAATTCATCTATTCATTTACTCAATAATTATGGTAAAATATTGAGCAATTACTATGATTAGGTGCTATTCTACTGAAGATGCAAGAGTGGGAAAAATATGCATGAACTCCTTATGGTGTTATCCATTGAGGAGACAAAAAATGTGTAGTGTAATATATAATATGCCAGATAAAAATAAGTGCTAAGGAAAAAAAAAAGCAGAGAAAGGGAATATGCAGTGACGGTGAAGGTAAAGGATGTTGCCATTTTATATAGATGTCAAATCCCATGGAACAAAATTTTAAAAGGGGTAAAAATATAGACCATATGGATATTTTGAGGCAGAGTGTACAGATAGAAGGGACAGAAAGTGTGAAGGTACTGAGATATAAATGCACCCAGTTTATTTAAGTAAAACCAAGGAAGACATTGTGGCTGGGGTAAAGTAATTCATAGAAGAGTTAGGACGTGTTCCTTCTGCTTCTGTTTTCTGGAGATTGTGGAGAATTGGCATTATTTCTTCCTTACATGTTTTATAGAATTCACAAGGGAAACCATTTGGAATTGGTCCTTTCTTTATGGAAGCCTATTAATTACTGGTTCAATTTTTAAAACTGATATAGTTTCATTCATATTATTTATTTCTCTGTATGAGTTTTGGTAGGTTATGTCTTTCAAGAAATTGGTTATTTCACTGTTACAGAATTTGTGGCTATAATGTTGTTTATAGTATATACTTTTTATTATCCTTTTAGTGTTCTTGTGATCAGTGGTGAAGAATCTTCTTTCATTTCTGATATTGATAATTAGTGTCTTCTCTCTTTTTTTCTTGATTAGCCTGGCTAGAGGTTTAGCAATTTTACTGATATTTTTCAAATAGCAATCTAAGGTTTTATTGATTTTCTCTATTATTTTCCTATTTTTACTTAATTCATTTATGCTCTAAATTTTTATTATTTCTTTTTTTCTGCTAGGTTTAGCTTAATTACTTGTCTTTCTCTAGTTTCCTAAGAAGAAAATTTAGATTACTGATTTTAGATCATTTTTATTTTCTAATATATGTATTTAATGCTATAAATTTCCCTTTAATCACTGCTTTCACTGTATCCTATAAATTTTGAAAAGTATTTTTATTTTCATTTAGTTCAATTTTTAAAGAAAATTCTCTTGGATTTCTTCTTTGGCTATGTGTTTTTAGAAGTATGCTATTTAATCTTTTAATGTTTTGAATTTTCCAGCAGTCTTCCCTAATTCTAGTTAAATTCCATGTTAATCTGCGAACATACTTTGTATGATTTCTGTTATTTAAATTTGTTAAAGTGTATTTTGTAGTCCAGAATGTGATTTCTATTGGTGAATGTTCAGTGTGAAAGGAATGTGTATTCTGCTGTTGGTGGATGGACTATTCTATAAGTATTGATTGGATCCAATTAATTAACATGCTATTTGCGTCAACTATGTCCTTACTGATTATTTGCTCGAAAGAGAGGTGTTGAAGTCACAAACAGTAATAGTGGATTTGTCTATTTCTCATTGCAGTTCTATCAGTTTTTGCTCACATATTTTGATGTTGTACTGTTAGGCACATACACGTTAATGATTATATTTCCTTAGATAATCGACCCATTTGTCCTACGTATTGCCATTCTTTATTCCTAATAACTTTTTTTTTGTTTCGAAGTATGCTTTTCTGTAATTATATTTACTCCAGCTTTCTTTTTTTCATCTTAGCATGCTATCTATACCTTTCTCTATCTTATTTCTATTACTATCAGAGTCTTTATATTTAAAGTAGATTTCTTGTATACAATGTAAAGTTGAATCTTATTTTTTTATTTTTAAGCACTCTGACAATCTCTGTTTTTTAATTGGTTATTTAGATCATTCACATTTAAAGCAATGATTGATAATAGGTAATATACCTCATATTTGAAACTGTTTTCTATTTATTATATTTGTTGTTTTTATTTTTTATTTTTTATGCCTTCACTCATTTTAATTGAGTATAAAAATGGGTACTAGACTAATCGAGTGGATTACTTTAGCAATTATATAAATGTCTAACCACTATGCTGTATATCTGAAACTAATAAAAAATAATATCGAATATCAACACTAATTGAAAAATAGAAATTAAGAGTAAACACATTTTATCCATTTTATCTCCTCTCTCTGCATATTTAAATTAAAAAAAAATTTTCACTTACAGTTGATATATAATATTATATTAGTTTCAGGTATAATGATTAGACATTTATATAACATATGAAGTGATTGCCCTAATAATTTCGGTACCCACCTGACACCATATATAACTATTTCAATATTATTGACTATATTTCCTATGCTATATTTTACATCTCTGTTACTGTTTTGATAACTGGCTATTTGTACATCTTAATCTCTTCTCTTTTTTTATCCATCTTCCCAAGTCTCCTCCCATCTGGCAATTATCAAAGTGTTCTCTGTATCTATAAATTTGTTTCTGGTTTGTTTGTTCCTTTATTTTGATTTTAACTTCCACATATAAGTGAGATCATGTGATATTTGTCTTTCTTTGTCTAACTTATTTCACTTAGCATAATACCCTCTAGGTCCATCCATGTTATCACAAATGGCTGAGTAATTTTCCATTGTAAATATGTACTACATTTTCTTTATCTTTTTGTCTATTGATGAGCACTTAGGTTGCTTCCATGTCTTGGCTATTACAAATAATGCAGCAACGAACATTGAGGTGCATATTTCTTTTCAGTTTAGTGTTTTGGATTTCTTTGGATAAATATCTAGAAGTGAGATTGCTGGGGCATATGGTAGTTCTGTTTTTATTATTTTGAGGAACCTCCATACACCTTCCAGAGTGGTTACAACAATTTGCAAACCCACCAACAGTACACGAGGGTTCCCTTTCCTCTACATCTTCTCCAGCTCTTGTTGTTTGTTGATTTATTGATGATTGGCATTCTGACAGGTATGAAGTGATATCTCATTGTGGTTTTAATTTGCATCTCTCTGATGATTAGTGACCTTGAGCGTCTTTTCATGTCTATTGGCCATCGTATGTCCTCTTTGGAGAAATGTCTATTCAAGTCTTCTGCCCATTTTTTAATTGGATTGTTGCTTTTTTGGTGTTACAGTGTATGAGTTTTTAAATATATTTTGGACATTAACCCCTTATCAGATGTATCACTGGAGAATATCTTCTCCCATTCACTAGATTGTTTTTTTGCTTTATTGATGGTTTCCTTTGCTGTGTGAAAACTTTAGTTAGTTTGATTTAGTCACATTTGTTTATATTTCCTTTCATTTCCTTTGCCTGAGGAGACAGACATATCAAAAAAAAATATATTACTGAAGACCTGAACAGATATTTCTCCAAAGAGGAAATACAGATGGCCAATGGTGCATATTTCTTTTCAGTTTAGTGAAACTGACACATGAAAAGATGTTCAAGGTCACTAATCATCAGAGAAATGCAAATTAAAACCACAATTAGATATCACCTCACACCTGTCAGAATGGCTATCATCAATAAATCAAAGAACAACAAGTGTTGGGGAGGATGTGGAGAAAAGGGAACTCTCATACATTGTTGGTGGGATTGCAAATTGGTACAGCTACTAAGAAAGACAATCAGGAGGTTTCTCAAAAAGTTAAAAATGGATATACCTTTTGACCCAGCAATTGCACTTCTGGGTATTTATCCAAAAAAAAAAAACCCAAAAACAATAATTCATAAAGATCTATGCACCCCTATGTTCATGGCAGCAAATTTACAATAGCCAATATAGGGAAGCAACCTAAATGCCCATCAGCAGACGATTGGATAAAGAAATTATTGTTCATATATACAATGGAATATTACTTAGCCATTTTAAAAAATGAAATCCTACCATTTGCAAAGGCATGGGTGGTCTAGAGGTTATTATGCTGAGTGAAATAAATCAGACAGAGAAAGATAAACAGAATATGATTTCAGTGATATACGGAATCTAAGAAATAAAAAGAGCAAACTAATGGAAAACAGACTCACAAATATAAAGGACAATCTGATAATGGCCAGAGAGAAGAGGGCTTGGAAGCTGGGAGAATGAAGTGAAGAGTTAAAGAAGTACAAGTTAGTAGTTGATAGATGGTCATGTGGATGGGGAGCATGGCATAGAGAATGCAGTTAGTATTAATGTAATGGCTAGGTGTAGAGCCAGAGGAGAGAAAGAGCAATTAGGGGGATTGTTTTATAAACTATATAAATGTCTAACTGAGGTACTGTGTACTTGAAACTAATAATACAATAAAATTTAAAAAAATAAAATAAAATAAAATAAATAAAATATATATATATATTACTAATAGCGATGTCCAAGTGTTTACTGCCTATGTTTTCTTTTAGGAGTTTTAAGGTTTCAGGTCTTACATTTAAGTCTTTAATCCATTTTGAGTTTAATCTTGTGTATGGTATAACAAAATCATCTGCTGAAATAGCTATGATTTTGTGGGGGCTATTTCTATTTGCTTGCTTTCAACATCTTTTCTTAGGGCAAATAATATAGTAGAAAGCACATGTCTTGGAAATTCAAAAGGGAATGTGTCAGGCTTTTAAATCTGTCTGTCTGTCTGTCTGTATGTCTGTCTATTATCTATCATCCATCTCTCTCTCTCTCTCTCTATCTATCTATCTATCTACCATCTATCTATCATCTATCTATCTATCATCTATCTATCTATCTATCATCTATCTATCTATCATCTATCAATCTATCTATCTATGTATCTATCTATCTATCTCTATCTATCATCTATCTATCTATCATCTCCCATCTATCATCTATCATCTATCATCTATCTATCATCATCATCATTATCCATCTATCATCTATCTATCTATCTACCTATCAGTCAATCAATCAATCAATCAATCAATCTATTTACCTACCAACCTATCTACCTATCTCATTTACACAAGACTTTTGGACCACAATAAATGAAAAAGTTGGGCAATGAATAAAATAATACTGTTTAAAAGACATTATAAAATGTATATATATTAAATATGGTTAATTATACTTTTTAAGTAATTTCAGCTTCAAATATATTGTTCTAATTCTAAGCATTGTAAATATATTTAAAAAATTCAAAACCCCAATAGATATAAATAATTGTAAAGTTGTTGGTAAAAATAAGCAAAATAGAGCTGCATTCTGAATTATTTATCAACCATTTATATGGGCAAATATTCATATTTTGTGCTTTTAAAAAATATATTAGCTAATTCTATTAGAATATTCTAAAAATTTCAGTGTCTTTGTTTTCTTCATTGCATTTATTTTTCATGTTTTCTATTGTTCAAAACCAAAAGTATTTACAACTATTGAAACCCTAAACATTTGCTGCCTGCACAGTATGCACAAATCGTTGGTTTGAGTGAATCTTGGCTGATGTCCTACTGAAACACATATGGAATGGGCACATTGGCTAAGATTGGCCTCTATGATGTTTGAAATCTTAAGAAGTTAGGGTTCTAAAAACCATCTTTTCAAAGCTGCAAGTAGTTTTGATCTTTCTGGCTGAAGCCTTCAATTAATTCTGATTGGAAAGTACCATTGCTAATACCTACATTTCAGAATAAGAAGTTAGTGTGCTATTTGTGAGTCTGCTCTCTCAGGGTTCTTATTTATGTGTTTGTTTGTTTGTTTTTGTTGGAGAGAAAAAGTTTGTTGGATTTCTATGCATTTAGAATGTACTATGCTGTATGCAAACCATGATTGTCCAAGCAGAGTTTTAGATGTTTTCCATTTGCCTTAATTTAATGGATGATGATGAGTATAGATGGAGAGACCTATAGGCTCAACTCACTCATGATGCATTAAAATTATAAAAAAGGAACTGAGATATTAATGTCCTACGCCTTGTATTGCTAAAGAATGGATAATCTAAAACAGAATGACAATAGACCACAGCTACGTCCCGTCGTGGGCCGAGATCAAGAAGCAGGGCCAGCAGCTGATCGAGGGGAAGCTCAAGATGACTAAAAAGAAGAAGAAGTGACCCCCAGAAGAAGGGGGAAACCCCTGCCCTACCCCCTAACCCCCACCCGCATGCCCACACTTTAAATAAACATTTTTCCAGGAAAAAAAGAAATGGACTTAGGCCATAACTAAGTAGGTGGGTAGAGGGTGAGAAAGTTTACAGTATATTTCTCTTAAATCAGGTGCTTATGAGAAGCCAGACAACTCTTATCCTAGTCTCCAAATTCAGGACTCAATTCATAGCTAATAAAAGAGTTTAAGGATAGCCAGCCAGGATTCCTGTCTTCAGCAGCCATTCCTGCTACTCACTAACGGCAGTTGGCTGCCTTGGAGAGAAGAGCAGTGCTGAATGGTGTGTGGATTGGATGATGGGTTAGAGATGCTCCCTCTCTTTTAGTATTTTAAAAGACTGATTTCTGAGGATAAATGGATTTAGTACACTGTCAGTGATGAGGCTTGGGTGATTCCTATGTGAGAAACATACAGAAGTTTGGCAGGATGACTTTTAGTAAGAGAATCAGAAGACTGTGAACTGCTACATATAATAATCCTAAATTATTCTTGCGTTACATTTTTTTTTAGAAAACTTCAAACTTTCAATGACGTTTCTTTAAAAATTATAATTTGGTTTTAGTTGTTCTGTGGAGAATTAAGGAAAAGGCTTGTCTTATACCTAGTAAAATAATGAAAGGAACAAATTTTTAACCATTTAGACCATTGATTCCTTACTGGGAGTAATTTTGTCACCCAGGGGACATTTGGCAATGACTGAAGACATTTTTGGTTTCACAACTTGCAATGGGAAGGAGGAGGGCTACTTGTAATTAGTAGGTAGACACTAGGGATGTTGCTAAACATCTTACAATGCACAGGACAGTCCTTCACAACTAAGGATTATCTGGTCCAAAATGTAAATAGTGCTGAAGTTGAGAAACTCTGAATTTTAGATATTTTGAGGAAATTTCTATGTGGGCATGGGAAGGCCTGATGTCAATTGTGAGGTATAAGTTTAAAGAAATATATTTTACATTCATTCTGCATGTTCCAATCACAAAGTAATGCACCTGAACACGTGTGCATGTGCAAGTGCACATGCATGTACGTGCACACACACACCCATCCCAGAAATAAGCTCTTCTGCAAATATCTTCTCTGTCATCCACATGACAATCACCTGCACAAATTGTGTTGTATCTCATCATTGCCTGAAAAGAAACCAGCAAAGCTCAAGTTAATCTTATGTTTACAAAGAACAGGACTATCTCTCCTTATGGTCTTGTCTGAAGTTAATGCTTTACTTTGCTTTGAAGCTTTCTTTTTAAAAAGTATTGATCAAGTTTTGGCTTTATATATGCATTGTGTCTAGATACTTTGTGTTGTTATTTATTATACATGTTGATTTTCAGTGACTGACTACAAAATACAATGAAGCCAACTCTGGACCTTCTATAAAGTGGGGATAGATATTTCTGGAACAGTTCTAGAATTTGAGATAAAAGATTCCCTGGAATAGGAACTTCTATTGCTGGAAACCCATTTTCCAGCAGCTTGAAGTAGAGTTATGCTTCTCCTAAGTGGTGACTGGAATGGTAGATGTCAGTCTTGTACTACTAATTCTTTGATGAATTTGACTTATCAATAAATCAGTTCTTTATGGTCTAATTTAAGGATATTAGAATAGAAATATAATATTATGTTCTGCTTTAATTTCTGTGATTATAGTAATGTTAATATTAGAGAAGGTATTTTATAATTATTTAGAAATCAAAAGGAAATTCTAGAACTAATAAGAGGTTTCTTTTTACCTCTCTGGCCTGAGATAACCTTTTCTGAAAGAGTAGTCCAAAATGCTGTGACTGTTGAGGTAGTTAGGGAGGCCATATTGTGACTCTCCTGGTGGTAAAGAAGCTGTTGTCATGTGACAGGTCTCCCAGGGATAACCGTTACTTCTTGTCACTGAGAAATGTGAAGATTAAAAAGAGTGTCACCAAACACCGACACCATCCTGTATTTTTTATTTAAGAGCTGCTGAAAGATTTCCTGCTGGCTGATCAAATATGTGAACAGCTGGCTTCTGACCATAATCTGTCACTTGCAGCGTATTTCCTACTGCCCATTTAAGAGCAACATAACATCCTTGGGACCTTCATGCTAGTCAAAGGGGCAGGAGAACTTTTAGAGAAGCACAAAGCTAGCCAAACCCATGGAACCCAAAGAACATTAAATGGTTTGTGAGTATCAGTATGATGGGTAAAGGCAGAGACTATCAGATACTCAAATTTTTTTTCAAGTGTGGTATTGGGGTTGAATCATAGGAAATCTACATTCTTTCGGTTGATTCAAAGAGAATTATATGACATCTTGTTACCACCTGAATAGCACAAATAGTGGTCTGGAATTTTTAAAAAAGAATGTCCTAGATATGTTGCTTATTTATCTAACTGTCTAAGAACCTATCATCTCTTTTAAGACATTTATAAGTAAAAATGGGAATAGTTGTTTCATTCTTTCCTTATGACTCAAAATTAATCCTACTCTCCTCTATCAATCAACGACTGGAGTGCCAGTTTGGCTGATATCCCTATAATAGAAAGTCTTATATGAATCTATTAATCAGCTGGATAACTTAGAAAAAATGTAGCCTTCTTTTATTTATCTTTATGTTTAATAATGACCTGTCTGGAATTTCTGCTCCTTTGATGTATGTTGTATTCTAACAAAAAGCAATCAGTGGCAGAATTTGCTCAATTCTGTGCGCTTGATGTCTTGATAACATCTAAGCTTCCTTGCTTATTATTGTGCTGTTAAAATGCTCTCTTTTGAATCAAGTACTGATAAAATCCTTTTTTAAATGAAAAATTTCAAAACGTTGGGATTTTATTTTCAGCCAAAATAGGAGTGACCATCTTTGGCTGCTTTCTCAAAGTCCACCTAGAAAATTGGCATCTACTTTTGCCCAAAATCTACTGGAAAGGTAGATAAGAGCTTATTTTGCCAAGATAGAATGCTTGGATCTTGTCCTATATAACAGCAAGCCAGGTGAAGTTTTTAAGAAGAGACTGATATAATGCATTTCTCGTTGGAGTGAAAAATTATAATAAGACCTGAAAGCAGCTGTTTCAAGTAGACTACTAAAGCTTCCTCAGTGACTGAAAGTACACTATCTGAAATCCCATCCATAAACTTGTCAGTAAAATATATTAGCATTTTAACCACATGATACTCTTTCTTTCACCAATAAATGATATTTGAATACAGAGCAGAAAAAATTCTTGGGAACACACATTTTTTTGAGGACCTATATTGATTAAGCAAATAGTACCTTTTCCATCTTCCACTTTATTCCACATACATTTAAAGCCGATTTCACTGATGAAGAAAACATCTGCTTTTCAGAGGATATGAAGGGGTACAGAAAGGATAAATGAGAAATAAAAGTTTAACATGATAAACTCAAAGGAAGAAGTAAAGAACCTTAAAGGCCTATATTATAACATAGTTACAATTTAGAATTAAAACTTATGATACAGTCAAAATACCTGAGCATTTGAAAATATTATTATTGTTGCCTTTCTAACAAGGTTATAGAATTCTTTAAGGCAAGGCTATTATCTTTTTTATCCTCCATTGTGTAGAAGAAGCATCATGCATAATACACAGAAGATATTCAGTAATTACTTGTTGATTAACAAATTCTTCACTTGATATTTTTTTTTTTTTTGAGCATTAACTGATATAGATACTATGGGGAATTTAAAAAGGCACTGTTCTAGAGGCGTTATAGTTGACTCAAATAGAACTGAGAGACATATGTACACTAGAAGGTCAGATAGCATAAAAGCAACATCTGTCTCTCTCTTTCTGTCTCTCTGAAGAAAATATGGAGGATATTCACAACAGCTAAAAAATTTTAAGAGAAATTGTTGTGAATCTAGTGAAATTCTATTTGTGTGTTATTCAGTGTATTATTAAATTTCATTAAAAATACATCAGTACATTCATTTAATGTTTTAGGAAAACATTCATAATAATATATGCACAGAAGTTGAATTGGTATGAGAATTGGATTCTTTTAAAAATAAATGGAATTGATTTCCATGTTGATATTATATCTTTATACATTCCTCCTATTTCAAGTCAACTCAATACACTGAAATATCCCAAAAGAACAGATGAGAAGAACATCTAGAGGATTGGATGCAATTTTCCTATAGCAGAAAGTTCCCATTTACCATTCATCAAAAGCAAGAACTCTTTGGGCAATTGTTCTCTTTGCTGTTGGTACAGAGCTAGGATGTACTTTGTTAAGTAAACCTTGGGAGAATTTTAGATCCTTTTTCAAACTATGCTGGAAGTTCTACTCCCTTTTCTAACCATATTGGGTTGTGTAATGATAACTTTTAAATGAATCGTTATAATACAGAGACATATCCTACAAATTTAATAATGGTCACCATGAACAGCAGTATGCAATAAGGTTTCCTCAGCAGGGACATATTCTTTCTGGAAAGAAAATTTAATTATCTAGCTTGACTACTGTGTAATTCAAACGCTAGCTATTGTGGCTCTTTCATACTACACAATGGTGTTAGTGGCAGACAGAAGAGTGATAGTTACCAGCCCCAAAGGCAAACTCGGAGAACTGAACTGCCCAGTGCTTTGCTTTTATTCAATTTTCGAATTAATATCCAGCTCTTTAGGCATTCCTCCCTCATAAACCATGTATGATAAAAGGAAATGGTTGGTATTTTAATTGTGTGATGATTGTATGCTATCTTCTTTTTCTTGTGTTTTGTCTTCTACCTTTTGGTAGAGGCAGGGAATCAGAAAGGGAGAATACCATGGAGTCAAACAACTTTGCACAGAGGGATAGACAGGCTCACTACAAAAACTTCGTATCGTCTTTCTTAAGCAATTATAAAAGTACTTTACGTTTCTGAAAAAAAAAAAACCAATATAAATCCAAAGTTGTTGTTGCCTGCAGCAGAGGCAATGTAGCTTAGTGAACAGCAGCCTTGATTCAGATACCTTGCTGGTATTCTGAAATGTATAATTAGCCTGTTGAAAGGGTGATAATTCCATGGGAGGAGATGATAGGGTGAAAAGGGTCAGATTGGGGAAAAAAGCACTACTGAGATCATAAGGAATGTCTGGTGGATTTGACTTTGAGATGCCCTACTTTATACTTGACCTTCCTCAGTTGCTGAGAGCAAAATGGACTGGAGAACTTAAGATCAGCTTGCCCAATCCATTGAAAAAGCTAGCTAGGTTTTCTGGAATCCTTAGTTGTTATTGCAAAGGATGTGCACAAGCCTATTTTCTATATATGTACTATTGAGTAGTAGAGAAAATGATAAGCCCAAAGTCAAAGGACTTGGATTCTAGAATTACTACTTGGATTCTACTGTTTCCTAGCTGCATGATCTCAGTTTTGCTATATATATATATATAAAGGGTTGCTAAAAGAGTAGGTCCTGCCTAGCTTCTAGGTCCTTATTGGGATGTCATATTGAGTATATGAGATATTAAATTTGAAAATAATTTATAATTTAGAAAGATCTAAGAAACCTGTGGTGGTATTATTATTGTTATTATTATTATTATTATTAACAACTAAGGAGACAGTGGTGTCCGGTGTAAAATTAAAGCCTCTTGACTCTCAGTGCCTTTAGCAATCATATATTCTATGATTTTTCTGCTGAGAAGGGGAGATGGTGCTAATTTATTTACCCTGGCATTTTCTTGTGCACAAATGTCACCCCTCTCCATCAACAAAAATATGCTTGCTGACATTTCTTGTAAATTGCTTATTTCTCTAGCAGCTGAAGTGAGATCAAAGAACATGTATATGTAAGTCTATACTATTTTTGATATTATAAGTGATACATGATCATTATAGTTTTATGTTAAAGTAGAGGACAAGGTAAAGAGTTATTTACACAGTTGGCTCCAGGTTCTGAGAAGCTGTTCCCTGAAATTTCTGATTGAGACAGTTTTCACAGTCAGTCTACAATGCTAATTTGATCATGCCCTTCCTTGCTTAGAAGCTTTTGTTGAAAGTCATCACCTTAAAAGAATAAAATACAGTATTATTTGTACTGCACACAGCTCACAATTAGAGTCATTATCTATTAGACTCATCTGCTTCTTACATGTTAGGCTTCATTAATATTTTTTGTAGTTATCCAAGGAAATATTTCCATTTCATTTATACCTTTGCACTTGCTATCTCCTTTGTCAAATGTACTCTTGCTGCTTTGCCCTTGTGTAAACATCTGCTTATTCTTAAAGTACAAGTTCAAGAGCCATCTACTCTTTGAAGTATTCTTTGCTTCTCATAGGCAGAGAGGTTGCCTCTTCTCTGCCATGATGTACCTTGTACATGTTTCTGCTATAGAACTACTATTTTGGTCTGGTTGAAGAAGAATTTCCTAGGTCTGAAGATAAAACTAACAATAGATCTTTTGCTCCTATCAAAGAGAAAACAGAGACACATGCTGTAAGAGCAAAACAGAAAACAAGCAACTCCCACCTCCCATCTCCCTCCACTCAGAGGGGAGGAGGGTACAGTTTCCTACCACTCCAGGCAGGTACATGCTGATGCTGGACAGATGTTGTTCAGTCGGGGACAGCAATTCGATTAGCACATTCCTGCATCTGGACACCAGGACAGAATTGTCCAGAAATAGCAAGGACAGAAACGTGTCATGCTGTATCAAGTTGCTCCAGGGAGAAGGCCCGAGGATTCTTTCTTCTCTGAAGCTGAGTATAATTCTTGCTCTTACTGGGATCAGAGAGGGATTTCAGAGATGAGCTGACATGCATGTAGGTAATTCAGGGGTCGTCCTACATTATATCATCAAAAACATAAACCTCTGATGAATCGGACATTTGTATTTTATTCAAATTATTTAATTCTAATTAAATATTTATTTTAATAATGTAGAACCTCAATAGGCTTCAATTATTGTGGATTAGGAGACTATCTTGTGACCAAAGAAAAAGCTGTTTGAAGTAGCATTTTCTAGCAGGTCCTGGATCTTGCAGAGGAAGTCTCCCCTTGTAGAGAAACTGCAGATATTTTTGTCTCCAGTTGGACTCTGTGCATCCTTTAGTTTAGTGCATGGACTACATTCCTATAATGCCACTCCTGATGATAATGCTAATTTTCTGGCAATGAATGTTTCATTTTATTCAAGAATCGGGTTTCTTTAAAATCCCAGAGGACTATGGAATATTTCTAGGAAATCGTTTCAATACATCTAAAGCCTTGCACGGCACTGTTGTGAAGAAGTATTCTGCAATCCAGTGAAGTCACCTCAAAACTGAATCTCTGAGAGAACGCACACTCTTTTTCTGACCTCTTAGCTTTTATATTTTATGTTGTCAACAAAGAGTTTTACTGAAAACGAATGTATAGTTACGTGCCTCCTGAGTTTCTGTGGTAAAAGTGAAGAACTTGGTGTATACGGTTGTTTAAAATAATGATGGATTTCTACATTAAGCAATGACAAGCCCCAAATAATTTTATTTTCATGTGAGTTATTCAGATTAAGTCTTCCCTTTTTACCTCCTCGAGGAGGTACAATGGATAAAGCCTTCCCATAATTTGAAACCTTGAGAACTGAGAGCAACGTGAGAAATCTCTGTTCTGCAACCAGTCGCTTTTCTGGTTGCAAGCAATATAGCTATCTGCCACTGCTTCACAAATGGTATATGGATGTGCACAAAGGACTCAATGCCACCTAAAATCCTGGTTAAATGGCCTTTAGCCCAGTAGTATACACTTAAGGTCACCATGGTGGCAAGAGAGTGAGGTAATTTCTGTAATCCTATTTTGGAAGGTTAGAAAAATGATTTTTGCATTCCCAGAGTGAAACAAACCAGGGAAGAAACATGGTGTACCAGAAAAAGGGCTATAATTTGAAATAGGTGGTCTTAGAAAGATTCATGGAAAGACTGATGTTTGAACAGAGATATAAAGAAGATGATGAAGAAAACCATGCAGATATTTGGGTGCTGGAAAGTGTTTCTAGGAGAGAAAAGAGAAAGTACAAAGGCCCTGAGATTGGAGAGTTTTTAAGACTGGCAAAAAGGCCAGAATGGCTGGAGCATATTTGGGGGCTGGTAAATTGTAGAGATGAAGATGAAGAGATAACAGAGTCAAATATTGTAGTTATAAGGTTTTGGCTTTTTTTTTTTTCCCTGAGTCAGTAAAGTTTTGAGGACATAGGAGTACCACGTTACCTGACATGTTTAAGATAGATAATTCTGGCTACTTAGTAAAGAATAGATAGAAAGGGTGTGAATAGAAGCAAGGAGACTTTATAAAAGACTTTAAAGTAATTCAGGCAAGAGTTGGTGATGACTGGCACCAGAGGAGTGACTAGTGATGAACTGGTGAGACAAGGCCAGATTCTGTGTATATTTTGATGATAGAGAAAACATCATCTGCCAATGGATTTGATATAGGACAGGGAGAAGAATGGAGAGAATGGAAGAGGAGGGGAGGAGAGAAGAGAAGAGAGGAACGGTAAGCCTGAGCAACTAGAAGAATGGAACTTCCCTTAATGGAAGTGAGGAAGACTGTAGTGGAACAGGTTTGGGTGGGCATGAGCAGAGAAGATGAATCTTGGACATGCTTTGTCTGAGAGTGTATTCTACATCTGAATTGGGATGTTGAATAGGTAGTTGTATATTCCCATTTTGAGTTGAGGGGTGAGTTTTGGGCTGGATATAAAATTTCTTTATTCTAAATTAGTTTTAAACATTGGGTCATTTTATATTCTGGCAGTCAGAATAAATCCTGTTCTGGTGAGATACCTTTGGGGACTTTATTCATTTATCTGCTGCCTTTCATACTATATTGGAGAAATGAGGGCTGCATGACACTGAACAATTGGTAGACCAATATAGATATTTACAGTAGAAATTAGGGAACACAATTACATGATATATTCTAAATAGAATGTGCACAGCAGAGGTAATGTAGCTTAGTTAACATAGCAGCCTTGATTCAAATCCCAGGTCTTCCACTTACTAGCACTACGAACCTCATTTTCCTCATTTAAAGATCGTGGGTCGTATTACTTTCCTTGCAGGATTATTGAGAGTATTAAATTTTATATGTGCATCTAAGTACACTGATCAGCGAGAATAGGCATTCCATAGATATAAGCAATTACACAAATTTCGACCCGTTTCAAAGTAATAAAAAAGTAATAATACTAATGCTATTAATATTACTTAATAGCAGTTGTCGGCAATGGTGATGAGTAATGAATGGCATGAAAATATATCCAGATGCTTCTATTTTGTAATCGGTTACAGAGAAAATGTATTGACAGAGATGGTGTAAGCGTTGATGGCATATTTCTAAATTATTGTTAGTATAGTGATTGTTTTGCTCTTTTTCATTTTATTTATATATTTATTTAACCTTATTTTTAAATAGATAATACATACCCATGAAATAAATTTAATAGTATAGAACGAAATAGTGAAACTTACTTCAGTTAGATTCACTCAACCTTCCCACTTTCCAGTTATTTTTCCTTAAGTCAGCCATTATTGTCATTACAGTTTGCGATTATTTATCATGGCACAAATTTGTGAGTATATATGATAAATTCCTGGAAATGTAGTTGCTATATCTACAAGCATATGTGCATTTAAAAATGGTTGATGGATACTGCCAAATTATTCTCCCTTGATAGTTCACCAATTCATGATTCCACCAACTGCTTCTTTCTCTATAACCGATGAACAAGAATAAAATTTTTAACTGATCTTTTTATACAAATTGTCAGATTAAGCTAATATTTTACTTTTTATTACTATTTTGTTATTATTTTTATAGTAAATCAACTTTAATGATTCTTGTAGATAAATGGGAACATAAGGAAATTTGAAGTGTCAGAACTGCTCTCTTGAAATGAGGGCTGATTATTTGCAGTTATAAAAAGGTCACTGCAGCAGTTGCTAGTAATCAACAAAGAAATAAATTTATACAGTTTTTGTTCTCAAAGCAACTAGTTTTTTTCTCCTATTATTTATTGGGCATATTTGTGAATGCCAAATTATTCTTAGTCTTTATCACTTCACTAAGAACAATTTAAGATATCTTATTTCACACACAAAGTATATATACATGGAGAGATGAAAGATATACTTCTGGATAAATAATAATAATAAATATAAGTTGACCATGTTGGTTTAAACAAATATTTGACAGATTTAGATAAATATGTTTTCTTCTTAATTATCTAAAAACATTTTGAACTTGAAAAAATAATTGAAAATCATATAAAAGAAAATAGATTTAATAAACTACACTCAGTGTAAATGTTGCACAAAAGTTATTTCATTGCTTTGTAGATCTTTTCCTTTAGCTGGCTAGAGAGTAAGTTCTAATTTCTTTTAGGGTCAGGAGGATTTGTTTTTATAAGGTAGAGATTCCCAGAATTTCTCAAAACTTATTTCTGTAACATGGCTTTAATGATGAGCAGCTTGACTTGGGGGCAGAATTTCAGACAGAGAATGCCATTTCCTTGAAAACTTAAAAGTATCCCTACGCTTTCATTATTGTTAACGAGAATGGGGGCAGGTTGTGGGTGGAGGTGGAACAAATTTTCTAGTAGATTCTTAAAAACTGTTAGAAATATACATAGTACCACAAGGCCTTATATTTACTAGGCAGTCAATAAATATTTGTTGAACAAATGAAATAACTAAATAAAGAAAAAATAAACACATATGGAGTAATTTGGGCAACCTACTTAACTGCTTTGATTTTGTTTCCTCATGTACAAATTGGAGATAATAGAACATACCTTACAAGAATTGTTGTGAGCATTACATTATGAAAACTCAATAAATATTACTTGTGGTAGTGATGATTTTCTTTATAGTGAAGGAGAGAATTCCATAACTTTTTTTTTTTAGGTGAGGCAACACTTGATTGACCTCACAGATTGCAAGAACCTTGTCAACTTACAATCTCTTCTTTTTTTTAGTTTTTTTTTTTTTAACGACTGGTTACAGCACCTGGTTTTCCTAGGTGGTCTCCCATCCAAGTACTAACCAGGCCTGACCCTGCTTAGCTTCCGAGATCAGACGGGATCAGGCTTGTTCAGGGTAGCATGGCTGTAGACTTTATTACTTTCATTAGTACTTTCATTCATAGTATGAAGGAATAATAACATCTTATTAAATAATTAGGGTTTTGAGGTAAACAGTTTCTTCAAAGAGGACAAGAAAATTTTCATTTGCTTTGCCAGATTTCTTCAGTATCTTAGTTAATATAGGTTGCCAAACTGACACCTTAAATATTAAATCATTTAGTCACTAGCTACTACTTTATCTAGAGCCATAACATTAGTGTTTGAAGAAGCTGCATTATTGATGGTTTTCACTCAAACTGACCTGAAGCTCATGTATGTATTACCCATGCCACTGTACCCTTAAATTTCCCAAGTACTTCTTTTCATGGACTTTGACCATTTTAACCTAGCTTACCCTTCTAGGAAACTGGGAATATATAAAATAAAATTTGTGCATAGTAAGCCGGATAAATAATTGGTTTTAAACTAATTAACAATTAAAAATGGCATATGACAAACGTAAGTCTTTTAATAGGAAGTTCAAATTCTCTATGCCTCCAAAATTCCAATCTCTTGGGTTGGAACCCAAACATATATTTGAAAGGGCAGGAATCTCTTATTTTTCAAGTCCTTCCATCGTATATAGTCTATGATAGTGGTTCCAAAACCAAAATGATGGCCCAAGAAAACAAGAGTCTCAATAACTTCTCTAGTCAGCCAAGATATTAAAAAAATAAAAGCAATGTGGTATGTTCTCCAATAAAGTTAAATTTTGTTAATTTTTATTAAAAATTTGAGATATTTTTTTTTATTTAAATATCTATTATAAAAGGAAATTGTGGTAATAGTAGATAATAGTAATCATTGTATATCAGCTCCCAAAAAGTTGATCACTCCATGTGTCCCCTAATATTTTCTTTCCTTAGCTGGCTAGAGTCTAAGTTCAAATTTCTCTTAGGATTATACTTTCTATTCAGCTACTTAATGACCATCTCTCTATATAGTATATGATATTCTGCTAGAACCATGCTACATTTATATTCCTTATTATTTGAATTCCATTAGATTCACTTCTTCAACAAATCTCTCTCTCTCTCTCTCTCTCTCTCTTTGTTTTTATATATATACACACTCACTATACACACACTATGCATATAAATAACATATTATTAGCATAACATGTAATGATGGGGTATTTGATCACTACTGACCAGCTCTACATCTAATTTCACAGGTTTTTAGAATTAGAATCCTTTCCATTATTACCCTCTTAATTCTCTTCTATTACCTACTATCTTGTTCTAATAAAACAAAGAAAAGTTTTACAAATATATAGTTGAAGGGTACTCAGAAAGCTAAAAAAGCTCTCACCATCAGAAACCTAACAGTATGTTTTATATTCAACTAGAGATAAAACAAAGCAAAAGCAAAGAATAAAAAAGTACCCAAATTAGAAATATATCTTAACTGAACCCTGCAAAAATACTGTAGAGCTTGAGTTATTTTTCTTAAGAAGAATGAAGCCTACACATCATTGAGCTCCAGATTTGGGGGGAAAGTTCTAGTCCAGTGCTTTTCGTTGCTTGAATCGGCTTAAAGGGAATTGTCTGCTGTGCTTGATGATTTGACAGATTCTGGAAGCTGCTAGATGTTCTAGACTCAATGGAGTAGAACACCATACACTAAAACTGATTCATGATCCACTTAGTGGAGAAGGAAAAAGTTTTTACCTGATGGGATACACTGTTAATTTGAATTGTTTCCACAGCTGAATTTTTTGTTGTTGTTGTTTAGTACTCTTATTTAAAATGTTCTGAAACAAGACTTATAATTCTAGAAAACTATCTCTATCTCTTTTCCAAGTTATTAAACTACAAATGAATTCAAGAAGTCTACAAAAATGCCTTTGACTTTTGTAGAACAGAATAGATTGCAAAATGCTTTCACGTACACAATCTTATTTGATGGACAATGTTCCCATGAAAGAGACCCAAGAAGTGACATCTACATTGATTGACTTGCATCCCAAAATGTGTTCTCTGACTCCAAGTTTTGGATCTTTCTATGAGAATGTACTGTCTCTGATATTATTTTTTTAAAAAATGTTTTTCTGTCTCTAAGTATTTTACCTACCCACTCTGACTTGATGATACATTTGGAAAAAAAATAATTTTTTTTCCTGCACATGTTGAAACTTTTTCAGACATTTAGATATTCATTTACTTAGATATTATCTTTACCTTTTTAAATTCTTTTTCTGTATTTAGAGAAAAACCATGGTTTATGAAAGTCACTTAGAGATAATTATCTGCCTGTAATTGATGATGACTGCTTGAAGTTTTCTAGGGGGTATATAGTTTATGGCTGGTCATCACATTAGAATCTGTCTCATGGGGCTGCATCACACTGTTTGAAATACAGTATGGGAAATAGTAGAAAACTACCAGGAATTTCAACCTAAAATGACCCATGTGGCTTACTCAGGATTCTGTTTGATATATTTCATTTTTAATATGAATACTGGGATTTGTGATTTAAATTTTATTTGGCAAAAATCTTCCTGCTGAAAATTTGAGCTTTATTTTGTCTATCCTTTATTTCTATGCTTTCTCCCTTTTTATTAGAGAATTAAAATCATTAGAATGCAATGAACTACCTCCTCCAGAAAACCTTTAGATGAGTGCCAGCAATTTCATTCTTCTGTCTTTGTTCATAGTTTGCATGATCATGAATTATCTTCTGTTTTCTAGTTAACATATTTATACTTTGTGCATTTTCTTCCTTTTCCCATACCAAGGCCCATTCTCCATTTAGGTCCTCAGTGATGTGGCCTCTACTTTGTTTCCTTAATAGTTATTGTGATAGAAGTTTCTAAATTCTTGGTTTGGCAAGATTCAGAGTATATGAATGGTGATAGTAAAATTTAAAAATGTATTAGATGTACTGTAGTACAGTGCAATGTAAGAGAACACAATATCAGAGAGGTAAATAAAATCCTCACATACTCCCCAAATTCCCTGAAATTAGAGACTCCATTTCTGCTCAGGCATAATATTAAAACTCTATTTTATTGTGAACTCAATGGATAAATGGAAAAGTGCATAAAATAAATAATATACATACAAAGAGTACATCTATGTCACTGCCACCTAGGTTAAGAAATAGAACATTGCAGAATTCCAGAAAATCTCTGCATTACCCATACTGGCTCTGCTGATATTTATGTGGTATATTTCTTAGCTTTACTTTAGATTTTACAGTTGTTCACTCTGTAGTCAGTGCTGTTAGTCCTCTACGCTGCCTCTCACATATCCATTAGCAGATTCTTTGAATTTCCACAGCAAAAACTGACAGTTGCCCACTTATCTGGAGAATTACCTTTGGACAAATGGAAGTGCTACCTAGGAGCCTGCATCCTCTCTCTCTACAACCTCACTACTGACTGACTGGCACTGTGGCACAAAAGGCCAATCCCCTAATTTAAGATTGAACTAACTATGTGATGCTCTAGTGCTTCATCTTGGGATCGGACTAAAGCTAGTCTCTAGCTAAGACATCATTCTTGCAGGCTTTTTTCTCTACCTAAAGAGTTTGCTTGCCACATACCCCTAGCCAATTTATACTAGTTTTGCCTGATATAAATTATTTTTGTAGTTTATGTACTTGAGATCAAATGCCATATATTTGTTGTGTCTATTTTATTTTTTTCTTCTCATTTTTGTTCATATGCATACCCAATTTTCTCAAATCATTTATTGTATTTTTAAGACTCATCTGTTTTGCATGCGATTGTAGTTTGCTTATTTTTATTTCTGTGTAATAAAAGAAAACTAATGTTTAATAAAAACCAATAAATTATATTTTTATTCTACTATTGTTGGATATATTGTTGGTTTTGTTTCCATTTTTTTTTTTTTTACTATTGCACACTATGCAATTATGAAGATAATCGTTCCTGTATCCTGATGCACATATTCTCTTTTCTGTGGGGCCGAGCTTCTTGAACTTTAAGCATGCTTAAGAATCATCTGATGGACTTGTTAAAACCCAGATTCTGAGACTCAATTCTAGAGTTTCTATATCTGAAGGTCTTGGTGGGGATTTGCATCTCTACATGTTCTCAGATGATGCTGATGCTGCTGGTCTAGGGAACGCCCACTGGAGAAACCACTGCAATGGAGTACATTCCTAGGAGTGAGATTGCTAGGTTAAGAGTGTTGGTATTGGTTAATACGTATTACATTTTTTTCCCCTCATGTAGACCATTTCTCTAATAATTCTCTTTGCCTTAAAATTTGTTTTGTTTAATATTACTACAGTTATATTAACCTTGGAGGAGACTTTGATTTATCTTTAAAAAAAATCATTTTACTTTCAACCTTTCTGTAAACTTTAATTTTAAACGTGTTTATGATCAAGCTCTTATAGCTAGTTATTATTTTTTAAATCAATATGACAATCATTGGGACATGGTTCCGTAGTGTAGCGGTTAGCACATCTGCTTTACATGCAGAAGATCCTGGGTTCATGCCCCAGTGGAGCCACAGTTCATGGTTTATGGCCAAGCCACCTTGAACAAGCCCGATGTCTGATCTCAGAAGTTAAGCATGGTCAGGCCTGGTTAGTACTTGGATGGGAGACCACCTAGGAAAACCAGGTGCTGTAGGCATAAATAATAATAATTAATAAAAAAAATAACAATCATTGCTTTTTAATTTAAGCATGTAATTAATTTACATTTAATGCAATTACTGAAATATTTGGATTTAAGTTTATTATGTTTTTATGTGATTAATAATTGTTTTGCCTAGTCTATATTCCTGTTTTTCCTTTGTTGCTATTCACATGCACAACATATGCACAGACAATTAACACAAATACATATATATCCACTATATATATATATATACGAACGCATAATATTTAAGAATTTAAAAGTTATCATTTTTTTAACTTCCAAATTTTTAACACATCTATTTATGGGTTACCCTAGAGATGATAATAGGCACCAATAATTTATCAGAGAGTACTATCTTTATCTGAATTGTTCTTTTGGAAAACAGGGATTTTAGAACACTTTTTATTCAGCTATGTTCTCCCTATTTATATGCTATTGTTTTATGTGTTTTCTTTTTCTGTATATTAAACCCCACAAGACACTGTTAATTTTATTTCCTATAATCAATGTTTATTTGAATCTACTACATATTTTTTTTTTGCTCACTGTGCCCTTCTGAATTTCTAAGCTCAAATCTACATGAATGTAGCAAGAATGGTTGTTTTATTGTCTATATCTAATAATTCCAAAAACTGGATTCCCAATATTTCTCTCTGTTTTCTGTTGTTCCTCCTGGTTTGGCTCATCTTGTTTATGTGTTCGTTGTCTTTTTTTGTTGAAGATTGCATTGAAAAATTACTTTTAGAAATAATTTGAGATGTGGAATGTTGTTTATTTATTTGTTTGTTTGTTTTCCAGAGAGGATACAATAGTTAGGGCCTTGGCAGCAACAGAATCCACTGGGAAGGATTTAGGGTCTCACATACAGAATGTTGTGTGATAGGAAAGCAACTAGGGATGTTGAGTCACCCAGTCAGCATTTGAAGGAACAAAGGGAAGTGGCAGTGGAGGGCCACCTGTGGAGTTTTACTTGTAGATGGATGCAGCTTGGCCAGAACCGCAGTACCAAAGCAAAATGGAGTGGGAGAAGCAATGCCCTAATTTCTCTGTCCTTGTACTTGCTGATTTCCTGACTATGCTTTCCCTTGTCCAAAACCAAGTAGAAGCCAGGGAACAGGGGAGCCTGGATGATGCAGTCAATTAGGTGTTAGTGACACTGAAGCAAAGAACAGGGAAGAGAAGGTAGAAAGTAGATCTGGAGAGCAAATGTGAACTAACAAGTATAGTGGTTATATTTTTACTCTCTTAGGCTCCTTGCTAGGGCCAGTGCTGGAGTTTTTCAGGGACACCTTAGTAAGCCACTGGAATATAGTCCAATCTCTCTCTGTCAAGGTGTAGAGTCTCCAGGCCTGAACCAGAGAGGTGATGACTCACCAAAGTCTCTTGTCTTGGTGGGTGCTGTATGCCACCCTTTACTCAGTGAGTCCACAAAAAACCAAGCTTTACCTTTCAGATACCTTTAGTCAGCCTATAAAATCTCCAGAGCAGAAGCAGAGCTCAGCTCTAATGTTCTCTGATCTTGTCCTGGTGATTACCCATTGCTTTTGACATTTTTATTAGGAAACTTGGAGGGAGGTGGGGAGGATCTAACTATTTTTTTTGTCTTTTGAAGGAGGATCGGACAGGAATTGGCAAACCTCGGTCTGTGAGGCAAATTCAGCTCAATGCTTGTTTTTGTAAATAAAGTTTTATTGGGAAAAAACCAGACCTGTTTATTAACATATTGTCTATGACTGTATTCATGCCACAATGGCAGTTTTGAGTAGTTGTGGTAGAGACAGTAGAGCCCACAAAGCCTTAATATTAACTACCTAGCTCTTCACAGAAAAAGGTTGCTGCATCCTGCAACACATGCTCACCATTTTCAGAGACCAAGCATCCCACAAGAATATTTAAAACATATAATTCACCAGTGTGAAGCATCTTCATGTATACTCTCTAATTAAGTTTTAGTGGTGAACTTGGCTGGATCTAGTTTTTTTTCCTTATTATTACAGATCTATTTAATGATGTTGATATTAATGAGATATTTAGTGCTCAAACTGAAGCTAATTGGGAGAAAAATAAGTAGAAAGAAGTAGTCTAGATTACTGGGAAAGCTAATTGAACTGCCACTGATACAGATAAATGTGAAACTATAACTTTAAAGTGATTAAAATATGATTAAAAGATTTAATTAAAAGTGCACACAAATACATATGGGCTTATAACCATTTAAGCCTTATTCTGATAATATCTAGCACCTACTATGTGGTTGATAATGTGCTAGAATTTTTATGTGCATTATCTCAGTCAGTTTCCAATCTCTGTTGAGTTGATTATAATTCTGCTTTATAGATGGTTAGACTGAGTTCCAGAAAGCCGAAGCAATTTGATTGTGATCCAAGTTCGCAGATAACAGTCTTGAGATTTGTATTCACTTTTAAGTAAAAGCATCAGAAGGAGCAGCCTGGGCCATTTCATGTCTTTGTTTACACAACAGGGCTGCCCAAGCCCCACTAGGTTTTGTTTATATTAAACACAATAACGTGTTCTGTGACTTTGTTTCAGTTGGATACTGGGGAAAAAAATCAAATGGCAAAAGCAGAAATGTTTCCTTTTAAGAAAGAGTGGGACAAAACCCATCAATTTGGGTGGGCTGAGGGATACTGACCATCCAACAGCAGCCAGCTGAAATTGCCTTTCCAACTAAAGTGGTTAAGCCTGGCCTAGAGCTCTGTAGTTGACTCACGCCTGCTGCATGAATCCTTTGCAGTGTTTCAGAAGCAACACTAGACTTCGAGGCATCTTACGACTGTGTTATGTATTTATTATGTTCACGAATATCAAAGAAGTGGAGGAAAAGTTTGGAAGCTTCAACTAAACTACAGATAGGCTCTGGGAATTTCTAATTGCACTTTTCAAAGTTGTTTTATAAAACATTCCTTCCACCTCCCCACCCTCTGTAAATTCCAAAGACTATTCCTTAGCCTGAACTGAACAACCGGAAAGTTTTTTTGTCTCTTAAAATCCAATTGATTTTTAGATTTCTGTACCTAAAAGAGCAAATGTCTTCAATTGCTTTCCCAGCAAGATATTTTCACTTAGGATTTGTTTTGCCTTAACTTTGCCAAAGATTTGCCCTGAGCCTGAGGGCAGGAAGAAACTAATTTAACCCCTAGAGCGACAACTTTATCTTGACGGCTAGTAGAAAATGGGGTTGTTATAGAAGCCTTATAGGCTTAACTTTAGCAACTGTGAATGCTGCAATAAATTTAACATGGTTTTGTATTTAAAATCATTAAGTAAAAAAAAAACCCAAAAACAAAAACATGATTAAATTCTAAATAATGTTATACCCGTAGGCATGTTTATATATTGTAATTGTCTGAGGTGAACAGTGAGCCAAGTTACTGAACCACTATAATACTTCCAAAGTTAGCGTGTTTCATCCTTTCCTTCCCTATTTTCTGCTCCACCCTCCCAATTTATTACTTTACAGTACATTAGTCATGAAGAGAGAAATATAGGGGAGGAGAGTGTAGAAAGGCAGAAAGCGTAGTACTTATTAACGAGGGAAAAATATCAACTCATAGAATAACGCTAGAGAATCTCTTCACTTAGAGATTCAAATATGTGATCTCAACATAATTCAGGATGAGAAATTTCTAGAAGTTGATCACTATGTTTTCTATAATGTATCTTTAAACAAACATACAGTAAATGTATTGTCTTTGGAAGAACTGGTTGTCTCACATAGCTTGAAAACATTGGAAATTATTTTTTGTGAGTTATCTTTACATGTCTTCTGTAGGACAAAAATAAAATAAGAGGATGGCTCAGAATATTTTTTATATGACGATGAAATGAACTTTCATGTTCGTAAGGGTAAAGAAAAGGATTGGAATAAAGAATATCAGTACATTCAACTTTAAGTTTGCTTGCAATAATTTGTTCAGTTTCAAATCCTCTTCTAGTTATAACTACTCAGCCACACACACATCCCTATGCAAGGGTTACTGCTACCCTGACAGTTCCACTATCATAGATTAGCTTTTCTCACTTTGGAAACTTACACATTTTATACATTATGTATTCTTTTAGGCTTTCTTCTTTGATCCATGTGCTTCATCCATGTCACTGTGTTTAGTTTTAATACATTCATTCTCACTGATGTTTAGTATTCATTGTGTGACTGTATTACCCATTATTTTTTAATTATGCTGTTGAAGGATATTTGATTTGCAGGGCCCTGAGGTATGCAGAGTCCTGGACAAATTTTTTTTTTTGCAAGGTCTCTGTCTGTATAAATGATTTGATTAAAAATGAATTACTAAAATTATGTGCCCATATGAATGTAGGGCTTTTTAATAAATATTTAGAATAAATAGAGAAGAGGTATTTGCATACTTGTTTACTGTCCAATCAGTAGACACAAAGATTCTTCATAATGTCCAGGTTTCTTCGTTCAGGTCCAGGAACATTGTCTTCAACTTCTTTATTGTCAAATGTCCTATTCTTGGCTAATTTTCTTGTTCTCATCACACGAAAAAGATAGCAATACTGTTATTATCCACAAAACCATGGCTCTTCGGAACCTATTGGCATTAAAGCAATATAGATCTTGTCTTTGCATTTCCCTAATACCTTTTGTTAAATGCTGGTAACCTCACATTACTCATGATATTACATCATCCATTGTGCCACCTGTGAACACTGGCATTTAATGACTCTCAAAGACTGTCACTTTACTTCATTGGTTAGGAAGATAAATGTAAGTATTAGTCACAGTAATTCTTCCTTGAGAAATCTTTGTTTAACCCAAGAGTATGAATATATTCTTTTTTATTTTCTTCTAGATGCTTTACTGTTTTATTATTCTCATTATTTCAGTTCTTTTAGCATTGTTTATTAAAAAGAACATTCTTTTCCCCACAATGTTACACTGGCATATTTGTGGAAAAGCGAGTGACTGTGTAAGTGTGAGTATGATTTTTGAATCTCTTTTCTGTTACAATAGATCTCTCTCTTTTAACCTTGTGCCAGTACCACAATGTTTTAATTTCACAAGATATCTTAATATCTGGGAATGTATTACTTCCAAAGTTGCTCTTTTTCTTAAGTATTTCTTCACTACTCTTGGCTTTTCTGATATCCTTCATTCATACCTTTGTGCATTATCAGAATTCATCTAGGATCATTTTCCTTCTGCCTTGAAAACTTCTTTAGTTTTTCATTTCAGTGTATGTATCTTGGCAATAAATAATCTCAGATTGATTTGTCTACAAATGTCTTTATTTTACCATCATTTGTGAAGGATATGTTTGCTAGGTATTGAATTATAGGCTGGCAGGTTTTTAAAAATATTATCAAGTTATTTTTAAGAAGACTTTTTTCCCTCTTGTTTTCGATGAAAGTTTAACTGTGGATCTTATTATTGTTTTTTTAAAAGAGGATTTTATTTTTTTGTTCAATTTAATTTCCCCCTCTGGCTGTTTTTAATTTTTTTTTTTTAATTTGTAACAGTTTTAGATTGACAGAAAAATTGCAAAATTCATACAGAGAGTTTCCACATTACTTGCACCCAGTTTCCTCTAATATTAACATCTTATGTTAGTATGGTACACTGATTACAATTCCTGAACCAATATTGATACAGTATTAACCAAAGTGCATACTTTATTTAGATTTCCCAATTAAACCCATCTATTAAATTCTTAATCTCAGTTGTTTTTGTTATTGCTGCTATTTCAGTTTTAGAATTCCCATTTGATTTTTTTCATTGTTTCTCATTCTCTAGTGAAATTTTCTATCTTTACTTCCATTTTCTTGACATTTTAATCATAGTTCGTTTAAATCCCGGGCTAACATCTCCAATATCTGTTTTACCAGTGGCACCGTTTCTGTTTTATGATTTTCTTTTGGTTTTTGATCATGTGATCTTCAGTCCTGGCATGTTTTTTGAATTGTGTGCTGGATACTGTGAGTATTTAAGTGATGTTATCTTTCTTCAGAATGGATTCAATTTTCTTCTCACAGTCAATATAAGAAAGACCAATTATCTTACTAGAGTCAAATCTTGGTTTCAGCCTTTCTTAGAGCAGTTTGCCCTTTTCTCCGTGGAGTAGGTTTTTAGGGTCTTACTTGAAATTCTGGGTCATTTACCAGGAACCTTTCCCCTTGGCAGGCCCTGACCCCAACCTTGTTTCTCCAGCATCACAAAACTTCAGAAACCTTTGCTCGGTGTTTTCGCTTCCCAGCCTTCCTTTTCACTTGTCTCCTTGATTTCTTGCATATGCAGCTTAGGTGGTAGCCAATGCCTTATGGCTACCACCTAATTTCTGTGCAATTCATTCCCCTCTGTGACCTTGGCCCTCCAAATCTGGGCATCTCTAAACTTTTAACTTCTTCATTCTTAACCTGATGGAACTGCCACCTGCTCTAGGAACTGCTTTTTATCTCTCTTCCCCGTGCTGCAAATTGGTAAGTGCCCAGAAAAAAAAAACAGAGGCAAATTCCAGTCTCACTTTTGTCAGCTTATTTTCTGTCTGTGATTCTAATCTTTCAAGTCTTGTCTTGTTTAGATGATTTCTAATGCCTTCAAATATTTATTTTTGTATTTATTCCAAATAAATGGGTGTTTATTATTGATAAAAGAGGGAGGGTTAATCTGTTGCATGATATTCCAGCATGCCAGAGATAGAAAAAAAGTCATAGTTATTCTTAAAATAACCCTTTGCCCATGCCACACCTGGGGAGTTTTTTTGGCCTTAGTTGGTATCTAGTGTGGTCCCAATTTTTTTCCATCTTTTTGCCCCTCTTTTCTTATCCTGGCTCTCTTTATTATTTTTTCATTTTCTCTTCTTCTTTGACAATAACAAATTTCTCTGCTTATCTTATGCAGAGTAGTGTTGCTATCCTAACTGGCAAGATCCGTTTTCCACCTTAAGCCTTTAATTTTCCAAGCGAAGACAGTTTGGATTTTAAGAAATTCTAATTTGGTTGTTAGAAATGGTCTACCCATCCCCACCAAATTTCTACAAATGTACATATGAATTTTAATGTGAATGATGCCTAATTCCAAAAAGAAATTGAGGTGGCTTGACAAAAGGAAGTCAAGGTCCTTAAACCTAAAAAATATTTTTATATTGATTTTGCTCTCAATTTGAAGAGTAATGTTTCATTACTTCATTACGTTTTAAAATCTTAGAGAATATTTACAACTTGAAACCTGACTTGAAGCTTCTTAAAATTGAAGGAGTTACAGATATATGTATCTTTTATTTTTAAAATTGACTTCTAAATGAAGCATTAATACTGAATATTGCTCTTTTAAGCCTGAGATCCCCTTCCCTTTTTTTTTTTTTACTTAGGCAAATGCTCTGGATTCTCTTAGATAACTTATTATTTAAGCAGGTTTTCAACAAATTTAGGCAACAAATATTCATTAAATGTTAACTAGTGTCAGGCACTGTGCTAAGTGCTAGTCATACAATGATGAGCAAAACACACATGGGTTCTCTCCCCATGGAGCCTACAGTTCTGTTGGGGAGAACAGATATTAATAAAATGACAAAATACAAGCTACAAATTGTGAAAAATTTGAAAAGTACATGTGCAGCCTCTGTGAGAGCATGTAATAGAGGAATCAGATATTGGATGGGAATTGCTAAACAAAACCTCATTATGTTGAAGTTTTACCTAAAGTTACACATAATCTTTGTCATCACCTTGAAAAATCAACAAGGTAAATGATTTTCAGTCACATTTGGAATCTAAGCTTTTTTTTTCCCGAATGTAGCACAAAATTTCTAATCATCACATTAATAAAATTCCAGTGTGTGGGAGGGATTCCAGAAGCCTATATATTATGGGGATAGAATATCCTTTATTTTAAATATCACTCTATTTAATGGCATAGAGGAGTGGTGTAGGAATAAAGAAAAAGAGAGTTTTTTGTTACATAGTACTAAGTAAATTTAGATATTCAGTGTACTATTTTAAAATTTCATTTATGCTTTAAGTTGGTGCTGATAGTTGGAAAGAAGAATATGCTAATATTCTTCAGGGAAAAATCACATTTACTTGAGCATTGACTCAACATATAAGCAAAAATAATAAACGTTGACTACCTCAAAAGTGAATACCTACCAAACACTATTGTCTCTTGAAATGCCACTAATTTTGTTCTTGTGGCTTTGCCAGGGGAACTTTGAACAAAGGAAGAGAGGCATGAAGAACACTGAAACAAAGAAATGGAGGCATGAGTGTGTATAGTATTCCTGGGGAATGGCAAGCACAACAGTGAATACAGAGAGAGGTAGAATGGAGTGCAAAAAGTAGATTGCCCCCAGATTATGTGTTCTAGGGTATCTTGCTAAGAATTGGTAGGTATTGGGGGCATGCCTGAAATGTGTGTGTGTGTGTGTGTGTGTAAAAATAACTGTTATTTCACAAGATTGCTCTGAGAAACCCGAGAAAGTGTATTGAAAAGAGGAGATCTGAACTGTGAGGCTTGTTGGAGCAGATCATGAGTCCGATAAGGGGAGATACTCAAGAGTTCAGAAATATCATCTCTAATTAAAGATAATCCTTTTTTTTTTTGTTTTGGAAAAAGCTCAATACCTGGGGAATTTTAATGAATCTGATAGGATTAAGAGATATTGGTTAAAAACACCTCCTTTTGCACAATTGATCTGTATTTAATAATTTGGAATTCTTAAGGTGATTTTCATATTCCTTTAAGGATTATATGTTCTAACTTTTTGTTTTTTGACTCCCTCAAACCATGCTGACCTACAATTTAAGAATATATTAATGTAAATATGTAAAGAAATCCTCATCTTTATTATCTGCCACTGAGTCCTGGACAGTTCTAAGGTAAATCATTTTAGAAGCCTTCCTAATTAAAATGGAAATACATTGTGTCAGTTTGTCTGAAGGAGCTAGAGTAATGCACATTTGAATGTTTGTTTGAATATAGCTTTTAGGTTATTGACAGAAATTTGAGACAGAGGCCAAGCTTAGCACTATGGGCCCAGAGAAAGACCAAAGCCAGGCATGAATATTTACTGACAGGCAGTTAAGCAAAACAGCCTCTCTGGTGTTTATCTTTTCACTGTCCTGGATATTGCTTCTTATTAATCTTTTGGGATGTATTCTTCCTTTGCTGAATCCATTATTAAAGAGAGAACAGATATTGTGTTATCATTATTTGTTCTTGTTCAGGTTGATGGAGTAAAATGTGTTCGATGTAGTTAAAAGAAGTTGTATTACTTTTCTAATTATGTTCATATACAAATAGAACAAGATTAATAAGATATCCTATATTTTCAATAGTTTTCAGATGAGAAAAAATGTATAACATAATAATAGATTGTAGGGAATAATGTCAAATTTTCTAAAATCTACCCCCTGCTTTCTGGGAGTTTTAATACAATTATAAGAGTAATGTGCTGATGGTTTTTTGTGATGTAAAAAATACACTAGATTTTGTGTTTCATAGGCCATCTGAGAATTGCTATTCTGGGATGATTTTGCCATATTATTTACAGTTTTAATTATTGCCTTATAATAATTAAATATAACATTATTTTTTACTGATATTAATTATTTATGTAGCTACAATTCTCTTTCTTTTAACAACCTTGTAATTTAAAGATAAAGTGACTGAGGCCCAGAGAGTTTAAGTAACTTGTCCTATATCAACTAACTATAAAGACATTGATATTCAAATTTATCTGTCTTCAAAGATCCTGTTTTTTTTCTAATATACCCTACTGCTTCTTCATAGAGATAAATGTCATACCAAATTATTTTTTTCTTCTTCTAAGAAGAGGAGGATGAGGCATGGAGAAATTGTGTCTTGACAACATGAAGCAATAAAACCTCATTGTAATAAAAAATGGCAGCCAATCTTCTGCTGGCCTGCTCATTAGTGTCTCGAAATAAAGAATTCAGTTCTGGTGATGGCAAATTCTTGGCAACTAACAAAGAGAAGCAAAATACAAACACTTTGAAGTAGGCTTCTAATGTTATTTCTATGTGAGAGATTTATACTTTTGTCTTTTTGTTTTCCTAAAGTGTTAGTTTCAGGAAAACCGAATCTCTACTTCGGTTTGACCTGAATGGGTTGAGTGTCGTCTTGTAACTTACCGCCTGATAGATGATGTCATGGTGAGTGGCATGTACAAGGATGGAGTCAGTGATCCCAAACTTTCTAAAGCTTGATTTGTATTTTAAGAATGTATATGTCTAGCCAAAAGGAAAGATACATTCAGTGGCAAGAAAGCAAATTTCGGCATTTTAAAAGTCCGTGTTAAATTGTGCAATTGGAACAATATCAGGGATTAACAAACTATAGCCACTCGCACCTAATCTCCATCATCTGAGACCTGTTTTTCTATGCTCCCAAGTTAAGAATTGTTTTTACATTTTTAAAGGATTATAAACAAAACAAACAAAAAACCCAATAAGCAAAGAATAATGTGAGATACCCTTTATGTCCCTCAAAGCTCAAAATATTTACTATCTGCCCATTCACAGAAGAAGTTTGCCTATTCCTGAACTGAACATATACAATTTAAGGTACCTAAACATTTACAATTTCTATTCCAAGCATCTTGCTTAGAGAAACAGTAGCTTTGTGCTTGGATCCTATTTACTGCTTGTGCGAACGTGGGCAGAACACATAATGTTCTTGAGGCCCACCCTTACTCATTCTTGAAATCGGTATAAATATTATCTGTGGCAGGTTTAGTTGGAAAGATTCTATGTGTAAAGAAAGTTTTAAGTGTCAAAAGCAGATTTCATAGCATGCTGACTATAATCTCATCTTTGTAAAAATATGCTTATTTTTATGATCATATTCTCATGAAAAATGCCTGGCAACTTAGCCACTGAATTGTTAACAGTGACAAATCCTAGAGAGAGAGAGAGAGAGAGAGAGAATAAAATAAGGATGCTATTTTATATAGTCCATATTAAAAAATTTATCAAGGCACAACTTTGTTAATTATAGATTGAGAATAATTTTAAAGTTTTTGACCTTAAAGAAGGTTGAAAGATCCTCCCAATGGCTGATTCTAATTTGTGGGTTAGTACAGCATTGTGGAAAACCCTTAAGTATAAACCTGGGATAGCAGAGCTGTTTTTTGTTTAAAAAACCTGTAGTCTTTTAAAATATTCTTTGGTTTAACAACTCATAATGCCTTGATTTTTGAGAGGGGAATCAGATTCAATACAGTTGACCTTTGAACAACATGAGTTTGAACTGCTCAAGTCCACTTATATGTGTGTTTTTTTTTTTTCTTTAAATACCTGTACTGTTTTTGATCCAAGATTGGGAGTTTGCGTGATGCAGAGGGCTGACTTTATGTATTGATCTATACCATTTATAGGGGACTTGAGAGTCTGTAGATTTTGGTATTCATGAGGAGTCCTGGTATCAATCCCCTGCAGATACCAAGAAACAACTTAAGTTTCAGGGATGTCAGAATTTACACAAGGATTTTCAGCTATGTGGAGATCATGGACCCTAATCCCCATTTGTTCAAGTGTCAATTGTACTTCCTTAAATGTTTTAGCTTCTTATGTAGCAGGATGGGGTGTCTTCACAATAAGATGTCATTTTCTCCATGTCTCATTTGGTGGAAAATTCCACCACTTATGTAGTCCTAGACACTCTATTTTCCTGAAGTCAACGTCTTGGATAGCTCAGCTTAACCTCAGTGGATCTAACCTTTCTGTGATTGGAGAATGTTACTATGACTGAAATTATTTCTGTAATTAATAAAAAATAAAAGAGATAATTAGTCTCTTTATCCTTCTATTGCAACTGGCCTGAGTTCCACCAAGCCTGTAAAAACTCAAGACCCCCTTAGGCTGCTAGGCAGTTCTGTTTGTCATGGCTTGTCTATGGTAAGCCTTTGTCCAGATATATAATTTAACTTGAAAGAGCCCAATTTCACTTGAAGTTGGAAAACATGTTCATTAGCATCATTCCTAAATTCTATGATTTCTAACTAATGCTGCCTTAACTTGTGAAGTGAGAAGACTTTCAAAATCCCCACATTAAATATCTCAAAATAACTCAAATGTCCTCTATGCCCCATGAACTGTAGGATTCTAGGTAAGGTCACTTGAGCAGCTTTTCATGGAGACTGATGGCTACACTTGTCCTCTGTAGGTGCAGTGCTCTTTTGTTCATTGCATAATGCACAGGCCCTGCATCTAATTTCCCTTAACTCCCACTCTTCCAGGACCAGTTGCCTGTCAGATTCCTCTTGCACCTAAGATTCTGATCTGCCCTTAGACCTGAGGTGTGAATTTTCATCACAACCTTTATTCAGTAGCACTCTCTCTATTCTCCCAAAGATTGCCATTATTCATTTATTCTTTTAAGATATTTAGAAGAGCCTTTCCCATTTCAGAGATGCTTTTTTTTTTTTTTTTTTTTTTTTTTACAGAATATCATGTGGTTGATTTAATTGTATTACTCAGCTTTCTTGAATAGTATTTTCTCAGTAGAATGATTCCTGTCGAAGGTACATAAGCATTTTGGAATGGGGAAAAGGTGATAGTTTTGTTTAAGATTAAGTACAAATTTACTTTGCCTCTATCCAAAACTCTGCAGAGGCCTGCTGAATCTCATTCCTCACCTTTCAATGACTGTTCCTTAGAGGGCTGTGTTGTCTCCCTAAATCTGACCAACCGCCATTGCTAACTAGTCTTTCTCAGCCAGGCCTTCACTCATGTCTACATTTGGTCTGTAGCTGAGAGCAGGGCTTGGCCTTTCCCATAGGAAATCTGATTCTCAAGAAAATTTTGGTAGCTATCTAGTTGTCTGATTAAGTTTCTCTCTGTATTCTGTAATTCTTTTTTAAAATCGTTAAAACCTTTTTATTTTAGAATAATTTTAAATTGACTAAAAGTCACAAAAGACAGTACAGATTTCTCATATACAACTCACCTAGTATTTCCTCTTGTTAATGTCTTACATTAGGGTAATACATATGTCACAGCTAAAGAACCAAATTTGCTATCTTATTGTTAACTCAAAACTTTATTTGGATTTCACAAATTCTGCAGTTCTTAAGGAGATATTTTTGCCAAGAGCAAAACAGATATAAAGGAGGATGTTGTCTGTTATATTTTAGAATCAGCTCTGCTCCTTTCAGGACAACTCGTAACAATTAGTTGCTTGGTTGACAATTAATTACATGATTTTCTGGGTGTGTTAATTACTGAGGACACTGAATAAAGAAGACTCTATTGGTGACCTCAAGAATCTTATGGCCTAGGTGGCAGTGATCTTGAATGTAACTTAGCAGTTTTTCTCTTTATTGTTTCTCTTCCTCTAATTTATACTCTGTTTTATCTGGCACAGAAAGAAATGTCCAACTATGACCATTTTCATAAGTGTGTCATTTTGTGCTAAGAGAGAAATACAAACACAAATTACATCTCGCTTTCATTAACAAATATTGTTTTTGCTTTCTGTAGCATATTTGCCAGTCATTAGGAAAATACAAACAATTTAAGATATATTCTATCCTTTTTGAGCTTGTTACTGGGTGTGTTGTCCTATGATACAAAGTAGCCTCAGTTAGTTCCGAAGAATGAGGCCTACTTAAATTCTCCAGGAGATTAGAAAAGGAGACACTCACTTCTAGCTGGAACTGGCAGGTGAGGCTTCATGGAAAAAGCTTCAAATTATGCCCAGAAATGAAACTCCGTGTGTACAAAGGGTTTTCAAGGGTTGAACTAGACCAGCTAAGTTTATTAAATGCTTTTCTCCCTCTTCTTTCTTTGATGTTGTTCATTTTCTCTTATATATTGCCTTGTTTCATTTCTATGTGCCAAGATACTGCATCATGGTGAACAATTATTCATTTGTCATTAGCTGAATTAGGAGAAATGTTTAAGATGGATTAAGATGGGCAGCAGCAGGCCATGCCACCCTGAGAATAATTAAATGTAACACAGTGAGTATGGAAATTATCCAGGTTGTTTTACTTCTCTGAGTTTCAATTCTGGCCTTGAAATCCCCCTATACCAGTGATTAACTGATTGGTTATCTGCGTGCTGTGTCGCAGTATATACTTTTGGCCTAATCAGTGGTAGAAATTAACACTCATTCTGTACACTTTCTTGATGTCTTCAAATGTTGTCTTACCTGTAGGATATAAATGAAGAATTTCTGTCAAAATTATGTCATAATATTCCAAGTTTAGTTTTCTAATAGTCTTTGTCATATACATTTTTATTTGCAATATAAATAGCACATGATTTATTATGCTGTAGTTGTGTGTGTGTGTGTGTGTGTGTGTGTGTGTGTGTGTGCTGATTTTCTCCCCCCAAAGAGATGAATTCGTTAAAGGAAATGAGAATAAAAATTGATTTTCTCCCCCCAAAGAGATGAATTCGTTAAAGGAAATGAGAATAAAAATTTCATGGGGTGTAGAGCAGAGAAAATGCTCATCACAGGCTTATCTGACAAGTCTCTTTCAAGAGCCTGTCTACAGATTGAAGATTCACTCTTTGCTCAATTTGCATCCTTGGCCCAATAAATGTTTTATGACCTCCCTCTATGAGCACTCACAACCAGAAGGAGGTAATGCAAAATTGATCTGTATATTAAAACTGCTGAGCCAAGCGGGCTTGCTCCTGGAATTACACTGATTATGTATATGTGTGATTCAACAGGCCCTATTGAAACACCATAATACTTGAAAAGACACCCATAAGCTACATTTTATATATATATAAACATTTCTTCTTTTCCTCCTCCTCTCAACTCTATGGACCAACTTCTACATTCACATTTTTTTAAGTTCTCTTTGGGTTCATAAATAGCAATAAATATTTTTAGGAAAGAAGGTGCTTTACCATTATGCTTCGCAATCTATTATTTAGAACATAAGGAAGGACATGCACCTTCAAATCAAACACACAAGAGTTGGATTCCAGCTTCACTATTTATTTGCTATGCGGATTTGGTCAAATTATTTTATCTCTCTGAGCCTCATATTAGTATTTTAAGGTGGAGATAATAACATTCACCTGCCCAAATTTTTGCAAATATGACCACTATGGCACCACGTAACAAGATCAGGTTATCTTCCAATATCCCAATTTCTATTCCCGGAATCTTCATCCTCCCAGGTTAATTGATAGTAGTAATATGAATTCACTTTTGAAGAAAGTCTATATAAACCAAAATAAATGTAGTCTTCTTCGGTGGCCTGAAATTAGATAATGTCACTGTTATTATATAATATTCTATTATTCTCTCTAAACAACATCACATATAGAACATTAATGGTCTAGTTTGATCACATTCTTTTAAAATCAACTAACAGTGGCTTGAGGGGAAAATCATATCTATATGTCCTTTCTATAGTTCTCTCCAACTCAGCTCCTCACATCCTACTTCAGCTGGTCAAGAACACACATGATTCTAATGAGCGGTAGTATTTTCTTAATCCATACATAGTCCAGGAATACAGTTTGCAGGAACAGTTTTTATGTGGGCAATTTACATTGCCAAATAGAATTCATGGCAGTGAATATTTTATATTTTTCCCTAAAGAAAATATGTGTGTCTTGGCTTTACACTTGCAAAATTATGGCTCATTTAAGATCCCCTGTATCCCAAATTGTTTCTGTTCCCTTCCACAAAGATGAATTGAGATCTCTTTCTACAATGGTGGATAACCACTGTAACTTTTAAATAGCAGTTTTCATAGGTCTCAAAAAAAGTCTATCGGCTTTGCTAAGTGAATTTTTAAAATCACATATTTAATAGGCTTGGAACTTACCTGTAATATAATAGGAGCCACAACTTATAGATTTTAAATTATAACCTAAGGAGATAGAGACTTTTGTTATGAATTAATCATTTAGCATTATGATACCTAGATGATAGGTTACATACCTAGAGAACATGTAGATTCTTCTACTTATAATAATAATTATTATTTTCAAAATACAAAAGTAAATTATTATAATAAATATTACTATTAGTACAGGGGCCTAAATTTGCATTATATACTGCATTTCTGCTACTTGATTGGCTCCTCTTCAGAAGCTTATTACTCCACTTTATTAAAAATTGGCTTTTAGTTTAAGATGGATTCATCTTGAAATTTTCCCAATAGATTTATTTATCAATTTGGCTAATTTGGCTTCTAGCATGTATTAAAAATAATTATAACAGTAAATTTTTATTACATCACTTTATTAAAAATATATTGTTTGCCAAAATGAGGATCAATTTAGTTAAATGTTTATACTGGTGGGGTGATTGCAGTAGGGCCAAGGAAAGAGAGAATGAGAGAGAAAAAAAGGTTACAATAAATGGCAGCAAGAAAATACAACAGTAGATATGGCCATGTGGGTTAGTGCCTATAATCATAGAAAAAAGAAAAGGAAGATGTCTTAATGTTTGAAAACAAGACATAATTGCAAATAGTGCACCAAAACGCAGGAATGCTTCATAAAGAATGTTGATTATGAAACAGAAAATGTTGGCCTATTGTAAAAAAAAGCAGTCTTTTTCTATTCATTCATTCATTCATTCATTCATCTATCAATTCTTTCATCATGTTTTGATGAGAATACTGAAGAAATATTTGATATCTAAATCCTGAAAAAAAGGTGGTGAAATAAATTTACAATATCTGGTAATATATCTTCTCTTTTAGAGTTATCTGCATATAGGAGTAGTAATCACAATAAATTCTACCTCCTTAAAAAAATCACACCTGCAAAACTATAAAACTCCTAGAAGATAACATGGAAGAAAAGCTAGATGACTTTTGTTATATAACTCCAGACATAATCCATGAAAGAAATAGTTGATAAACCGGACTTCTGCTGCATGAAAAACAGTACCAACAAATTAGAAGACAAGACGCAGACTAGGAGGAAATATTTGCAAAAGGCACATCCGATAAAAGATGGTTATCCAAAATATACAAAGAACTCTTAAAACTCAACAATTAGAAAACAAACAACACAATTGAAAAATGGGCCAAAGACCTTCCACAAGGATCCCCAACCCCTGGGCCATGGACTAGTACCTGTCAGTGGCCTGTTAGGAACCAGGCTGCACAGCAGGAGGTGAACAGTGGGTGAATAAGCGAAGCTTCATCTGTATTTGCAGCCACACCCCAGCACTAGCATCACTGCCTCAGCTCCACCTCAGATCATCAGGCATTAGATTCTTATAGGAGCACTGGTCCCTGGTGCCAAAAAGATTGGGGACCGCTGCCTTAACAGATACCTCACCAAAGAAGATATACAGATGATGGCAAACAAGCATAAGAAAAGATGCTCAACATCATATGTAACCAAAGAAATGCAAATTAAAACAACAATAAGATACCTACTGGAATGGCCCAAATCCAGAACACTGACAACAGCAAAATGCTAGTGAGGAAGTAGAGCAACAGGAACTCTTGTTCATTGCTAGTGAGAGTGCAAAGTGATATAGTGACTTTGGAAGACAGTTTGGCAATTTCTTTCAAAACTAAGCACACTCTTACTATATGATCCAGCAATTGTGCTCCTTGGTATTTACCCAAAGGATTTGAAAAACCTGTACACAGCTGTTTTAGCAGCTTTATTCATAATTGATGAATCTTGGAAGCAACCAAAATGTCCTTTAGTAGGTGAGTGGATAAACTGTAGTACATCCAGACAATGAAATATTATTCAGCACTAAAAAGAAATGAGCTATCAAGCCATGAAAAGACATGGAGTAAACTGAAATGCATATTATCAAGTGAAATAAGCCAATCTGAAAAGATTACATACCGTATGATTGCAAACTATATGACATTTTGGAAAAGGCAAAATAGAGATAAAAATATTAGTGTTTGCCAGGAGTTCAGGGATGCAGGGAGATGAATATGCAGAGCACAGAGGATTTTTAGGGCAGTGAAAAAGCTCTGTATGATTTATAATGATAGATATATGTTATTATACTTTTGTCCAAAACAGTAGAATGTATAACACCAAGAGTGGACTCTAAAGTAAACTATGGCCTTGAGGTAAACTATAAACTATGGTGATTATGATGTGTCTGTTGATGTAGCTTTATCTCTAATTAAAAAAAAAAAAGTACCATTCTGTTGAGTGATGTTAATAATAGGGAAGACTTATGCATGTGTTGGGGCAGGCTAATGACAAATCTCTATATCTTCTTCTCAGTTTTGTTAACCTAAAATTGCTCTAAAAAAAATTCAGGTCCTCGACACCAAAATTTTATATTGTGTTTTTTCTACTTGATATATGGCTAATATGGCTACTGTGAAATCCATATGTGCTGATTCTAAGAGTAAAACACACTGGATATGAAAGCCTTAATAATAATAAAAGAATATAAAATATCTCAAAAATTTTTGTATGGATTATATTTTGAAAATGTATTATCGTGGGTAAATTGGGTTAAACAAAATACATTATTAAAATTAATTTCACTAGTTTCTTTTGCTGTCTTTCAATGTGGCTACAGGAAATTTAAAATTACAAGTGCAGCTTAAATTGTATTCCCATTGGATAGTACTGCTCTGAACCATTCTGTTCCCAAATAATGATATTTGTTGGAAATAATATAGAAAGTTAAAATATACATACATAGATATTTGAAGTTATATGACTTTTAAAGTGCAATTCATAGTTCTCAGATTAGAAAAAATATAGATTTACTCTGATTTTGACCTAGAATCTTATTTTTGCAGATATTTTTCACCTTGATTGTGTTGACTCTTTTGCTTTTCTTTCCTAGTATATTAATTTGACTTGTAGACTTTTTCTTTGATTTTCGGTACATTGCTCCATTCTTTCTGTTAATGTCTACTCTGACCTGTTTCAGGGGTTTTAAAATGACCCCACATATGACAGTCCACATAGTAAATTCTGAGAATCCATTGAGAAACTATGATTCTAGTGTTGGATCTCACTTTTTTGTAGCTTAGTTGTTTACAGCTTTCCACTCATAGCCAGCCATCCCTTGGGCATTGCAATTCTGTCTCTCACCACCTACCTCCTCTCCCTCCTTTCCTTTGTCCTCTGTGGTGTATGTGCATGTGTACGTTGGATTTTGTGGATTTTCAGAATGTATAATGTTTAAGAATGGAAACTAATCTAGATTTTTTTAAAAAAGGTTAATAGGGAACCTGTTATCAGACAAATACTGTAGAGGATTTTGTTGAATACCAGTCAGGAACCCTGTTATGTTTAAAATGAAGTAGCATCCACACTATTGACATGAATGAAGTTGACACTTGGATACAGAAAATTCACTGAATATAAATTTAAATATTAAAGAATAATGAGGTTATAGTGCCTGAAACATTGCTTTTGCTCATGCCCAGTAGGAACTGCCATAAGCATGGAATTATACAACTGTTTCTGTGTCTCTAAAATATTACAGAAGTTTGACAGTTGTATGATTGGGTGGAATTTTTTTTGATGATTCATGTACTTTTTCTATAGATTGAAATCTTTAATTATAAAATATTTTCATATATTTATATAAAAAGATACAAAATGAGAATATTACTAACCAAAAAAATGTAAAATAGTGGTTAATCTATAAATGTAGAAGGTTCTGTTAAATGTCCAGGAATGTTAAGGTTCTTACCTTCTAATTATGTATTTTAGACAAAAATATAGTTACAATTTATGGTCACTTATATTTAGAATATCTATATGCTATATACTATATAATGGTCCATCACTATTGTCATATCTTCACTCTACAACTTTATATTTATGAAATTTGAAGTTAATTCAGAGATTTAATGAACAAAATATTTACATACAAATTTACTATATAGACTTCTCATTTATATATATTCTTGTATCAATGAACAAGTCTTTGTGAGATATTCTTTTACCATTGTTCTTAGGATAATCACTCATTTTATCTAAGCTTGGGAATAGATATATTTACATATTATCTATATTTCGTTCATATGCATTTTGGAAATATTAACTATATATTAGGTTCAGGTGCTTCTTTCCAATTTGCCTAATGGGACTACTGTTATTAATGATTGTGTTTTGGTTATGTATGAAAATGTCTTTTTTAAAAAGAATTTGGATGTGATGGGACATAGGTCAACAACTCTCAATATTTAAGAAAGAAAATAGCTTTTCGTACCATATTTATGGTTTTTCTGTAAGTTTGAAACTTTTTTTTTAAATAGAAGAAAAAAAGACTGTTATTTGGTAGCTATTTGAGCTTGGAAAGGTTACTTCAACATTCTGAGCTCAGTTTTCCCAGGTGTAAAGTGGGGATACTAAAATCTTAAATGTTGTTTCAAGGATTAAGATGACAAGTCAATTATAGACTTATGGTTTCTCATTTAATTTGATGGTCTATAATTTGTTTCTGTCATTATTTACTTTGATAATATTTGACATAACTGTCGCATATTTGCCAGTGGGAGCCTCTTCTAATTGAAAGTCTATTTTCTTAACATCCTCGTAATAATACCACTTTATGATTTTAAAAATCTTTAAATTGTATCAGTATATCGCATCAAAGAAAAGTATATATTAGACAAAGGTATTTTCAGACACCTCAGGCTAGAGATCCAGACAGTGGTTTACAGTAACACAAAACTGTTATAAAATCTCTGAAGAACCATCTCATTTTAGAAGAAGCGGCACCTGTATGAGGTGTCTAGGATAGCAAGCCCTGGAGCAATAACCTAAAGTGTTGTTTGCTTTATTCATAGGCAGTGGACAGGGGTAACCCTCTAATTTGGAAAAAAAAAAAGTTGCTTTACTTCTTTCAAAAGAAATGAAGGAAGGAAGAGCATGGTTAGGAAAATAGTATTCTAATATTTTTGCTCAAATTCTCAGGAAGCTGAAGAGATAAAATTAACAAAAGGAAACTTTGGGGTGGGTAGATTATAACTTACTTCTCTTTCCTAACTTGAGGCAAAATCAGACTCAAGCTATTCTAGACACAAGATGTTATTTTCTAGTTTAAATAACTCCAGAAAAGGAGCTTCCATAACCCCAATAATTCATTTCAGCATCTACTGATACAGCTTGAAATCTGTACCTCTAAACTAAGTACTATGTGCTGCTTTAAGATTTAAACCACTATTCTTATTATGCACTCAAAGAAATTTCGGTCATCATTCTCTTCAAAGTGTCTGTAAGAGAGTAGTTTTCAAATTTATAGTCGTAATGTTCTTTCTCTATTTGTAAGGGGAAGGGACCTAACATTTCCTGAATTTCTACTCTGTCAGAGAGGCAATGTTATTAACATTTACTAACATTTATTGAGTACTTACTATATGCCAAGGACTATTATAGGTACTTTATATATATTTGAATTTGTTCAGTTTACAGAACTACCCTCTGTCTTTAGTCTTCTAGTAAGTATCACAGAGGGTGGGTTACTTCTCCAGGTTTGCACAGTTAGTGTGTCAACTTGAATGGGCAACTTGGTGACCAGATATCTGGTTAAACATTATTTCTAGGTGTGTCTGTGAGGGTGTTGCTGGATGAGATTAACATTTGAATAAGTAGACTGAGGGCTATAGACTGGATGTTTGTGTCTTCCAGGTCCCCAAATACTTATGTTAAATCCTAACACCCAATGTGATGGTATTTGGGTGAGGCTTTTGAGAGATGATTAGGTCATGAATGTAGACCCCAGGAAGCTCTCTTGTCCATTGTACCATGTGAGGACATAGCAGAAGAAAGGCCATCTATGAACCAGGAATTGGACACTTACTAGACATTGAAATCTGCCACTGCCTCGATCTTGGACTTCCCAGCCTCCAGAATTGTAAGACATGAATTTCTGTTGTTTATAAGCTACCCAGTCTGATGTTTTTGTTATAGCAGCCTGAAAGGACTAAAATACTGAACAAAGAAAATAGCCCTTCTCAGTGTGGGTGGACCTTATCCAATTCATTCAAGGCCTAAGTACAAAAAGCCTGAGTAAGAAAGTATTCCCTCTCTGCCTGACTGTCTTTGAGCTGGGACATTGGTCTTCTGACTTCAGACTCAATCTTGGACTAGAAATTGCACCATTGTGTGGGTCTGGACTTTTCAGCCTCCATAATTGTGTGAGCCATTTCCTTATAACTAATATCTCTCTATCTCTCTATCTCTCTATCTCTCTATCATCATCATCATCATCATCATCATCATCATCATCTATCCATCATCCATCTATCTCCTATTTTTTTAACCCCTCTCTGGAGAACCCTAACACAGTTAGCAAGAAGCAGAGCTTGGAGCCTAGGTAGTCTTACTTCAGCGTCTTGCTCTTAACTAATACATGGATCTGTCCCTGATTCAATAAACATTGTATGATCTTCACAACTCAGCAAAATTGGTGGGAATTTTTTTTCCATTTTATAGATGAGGAACCCAAGACTTAGAGAGGTTGAACAATTTACCTGTGATCAAATAGCTAAACTAGTAAGTGGCAGATATAAATTTAAACTTCGGATAAATATGGCTTCAAAACCAGTGGTGTTTTGTCATCTAAATTTATTGCATTCCTTCCATGCAGTTTTTTTGGTGGTGGGGTAGAATGTTACCTACAACAAGGACCCTGCTCAGAAAGAATCAGAACCATTAGTTTGGCTGGACAAGAACTTCATTTGTCAGGTGTATTCCATCACGAGGGCCCAAAATTTGATCTCTAAAGGGCTACAATGGTGAGCAGACTTTCAGTTCCCTTTTTTAAAAAAATAAAAAGTAGTAGTTGCCATTTATCAAGAGCCCATTATGTGCTCAGCACAGTTCCTAGGTGCAATGATATTTCATTTAATTCCCAACACCAACCTTTGAGGTAGTTTATTGATTACGCTGGTTTCCCAGAGCATATCCTAATATAAGGATCGACATGCAAATGATATATTAAGGTAATACGCCTAGGAAAACTGTCGCCGCTGGAGGGTGCTGAGAGAGCTCGCTTCTTTCCCCTGACACAGTAAGGAATTACAGATCAATGAAATTTAGGAAAAGTAAGATTTATTAAAGTACGTTTCAAGAGAAAAACAGGCTAGGCCAGAGATGGCCGTAGCTCCACAGAATTCGGGAAGTATACCTTATATTGGCCCTTGCTGAGTGGTTACAGGGGTAGGGCTAGATGATAGGCATGTGAGGTCAATTGAGTGACATTTAGCTGTTACATAACTCTTTATGTATTGTGCATGCGGTTACCCAGAATTCAATGTGTTATAATTGGATTCATGAACTTCCCGGCATATGTGTAATATAATCAGGGTATAACAAGGCTAAGGTTAAGGAATGTCAGTATGTGTAATAACTGCACAAGCGCTTGTGGCCAGACTAAACCAGTGGTTATTTTTGTGGCTTTTACTTCCTTGTATTCTAGAATGTAATGGTAATTTTTAACTGTAAAAGAGGTAATTCGGGGAGGTCCTAAGGGAGGTTTCTGGATTGGGCCTTCATTCTCCCATTGCTCTTGTCTATCTCTCTGTCTAACAAAACCAAGAAGGCCTGGGGAAAGCTTGACAGAGCAGGGGAAGAAGTGAAGTAAGGGTGAGAATTCGGGCGAGGACTCACAGAAACTGACTTCTGCCTGATCCCATGGGGACACGTGGGGTATAAGCATGCCTTAGGGTCTATTCTGGCCTGGAGAACAAAAGCTGGGCTTTCCTCAGCCACCCATTCTCCACCATTAGAATGGCAGTTCCAGGGTTTGGGGAAGGGGGGACAAGGGGCTCCAGTAGCCTAAAAGGAGCCTGAAGAACAGTCTCATATGTGGGCAAGTTGGAGACAAAACTGTTATCATTAGGGCTGAATGGAGTTTGGTGTTGCTCCAATGGCGGTGGGGAGGGAGAGGGATGATAATGCAGAAATTTAGTTAGTGTATTTCCTTGGTTCTTCCTCGTTGATGCAATGAAATCACAGGTCAGTGAAATTTAGAAAAGATTTATTAAAAGTGTATTTGAGAAAGACAAAGAATTCCCCAAGGAGGCACATGGTCCTAGTGAAGAGCTATGACAGAGCGCTATAAACCACAATAACTAACACAAGGCGGCCACAAAAAAGCCACGCAAAAGGACCCAGAAGTAGGATGTCTGCATTATATTAGGACTGTGGTGGGTGGTTCCAAAGGCATTCCTAGGTGATTGGCAAGTGAGGTCATTTTGATTGACACTTGGCTGCTATATAACTCTTTGCCTAGTGCGCATGTGGTACCTAGAATTCTACTACCACTGGGGTGTTCTTTGGGTGAGCCTCTATTCCTTTGTTCCCTTTGTTGCTCATGTCTGACTAGCTTACCTAACAAAACCAACATTGAAGCTGGAGAGGAGTGCACAGAAAGAGAAGAGAGATCTGAGAGGATCTGGGTGAAGCCATGAGGCTGTGAAAGGCAGACTCTGGATAGAGATACCTCTGATGCCAACACCTGTGTGCTTTAACCACTACCCTATTTTGCCTCTTCTATTTGCCTTATACTAGTCTGTCTCTTATTATTCCTGGCTCCATTATTCCTTAGCCACAGACCTAAGGGCCGAGTTACCTTGCAGCTTGGAAACCAATCACACCTCAGTCAGTGAGAGAATCAATAGTTCCATTTCCTAGAAGGTTTAGTAGCCTTCTAAGCTTAAAACGCCAGAGCTGGGGGTTTAGAAAAGTGATTTCATATGTTATAATTTATAAATTATTTTGTAATTGTATAAAGTTGTTTTTTAAGTGATAAAAATAAAACTGAGCCCCTTACAAGTTTTCCAGACCTCTGTCTTTCAGGCCAGCAATGCCCTCCATGTGCACTTTGGGGTCGTCTCTTTCCTGGAACTCACTGCACAACAGCTCCCACCAGGGTTATTTGTGTTTCTGGTGGGAGCACATCTTGGGAAAAGATAAGTCACCTACTGCCATAGGGACCATATACCATGTGGATTTCTGATATATAAATATACAGGATACAACAGATGGGATCTCTGAATTTTGGTTTTCTTTCTGAAAGTCTCCTTTATTTTTCTCTGATGAATCAGATTTATGCTTCTCCAAAACTGAATTATGTAAAGCTTCACGGTATTTCCTAGGCTACTACTTGACAAACAAGAGACAATAGTACTAAGTAAAGGTGTGAAGAGCAACTTTACATTTTTATAGTCTTTTTCACCATCATTGTGTCCTGAGGCATTTTACAGGAAGTCCAAACAATAACTTTTGTATAGATCCTATTGTGGTGTGAATACTGAAACCCAATTCTGACCTTCTAAAGTTCATTTGATGGTGTGCGAGACTAAAAGTGACACTTTTTACTTTTTTAAAATAATTCTTTTGAATTGTTTTTGATGTTTCATACATCTCTCCTTTAAACAAATGTTTATTCAACATTCAACAATGTATTAAGCAATGGAGGATAAAATGGCAAATGAGTTAATTTTGAATTCCACTTTTGCCAGTTATTAGCTTTGTGTCTAGGTTTTGTTATCTATAATATGGAAATTATATAGCTCTGTGGGGAATGAAATGAGGTGCTGCATATAAAGGCCTTAGAACAGTGTCTAGCAGTCAGTTAGTTAATGATTCGGTATTGGGAACTGATTGTGTGAGTGTCAAGTACTGTTCTGGGGAATATAAAAATAATACAATACTATTGTCCTCAAAGAGTTTACTTACAGTAGAAGGAGACAGACAAAAAACAGATATGAAGATTTTAAATATTGATAAGTACAATAAATAAAATAAAATAAAATGATAATCAGTTGGAGGCCGGGCAGTTTTAAGTAGGGTGGTCAAGATGGGCATTTCTGATGAAGTGGTCACTTTTTGAATCTGGACCTGATAGAGGAGGAGTCAGCCATGCAAAGATCTGGGGTTAAGTCATTCCAAGCTGGCAGTGCAACTGCTGTGGGGTAAGAATGAGCTTACATGTTTGAAACCCAGAAAGAAGGCCTGTGGCTGGATTATAGTGAGTGAAAGTGAATGCAGAAGGGGGAGGAGCTTGGGGAAGTAAACAGGGGCCAGATCACCTATGGAGGCTTTCCACTCCAAGGAGAGGAGTTTGCTGTGGGGAGCCATACGATGATTTTAAGCAAGCTGAAATAGGGTGTGGGGGGGTAATGATTGGATTTATATTGGATAGGATTGACTTATTCTGTCACTGCTGAATGGAGGGAAGACCAAAATAGGGTTAAGAATGGAGTAAGGGAGAACAGCTGAACATTTGTGATGGTGGTCCAGCTGAGAGATGTTGCTTACTGGAATGGAGTTAGGGAGCAATGGTCATATCTGGGACACCTTTTTGATGTAGAATTTATCAGGCTGGATGTGGAAAGGAAGTATCAAAATAAATCAAGGCTGGTGGGTTTTGGCTTGAGTGGTGTTGTCATTTTCTTAGAGGAGGAAGACTTGGATTGGGCTGATAGTTATGCTTAGTCCTGCTAAGTTTAAGAAACTCATTACATACCTAAAGAATAAAACAACCAAGTGATCAGTTGGCTCTGTAAGTCTTGAGTTTAGGGAAATATCAGGGCTGAATGTACACATTTTGAAATCATCAACAATTAGGTAACTTTTAAAATCATAGGATTAATTGAAATCTTTTAGAAAATAGTTACTATTCATTCAGCACCTACCAGATACCAAATCATTTATTTAATACTCATAATAACCCTATGAGATAAGAAATGTTGTCAATTTTGCTAATGGGGGATGGAAGCATAGAGAAGTTAAATAACTTGCTCATGACAAAATGAGAATTTGAACCTAGGTAATCGGCCCTTATTTCCAGGCATTAGAGTATAGAGGAAAAATAATGGACTAGGATTCAGTTCTAATGCAATTTAATATTTTGGGGTCAAATCAGAGGAGCTAGATACTATGAGAGAACTGAGAAGGGGTGCTTAATGAAGAGGGAGGGAGTCTAATTGAGGGTGGGTGAGTTATAGATGCCTAGATAAGTAAGGTGATAAATAAGTAAGGGGTCAATGCATCACATCTTACAAGAGTACCTGCTTTGACACTGCTATATATATTATTTTATATAAATTATATATAAATCAAAGCAGTGCAAAGACTATGATCCCTTATCTCTGAGCAAAGGTGATATACAAATTTGTGAAGTGCTCTATTTTTGTGGACCCATGTCTCGCAATCTACAGAAATATAAAATTTATGTGGGTTAGAGATTTACATCTGAAATATAAACTTTAAATCTTTTAGAAGAAAATATGAGGATGTATTATGACCTGGGAGTAAGAAATAATTTCTTAAATAAAAATACTTATTAGGTACTTAACACGTTAAGTGCAGTTACAGTAAGTTAAATGCATTAACACATTTAATCCTCACAATGATCCCCTAGGATTATCTCTACTTTACAGATGGGGCAACATGAAGCATCCCCGAGGTTGTACAGCTGATGAGACGTGGAGCCAGGGTCCACCCAAGCAGCCCAGCTCTAGAAGCCATGCTTTTAACTGTACGCCTTAATTAGTCTAAGACACAATGTAAATGCACATACCAGAAAGTAAAATATGAATACATTTAAGTACACTTAATTAAACTTTTTTCATTAATTGTTATCATAGAGAAAAGAAAAAGAAAAACCACGAATTTGAAATATATATCCACAACACATGTAATCAACAAACAATTAGTATTCAGAATATACAAAGAGCTCTCTAATAAAACATCAAAAAGAAAAACAAAGATTTCCACAGAAAAAGAGGGCTAAAGGCCTAAACAGGCACATTTCATAGAGAGAAAGCATAAATCATCTATAACTTACTAAATCTTACTCAATCTCCTTAATAATTCTGAAAATATCAATCACAATCACAATAAGTAACCATTTAATACTCAGCAGATTGGCAAATATTAAAACATCTGACAAAAAGCTTTAGTGAGAACATAGCAGTTTACATTGTTCGTGGAATGCAAACAGGTACAATTACTTAAGAAAGTCATTTGTTATCTAGTAAAAATTGAAGATGTGTATAATCTAGGTCTTAGTAATATCACTACTTAAGTATTAGGTGTAGAAAAACTCTTATGCGTGTTTACTAGAAGATATGTCTGAAATGTTCATAGCAGATTAAAAAGAAAATAATCAAAGTAACACAATCTGGAAATAACTCTAATATACATGGATATGGGAATGATGAAATGAATTGTGATACATTTATACTACGGAAGGTTTCTCATCGTTGTTGTGGCTATTATTGCACTGTTATTATGTGCAAATTGGGCTTAGGAACAGATAGTCGACGGGAAACGCGGTGGATACCTCTACAAGTTGTGAATGAGATGGTGGGAGGGTGAGGCATACATACACAAATCGGAATGCTCTAGGAAAGATGGAAAATTGATGATTCTGGAAAGGGACAATTGCTGGTACAATATTCTTGACTAACATAGAGAGAGCGGTATCTAGTGCATAAATAAAGAGGTTGCATATAGATAGTTGATATGAAAATAGGAAGTAAGAAAGAACAGGTGCAGGTACAGGTATATATAAGTTTGTGGACGTGGTGGTGCATGCTGTTGAAGTTCTTTTTGATTGCCTCCATTCTCTCAATGAAATAGAAAGGAAATTCCGCAGCTGAGATTGAGAAGGAGATGCAGGTGTTGAAGCTTTGATAATAGCATGCAGGTATTTAGTTGAAAATAAACAAATTTAAAGAAAAAAGTATACTAGCAAATAACTCAGATAAAATAATTTCTGTACTACTCTAAAGTCTAATTTTTGTGTCTTTGTGTCAGCCTCCTCAACAATGTAATAGTTTATTAAAATCTTATAGAAATTGAGAAAATTCTACTTCACCCTATGTGTAGAATGGGTAATAAATAATAAGTATTGAAAAGGTTAATGGGGACAATGAAAAAAAAAATCAAGGGCCTTGAGTATTCCTCAAACAGATGATGCTCTCCTGAATACTTCACTTTCAGATGGAGATGACTTCATATTCTGAAATTGGACTATGGGAACTAATGTTCAACTATTTTTTTTTTTTAAGAAGCTCACACATTTTAATTTTGTGTCACTTTATCCATTTTCTCTGCGAAGTGGGATATGGTTTACTGCTGTCATCTATGTGCAAACATTACCTTTGTGATCCTAGAGGGTTATGAGACCTGGTTTTACCTTAATCATATACCTTTCATTTGCCCACAAACAACAACAATCCATCCTGATCCTGACAACAAACCGAACAACGAACAACGAAACCAGGCAAACCAAAAACCAAAAACCAAAGAGGCGAAAGAGGCGGAGCGGCGCGGCGGCGGCGGCGGTAGCTGAGCCCGGCCCAGCATAGCCTATGCGAGTAGTTTTGGCGATTCAGACCCCAGGGTAGGAGACGATTCCGAGAATAGTCCCGCGACGATTGATATGATCGAACCGATTCATTGATCCAGCCCTGATTGATCACCGATTAAAGACGAGATCCTTCCTGATTAGTTATCAGAAATAATCACACGAAGATCCATACTGAAGCACATAATTCTGAGTTTTGACATTTTGAAACACTAAAACTTTAACTTGGTGCTAAGGTATGAGGAGAATAGGATGCTGAGTCATAACCAGGTAGAAACAAGCAGGAGTGGATAAATCTAGGTGGAAAAAAATCAAGCCACCCACAGGGATTGCCAGAAATAGATTGGGGAGGTTTTAAACTCTTTCCACTTCTGCTTTTTGTTCAGCTTTGTCTGTAAGATTAAGATTTGAAATTTGAGCACGAAGAGCTGTTTGTTACAGTTTTATTGTGAGTTTTGCTCATTCAGGTGAATCTTCTAATCCAAAATAAACTTTCTGGCTTTTATTAATTTCTAGCTGCATCATTCTTAAAGTCAAGCATGCTGTCTTATTGTTGAAAGATATCAGCTTAATTTGAAAAGTACTTTGCCATAAATAGATTTTGTTCTAATGATGTGTTCATTGATTTTTTTAAAATTTGTCTTTTTTCAAGGGGGTGTGTGTGCCGTTAGCAATTGTAGTATTATTTTTGGTTTTGTGGAGGCCTCTCTGAGATGTGAGCTGTTTATTGTATGCCATTGTGTATGTTTTTGTGGTATATGTATATAAAAAGAAAACATATAAATATCACACAGGAAAACAGTGGCAATAACACCTTAGAGTTATTCATTGTTGTTATTGTTTAATTTTGTTTTGCATCTATATTATTTATAAAAACTTTGTGAATCCTGCCAAAACTCATTTCAAAAGAATTGGAAGTGGTATCACAAGAAAAATTGCTTGATGTGGATCAACAGGTTTTGTGGCCTGTTTTATAAATGTACCTTTTTGTTGTTTACTTTATAAATCATGTATGTAAAAAAAAAGAAAAAGAATGATATATTAAATGTTTATGAGAAACTCTAGTACACTGTTATTAAAGTGCAAGAAACAGACAATTAGCTCAGGGATTTGTCATTCAAGTTATTGATCACACTGGGAGTCTACATGGAGGGAAAACGTGAGTTTTTCAAGTCAACTGTCAGTGTAGAGATGAAATAACTCTAATTTTGGATTCCTGTTCCTTCTCCAAAGTTTATTATCACTCAGCTTGCAGCACCAAGACCTTTAGCCTTTGACCGAAAAAGATAAGAATTACTGAATGGGGCTATATTTATCCACTTTTATCAGTTTTCCTGAGTAAGGAAGACATGTTTTTGTCTTTTTTCTTACTTAAGAAAAGGCGGGCGTAGCATCATTGATCTTGTTTGTTGTGAAAGAAGAATAACAATATCAATTTGATTGAAGGTGTCAGAACTGTTTTGGGAAACAACAGAAGCAGAGTTCTGAGGTGAGAAAGGTTTGACATATAGCAACAGCAGCGCCTGCTTTGTTTGCATTTTGATTTAATACACCCACTGGGTTTTTAATCATATTATGCTAGAAGAGCGAATCACTATTTGCAGAACTGGCTGGAGTGTGTTTTGTGGACATTTGTCCTCGTTTTACCTCCACATTTAAACAAACAAACAAACAAACAAACAAATAAATAAATGTAATTTGAAAATTTTAATGAAGGGTCTGGTAGACTTTTCCTCTGCTTGAATGTCTTATGTGCTTCTCATTTGGGTGAAAACGAGAGGAAGGGGTGTTTTAGGTAACAGATTACTTTAATAAAACGTGTCCCTTATCCACAGAAATTCTCCGTTGCATATGTGGCTGCCGGTGAAAGTATTTGGGTTGAAATGGCAATAAATAGCTAAAACTCAGGGCTCACACTAAAGAAAGTGAATCACACTCATAATTATCTGTATATTCTTAATTTTTTAATTTGTTTACTTTGATGCATTTTGATGAGGCGCTTCACTTCTCAGTGCCTTAGTTTTCATATTCACATAGTGGAGTCCATAATGTGCTTTTATAGTCTTGCTGAGAGGATCAATGAGGTCCATGTACATGAAGGGGCTTAATAAATAGCATGTGATTCCAGCTTTCTGGATGAAAGGTGCTACGTGAGTACAAAGTAGAGCAGCCTCCCACAGGTAATGCCTTTGCCTGGATAACTCTGATTATAGGCTTTCTTTATCTCTTCAAAGCAGAGATTTTTCTCCTTGATTTCTTCCTGTATCTTAGTTGCAGAAGCTAAGATGCCTATTTACTCAGTACCATTTCCTTTTGAGCATGCATACACCAATCAAGGAACACATTTGTAAAAAGATTTGTTTACTTAGTGCACACATGGTCAATCACATAAATGCAAATAAGAAAAAAGAACAGTATGAAAGGAATGTTCACATCACATCAAGCCCCCAGATGGCTTTCAGAACTTCTGCCATCTCAGGTGGAACCAAATTTTAGAATACGTATTTTCAAGTAAAGCGACTGTATCCCAAGATTATTGACTAAAGTATTTGTTAGACTTTATTTAAATTTGACTCCACTATATTCTCATTTCCTGTGCCGCTCTAGATAAAAGTGATAACGAGAAAAAACTTCATACAACATTTTAAAGCATTTATAAAACATTTTCACAAACATTATTTAATTTGTTCTTTGCAACAACCGTGTGAAGCAGGAAGGACCTGTGGCTTGGAAAGGTTAGGCAATGTAACTTGTCACAAAATACCCTGCTGTTAAGTGGCAGTATGTAATTTAGAACAAGTATCTTTAGTGCATTTCCAGGGATGGCAGGTAAGTTTCACCACACATTTCATATCTGATTAATAAGTAGTGGCTGTCTGAAGTGCTGTACTCAGGACTTTTAGGCTATATCCATTATCTGAGGGAAAGAGTTCAGTAACTGATTAGCATTTCCTGCTCTGTACGTGGGCAGAGACCTGGGTCCTGAGTGATTCACATCTGCCAACACAGAAATGCACTATAATGTGGGTATTATGGACTGAAAGTTTGTGTGTGCTCCCCACCCCCAATTCACATATTGAAATCTAAGTCTTAATGTGACAGTATTTGGAGGTGGGGACTTAGACAGGTAATTAGGTCATGAGGGTGGAGCCCTCGTGAATGGGATTAGTGCCTTTAGAAGAAGAAGAGGCTAGAGGACTAACAAGGTCTTTCCACCATGCGAGGCACAGCCTTCTGTAGAAAGGAAGAGATTATTCACCAGAACTTGATGAAACTGGCACCCTAATCTTGGACTTCCAGCTTCCAGAATTGTGAGAAATACATTTCTGTTGTTTATAAGCCACCTCATCTATGGTACTTTGATTTTTGTTTCAGAAGCCTGAATTAACTAAGACAGTGTTTTTTTTGGTTTTTGTTTTTTTTCCCTTAAATAATGAATTTGTCTTTGCAGCACTCAAATGAAATAGTTATCTCTGAGCAATGTGTACCAGGGTATGAACTGGGCCTGCACACAGGCATAGCTGCTTGATTGGGAAGAATTTAATCAAACTACTTTTTTACCTTAGTTTCTGATTTTGAAATCTGGCAGATGATTATGCTATAGGTATATGTTTCCTTGACTTTTCTCTCAGTATTTGTTTGTTTATTTATTTTCACAAAATCTCCTATTCATCTTTTAGAAACTCATGTAGTGCTTGGGTAAGATGAAATCTATTTAGAAAAGCTGATGAATGAGAAGAAGAATGTAAAGACAGCAAGTAAAGTTCTTTCTAAATATTCATTGGTAAAATAAAGTAGAAAGAGGGGGAAGTAATTTAAAATAGAAGTAATATGGCAAGGAAACTTCTTACTTTTCTGACATTGTATTGGGTAGGTGACATTCCGTCCTCAGTATAGGTAAGGATGGCATTGATTGCTGAAGTAAGTTATTTTGGGAGACCATTAATATTATGGTAAATAATTTAGTCCTATTAACCACAGGAAGTATCCTATCTTAAAAGACACATCAGACATAAGACATATCTTTTGGCTTTTAAGAAAATGATATAAGACTCATACAGTTAAAATTATTTTTGAAGCTGACTATCCCTGGTTGCCTAACTGTACTCATATTTTCCCCTCAGTTTGCAGACAATTGGCCCACTTTGGTGATGAGTCATTCAGTTCCACTTTCAATCTTGGCATTAAAAAATACATAGATATCTCTAGTGTGAAAAAAGGGTATTTCCATATTCTTGCCTTAAAATTAGAACTATTTGACCTATTATTTCACCAGAAGGATTTTGCAATGAAATTTTTATAAAAATTGCTCTAATATATTTTTTAGAGTTGGGAAGGACCATTTTAAAATATGAATGGAAATTCTTCATTGTGTGATTGGCTTCCAAATTCATATCTTCTGCTCAACACCTCCTTTGTGTTCCAGAGCATAGATATTAATACAGAAAGAGATTTGGAGTGAAGCTGTCATCTCATACTTGCTTCTCTTTGACCCTCTTGTAACAACCCATCACCATGTTTCATGATTTTACTCTCTAATTATCTCTAAAATCTGACCAAAGCACTCTGACTCCATAGTCAGCAACCTTGGGTTTAACCCTAGGCCAAGCTACCGATCTCTTTCTGTATTTTTAATGTCATAACTGATTTTCCTATACTTCCCCTTTCCCCTCTCCTATTCATTCTCTAGAACGAGCTCTGTTGATGAAGTTAGTATAGATTCTTCTTTACAGTACTAGAGTGTAGGAACATTTTTATTTCTATAACCAAATTGAATCTGCTCCAGGACCCAGCTATCTTAGGCTTTGGGAAATTCAGTCTTATATAGTACAGTGAATTTAGGACAGGAAGGACAGAGTCAGACTATCTGATTTCAAATACTGAATTTAGAAACCATGTGATATTGAGCAAATTACTTATTTCTTAAATCTGCATCCTCTTTTCTCATATGTGAAATATGAATAGCAATAGCTTTTAACTTAAAGTAGTTGTCAGGATCAAAGAAGACAACCTCAATAAAGCTTTCAGTACAGTGCTGGACCTGAGGTGGTGAAGACGATCCTCAAAGCTGCATGGGTAGTCCTCACTGCCTGCCCCCTAGCTCTGCAGCCCCAGTGCTTGGGCGCATCCATGGGAACTCTCATGATTCATACTGTCTAACTTCTATAGGCATTCTACTCTGAAAAATCAAGACCCGGGATTCTGCTAGAATGCAGTCCATCACCTCCACCCTACCTCATCCCTTCTTTTATTCTAACACCGCATAATGGACCTGCTAGTGGCTTGGGGAAGTTGGGAAATGGCAAGGAGATGGAGATAAAATAAGTTCTGAGCCTTTTGCATAAATAATCCTAGCTTCTCTTAGTTTGTGTCAGGATGGGAAAGGAGAAGCTACATGTCATTTTTTTCCTTAATAATCTCTCTTATTATCCCAAATTCAATTCTTATTATGTCAACCACCTTGAATGAGAATACTTGAGGGCTGGGCTCCCTTCAGGCACAGATCCTGTGCCTGCGTGATTCCTCTCTTTTTTTTGCCTGGTGAATTTCTACTGGTTCTTCATATCTCAGATCAAACTTCCTCAGAGAAGCCTTCTCTGACCTGCCAGATGAGGACAAATCTACCTGTTAGATATTTTATATTTCTGTGTGTTCCTCCCCCAGTACCCATCACAATTTGTAATGATCTTCTTAATATACATATGGTATTTTTCTCCCAGACTAAAAGAATATCTATAGGTTGAAAAGGTGGGTAGGAACTGTATGTATGTGTAAAGACAGAAATTTGTGGAATCAACAGAATGCTTGGCATTTAGTAACGATAATTATTTGTTGGCTGACTGAATAGGTAATTTTTCATAAACACTGAGAATTCATATTGTCTGTAGTACTCTATTGCATTTTAACATCTATTTTTACTTTTAAGGATGTTAAATCTGTGAAGGACAGAAAGTATGCAGTAATCTATTCTTAATTACGTTATAACTTAAGAACAATTTTCATATTTGGATTTTCCTGTTGCTTTCATTGACCAAGCATAGAAATTAATCACTACTGCTTTCTGTTGTCTACATTGTTTATTGAAAACTACTGGTATTTAGAGTTAATCTTTTGATAAAACATTCTAAGGTTACATGTTGATTTAGAAACACGCATACACAAAGATAGATAAGAACTTATTTTATTTTTTTAGGATGATATTAACTGTGCATTCTCCAAATCTTCCTTTTCCTTCTCTATTGCTAAATAGAAAACCTGAGGCACAAATGGCGACACTCATGCTAAAAGCTCATGATACCAAATGTAGATTTAAAACTTGATCTAATTGCAGTTTTGACCTCTCCTAGAAATATAACCTTAATTAACCAGTCTGGAATTATCTGGTCAAGTGCCAGTAATGTAATCTGTCACATGGGTTCTCTTCATTCCCCACAGAAAGAAGAGGCGATCTGCATGATAAAAACCCTTGCCATTTTCTTCCCCCCAAAAGGTGTCCTGTTCTAAAAATAATCCATTCTTTTCTTTTGTTAATAGCTCCCTTACCCCACCCGTCCTCCTATAAAAACTTTCCATTTTATACAACACTTCGGAGCAAGACTTTTATTTGGTAGATGGGATGCTGTGGGATTCATGAATCCTTAATAAAGACAATTAGATCTTCAAATTTACTCGGTTAATTTTTTTTTTAACACTATCCTCCCGTTTCCCCCCCTGCCTTGTCTATCTCTGTAACTCTGTCTCTTTTGCCAATGTGCACATATACATGCCACACACACACACACACACACACACACACACACACACACTTCCTAATCTGAATTTATAACTGTAAGAAATAACAGAAGCATTCATTCATAGGTGACCTGGTTAGCTTCAAGTTAAGATACATGCACTATCTGAACATTCTCTTTCAACTTTCAGCTCTTTATTGTGATTTAAAAATTTGCATTATCATTTTAAAGGATTAATTTTATTTGGCAGTCTTTCCTGGATTCTGTTTTTAAAATCATTTTGGGAATTAACAAGTGCATTTGGTTTCCAAATCTGCTCAGCTCTGCACCCTCAGCTCCAAAGTGTTCTGAGCTTACTTCCCTCACTCTCTCTTTGCCACCTCAGTTAACTCAGGGAAAGAATAAGTCCTCAGCAGACTGTAAAAAAGGCTGTTCAGAGATCTCTCCTTTTCTCTTTTGGGGGGACAATTTCATTTGACAAATTTGGCACGAGTATTATCAGTCAATTAATAATTAATAAAATGTGGACCAGAATAAAATTAATCTTGAGTACTGGCAAATAAGTTCTACTTCTGCTAATAAGGATTCAGTGTGCATGAGAATCTTTTGGAGACTGAATACATCTGTTCATTGTGTAGTTAACCTGATTGTTTCCAGCTTACTGTACTCACTGGCATTAGTATAATCCACAGAGCTAAGTCTGAGTAATATGTAGGTCTTATCTTCAATAGATGCTAAGAAGGAAATCACAATAAGAATGAATGAGGTGAAATTGGAAAAAATTACCATCCTCCTTAGCCTCACAAATGTTCTGAAGATTCCTTAGTCCTCTTACAGTTTACCAAACTTTAATGTCAGAACCATGATGTGCAGGAGCAATTTTTTAAATATCAATTTTAATATCTTAGTATAAAAGTACTAGAGAGATATTTAGGAATGGCAGAAAAAGAGGAATGTTGAAATTACCATTTTACTACTGCTCTAACTCACTTGGTATCATTTTGACATGGACTCATATATTATTTTTTACATGTATTTTTAAAAAGTTGTATTCATAATTTTGTGTACTGATATTTCCTTGATGCTATTTCAGAAATAATCCCACATTACAATTTAGAGTTTTCAAAGTATCAATATTATATTATCTAGCTAATAGATATGGCATAATTTGCCCAAACATGTCTTATTCTTGGACATTTGGGCTGCTTGCAACTCCTCAGCATTTTAAATAACATTATAATGAATACTTTTGTCCATAGATATTTTGATTCATTTTCTTAAAAGAGATTCACAAAGTGGTATTATCACTGCTTGACTTTTGAAGGGTTGAAACTAATAACATTCTTCTTCTTGAATTTCTATAGAGTCTCAGAAGGAGAGAACAGTGAGCTTACATGATAATTCTATTAAAAGCTTTATTCAGTTGGATAGTTTCAAATGCCCTTTCCATTGTCTCTCTTATTTTCCCTTTCTTGGAACTAGGTGAATCAGCTTCATCTGTAGAAATATTATTCACAGCAGCAGCAACTCTGTACTAAGTACTGTGCCAATGCGCTAAACCCTTCATTTATTATGCTAATTAATCCTCATAACAATCCCAATGAAGTTGATATTATTATTGCATCTGCAGATAAAGAAAGGAACATTTAAGATAGCTAGGTAACTTGCCTAATGTCACACTAGATAAATGGTAAAATTGAGATTCAAGCCCTACTCTAATGTGCTTCACAGCTTCGTTATGTGGACTGTCTAAAATTATGGACACAGTTTTTCACAATGTTCCTAAGAAAAACCAAAGAAAGCTTCATGCTCTGCACATTTTAAATATCACTCCCACTATTTGTTGAAGTTAATATATGCTATTACATCAAGTGATTAAGAACTGCAGAAACAGTAATCACTGAAGGAGGAACATTGGATGCAATTAAGTAATGGATCATATATTTCTGGATATCTGAATGGATAGATTGAAAACTTCATGACCAAAAAACCATGTCTGTGTTCACTGCTACATTTCTAATCTCAAACATAGTATTCAGACAGAGTGAACACTCGCAGTGTGTTGAATGAATAAATACTCAACTCTAAATGCTAACCAATTCTTTTAAGGCAATTTACTACCCATAGCATTTGAGGGGTTTATTGAATCTTGGACAAAGTTACCTGTAAGTTGCTCAGAGTCTGTTTTTACCTATTATTCTCCTCATGTAAAATTAAAACCCCTCCTTGGGGGAATAGCAAAAATCTGCCCCTTAGAAAAACAAAACAAAGCAAACGAACTAACAAAAAACAGTCACTAGGCCTACACGAGTACTAGCAACAACAACAAAAAAACAGCTGAAAATAATTTTAAACCCAGTGGAATCAAAATGAATAAATATTTAAATATATAAAACGTAACAGTGCTATGTGTCAAATGCAATTTCACTCAACTCTTAAAGTGTTATAAATTTTATTTATGGTGATATATGGATATACTTTATTGTGTTTAAAATGATATGGGGTGGAGCCTCTAATACTAAGAGTTCTCAAAGCTGCTAAAGTCATAACACTATATACTGTTGCTACTTGGTTTGAATAAAAGACAATTTATTAGTCTCACATTCATTCAACTGGCTGTTGATGGCCAGATTCAAGAACACCAGGTGTTAAGTCTTTTATGCTGCTAGTGGTTGGGGGTCAGCAGTTGGTGAGCCTGATGAAATAATATGGGCCTATTCTCTTCTAGTTAAATCCTACTCCAGTCTAGTATAGCCTTTTCCTTTTTTCTCTTATTTGGTCAAATAAGTGCATGCACTTATATTTCCTGAAATTATTTTCTGCTTAGGGATTATCTTTTAGATGTTGTATCTAAACTAGCCACTTCATGTACTTTCAGGAGACTCTTTATCCTATTACACATGGATCCCTGTCTTTACCTCTGGGAAAGTGCTGGAAACATTAGACTTTGTGGATCCATAACTCATGGATTCAGCCTTAAGGGAGTTTTGCTTCTGTGTTTGATCCTGCTTCCTTAACTGGGCTTTGCAACTGCTCTTTGGTTGCTAAGGTTGGGTTTCCACTGTGAGTGGCTGGCTATACCCAGGTGCTAACTATCTGACTGATCCAACCTCTGCTTATTGCCCGCCATCAGAGTCATCTGATAATAAAATCTGTTCACCTGCAGTGCTATCCAACTGTAGTTTACTTCCTGACTTCTTTAAAGCTTAACACCTGTTCATCTGAACTTCTTTCCCTCTCCACCAGTGTTCCTTTCAGTTTGCTGCTAGGCTTTCCCTAACTCTTTTTCCATTTGTCTGGGGTGGGCCTGGTGGGACAGCCTCATGTCTGTACCTCATCTCCTCCAGATTGGGCATTTGTGTTGCTGATAAAACCTCTGGCCTTGAAGCAAAAGAGAATGATACACAGTTGAAATATGTGAGAGGCAGAAGGCAGTGAGTATATGATATTTAAGTAAAATCAAATGCTTTTTTTCTATCCTATTTTGTTATTTTAAACCACACCGAAACAGTAGTGTTTTTGTTGTTGTTGTTTTTAAGACGATGCGTTCCCCAACTTTTTCATTTATGTTCTGCATGGAAATCTTTGGTTCCAGGCAAATGGACTCAGAGTGAAATTGGATTTTTTTAGGGGGGGGGGTGAGTGGGGGAAGGTTTAGTGCCTAGTTACCAAAATACATAACTTATGATTAGAGGAGAATTTTACAGATTTAAATATGGAAACTTCTTTTTTGAAAATATTTGCTTAGCTTGAACTTTTAAGTAAGCTCCTTCAATGACTCCCCCCATATTGCTACTCTTGGCTTACTCAGCCTTGTTTTCTCTCCTAAGACAGGTTGCCTCCTCCCTTGCTCAATATCTGGTAATCCAGTTACTGATGTTGGTTATGGCAGTTTGCTTTCTTTTCTGGAATAGGAGACTCTTATCTGGACCCAGGCCAGTCATCCTATAAATATTTGTATTGTAATTCAGCGGGGACGGGGCTAGAAAATAGGACTGAATTTCAAGGAATATACGTGTGAAGAGTGCTTCTGATGGGAGATCAGTGAAATCACCTCTGTATGAAGGAAAGCTTTCATTTTTTCATAATAAAACCACTTTCCTGGTTTGTTCTCCTTTCTTTTCTGTTCTTTGTCATCATTGATGGTAGATTTATCAATTGGATAATATGTTTGTGGGAGTGGAATTTTCTTTCCTCTTATTCTTATTTGGCGCTTGGCTTCATCTGATGAGAGATGATTTTCCTGTTACATTCATGTGTGCATCTACCTCATTTCGTGTTCACATGAAGGAGGAAAGCACAACATGTACAACGTATGGTGAGCTACTTGTGGAAACTTCATCTACTAACCCTCAGTATACTGTTGAAAATAGAGCTTACTTTGTAGCTCCAAACAACTACACCTTGCCCTTTTTTTTGAACATTGGGATGGGAATGAGGCCAAATTAGCTGAAGCACAAAACTTTTGCCTTTTAATCAGGATTGCCTAAAACTATGGTTGCCCTTACCTACTGGTGTTTGAGTGGTTAGCTGGTGTTCTATTATCCAAACACCAATTACTTAGCCCAAAGTGATTTTAGATTTATAGCAGAAGTCGTACCCTTCTGTAATTAGGGCTATTTGATCAATGATCTTGACATTTTTACATTTTCTGCATTCTGAGAGAGGAAAATCCAGTTTTAAGATTTGCCCTTTAAGAAATTAAAAAATTAAAAATTAATCTGATTGAATATTGCATATTTGCAAAAAAAAGAAAATTCCAGATGTTATTCCAGCTATTAAAGGACAGGTGTTCTCTTTCCAAGACCTGACATATACAGTGAATACCAGCTTTAATTTTTTGATAACTCTTTGGAATAAAAAGTTAAAAATCTTGTCAAATATTTCCAATTAATCTCACACAGCTAGCAGGGTTAAAAAACAAGGCCAACTCTGATGAATAGGTATTGCCAATTAAAAAGATTTCTCCGAAGTGTTCTATGCTTCATGAAACTTTCATTGGCAAGTTATATATTAGGCAGTGAATCCTAATTTTCTACTACAGTTTTTGAATTATAATTTTTACATATGGAATGATGTGTAATTTATAAAGAGTCTATTTGATAAACGATATTCCGGCTCAGAGTTAGAACAAAACAAACTATCTTCTAATTAAATGTTAATTTGAGGATTTCTGTAATCACATTTTCCTTTTCATTATTTTGGTTCTCATTCCCCACTCCAGAGACATGACAGTTGCTCCCCTACATTGAGAGGTGAAACATGAAATCTTAGAGGACAGACTTTGGAATTATAAGTATATGAAGTTGAATTTAATCTTTGATTCCTATTTGGAATGCGATTGTGGGCAATTTAACCTTCTTTCACAGTAAAATTGTTCTCATAATATTGCTATAACTTAATGAGAAGATAATATATGCCGATTTCTTGAAAGCAAGTTATAAACATTATCAAGTTTAATTTTTGCAACACCACCATAAGACAGGCATTGTCACCTACATATCACATATGAAGAAATCGAGTTTCAGGCCAAGTTATTCTTCCAATTTCATACAGTAACTGTCAAGAGTCAATAAGTCAGACCTCTATTTCTCTTTGTGAGAAATGCTGTTAAATTGTCTTGCATGGTAGTTGCGAGAATTTAACGAGATAATGTAGTATATATCCTGGCACTATATAAATGCTGTGTAAATTTTGGAATTATATTTGGCTTTCCTCTTTTTTACTCTCTATTTCTAGTGGTTTTCTAATTTTGGCTTTTTAAAAATCTCCTTTAGCCTCATTTCCTTTTATATTTCTCAGTGTTACTATCCTGATTTAAGACAGTATTACTTTTTCTTTGAATTGTTTTCCCTAGCTCTGTTTCTTAGCATTTCATCTCCTTTCTTTTATCAACAAGTCCTACATATCCTAAAATACTGCTTTGGTCATACAACTATCTGCATACCCTTCTTATGAGTTTTTCACAAACCTAGATTAACTCCTCATGACTTACAAAGTAAAGTTTTAATTGCTTAGCCTGACTTTTAAAAGCCTCCACAAAGTGGTCATGTACTACCTCTCCAAGCTTAATTATGCTTCGTGGCAGCAAACTTAACCAGTCTCCCTCTCCTTGAGCCAGGCACGTGTGTGTCTATATTTTCCTTCCTTGTGTTGCTCACACTGTGATTTCTATCTGATAGTTCTCTTATCCCTTCTTCTCCCTACTCCCACTGGTGCCTGTCATTTCTACCCACAAGTTTTATAAGACAAGTCGAAAACTACTTCTATCATGAAGTCTTTCCTGCCTTTAGTCAGAATCTTCCTTTTGTCTTTCATTCCTAGAACCTCAAAATTTATTACATTACTTGTTTCTCTTGTACTAAAATTAGTTGTGTCCACATAGTCTTCCAGTGTTTATTCCCCTTGAAGGCAGACATCTTGTCTTGTTTATCTCTTTATGTTATAAGGAACACCACGTGCAACACCTTACATCTAGTAGAAACCTGATAAATTGAATTTAATTAAATAACACTCAAATGGAGACACTCTGGGTAGGGCAAAGAGCAAAAGCTTTGGAAATAGGGAAAACCAATGTACATAAGGCAAAACCAATGTACATAAGACATCTGCCAATTAAGAGTTTAGTCAGGCCTCAGCTTTCATATCTGTAAAGTTGGCTAATACTGTATTTCAGATGATGTTGGGCAGATGGAGGTAGCAGTAGCTCTTTTTCAATCCAGTAAATGATATGGCTGGACTTATTCTAAGCACTTTACATATGTTGACTCATTTAATCCCTATAACAGCCCTATGAAGTAAGTGCTATTATGATCTTGTTTTTAGAATAATCAAACTGAGGTACATAGGTATTAAGTATCTTGCTCAAAGTCTACAGTTAGTAAATGGACAAGCTGAGATTTGAATCCAGGCAGTCAGGCTATAGAAAGCATATGTTTGAGCATCGTACCTTATTAGAGTTGTTTTCATTCTCTATACGATAAGGATTATTTTTCCTAAATTGAAAATATCGTATTTACTGATTCAGCAAGTGCTTATACTAGATGTCAGTGTGGCAGGCAGGATGTGGTCTCTGCCCTTAAGGAGCTCTCAGTATCATGGGGAGGCAGGCAGCAGGTAAGCAGTGTCACAGTTCCTGCAGTAGCAGTAGTCACAGCATGCTGTGGGAGAACGAACATTTCCTATTCATTCAGACTTTTAAGGTGGTTCTTTTTAAGGGGAATTTCTTCTTTCTGTTTTTGATGCCATAATGAGTAAGTGCTTTGGAAAAGTCCTGATATGAGGTTTAGAGCTTTAGGCTGTAACTAGCCTATGATTTCCACAGCCTCATATTTATATCCTTTTCTCTGTTACTTAGTCTTTGGCTTTTTAAAATAAGATGAGCTGCTTTATGGACTATATGATCTGTACATCAAATGCAACCTTAGGAAAGATAGTTTTGGTACTCTCCTATCATAGCTCAATGAGGAAGTTTCTCTATGCCTGAAACAAAATGTGGGTGAACAAATCTTGTTCCTTGGTCTTGTGTTCTAAACTGAACAACGCCAAACAAGGTGAGAGAAATAGCCATGTAGCTATTAGATGCAGTGTGATAGAATTTAATATCTTTAATAGTTTATATTAAGATTTTTTTTCACCATTCTATTTCCACCAACTATCCCTAACTAAAAAGAAGTGAATACACACAAAAAGAAATATATTCAAATAGCACTTATCTAGTCTACTTTAAGGAAAAATCACCTATATTTATTTTTTGGCAACCAGACAGCTGCCAAGTACCTGTTTGGCAGGATAGCTCATTTCCTTTCAGAATGTGATATGTACAAAAATAAACTTTTGAAGGAGGAGGTGAGAGTTGGGAAAGAGACTAACTAAAGAAAAAAAGATCTTGTTTAGTATAGATATATCGCTCAGTGCTCGCGATTCACACTTTTCCTTTTTATACAACCAGTTTGCATATTTATCATGGCTGTAAGCATATTGATTTGTAATTTTTACACTCAATCTTTTACATTTTTTCAGTCAGTAGGTGATCTTGTCAGAGTGAGGGGAATTCTACTTGTTGAAGATGTTTCTGAGAACTAGGTTTCAGATTGAGTAGTTGGTGATGTCACAGGAGCATAGTTAAGACTAATCAAGATGACTGAGAGTCAGAATTAGTCCCAAAGCTGCCCCAGGGTGATGGAAATCCTTCCCAAGCAGATAGTTCCTATATTTAAATATGTTGTCTTCATACCTAAGACATCAAAAAGATACGAAAAAAATACGATGTCCTTTTTTTCCTCTTAATATGATGTTTTTTTGCTCATTTCCCTAACTCTGAGTTCAAGCATGAATTATGACCTGCTGAGGTGAGATAAAGGGCAGCGTCATGTGTCTCAGCATGATGTCTAAACTAAGGTGAACATTAGAATTATTTTAGGTGCTTCTGAAAAAAACCTAGGATTCCTTAAATACACTGATTCTGCTGGTCAGGGTGGAATATGCAGTTTTGAAGAGGCTACTAGGTGACTTTTAATGATCAACCATATTTTAAAACCATTAAAATCATGAGTTTGGCAATTTTAAAGCTTCACACGATTCTACTATGTAGCTAAAAATGAGAAGTACTGTTATAGCAGTTGGGAAGTTAGTTGTATGGGTAAAGAATAGACTAGCACAGAGTATTGGGCTAACCTAACTAGAGATATCTAAAGACCAGAGTAAGAAGGTAACATATTTGGAATCAGCAATATATGAAGCCCTTTCCATCTTTAAAACTCTAAAGTCCTAAGTAATACTGAGATCAACAACCCCACAATATTTCATTTATCTCCTGTCTCTATCAATCTTTGATGTAAGTTTGAGTTCTGGCATGACTATATAAGTATGGTTACCAGAGATGGAGAATGTGCCAGGCACTGTGCAGATGGAAGAGAAGGCTAAAGGATGCCTATATTTATCTAAAATAGGATATGGAAAAGAAGGGATGGAACTCCACTTTATTGAGTAGCTATTATGTGATAAATATTCTGCTTCTTTATATAGCATTACTATTAGTAAAAATCAGGCATAGTTAACACTTTTATGGTGCTTTTTTTGGTGTGTGTGCTAGGCATTGTTCTTAAATACTTTATATAAACTCATTGAGTTCTTAAAAAAACACCTTACAAAGTTGAGACTATTATGTTCCCCATTTATAGGTGAAGTAACTAAGGGCCAGATAGGTTATGCAGCTTGATCCCACATCACAGAACTAGGCAGTAGCCAAATTTGGTGCTCTTTCCCTGAGTCCCTGCTTTCAACTGCTTTCTCTCATAAATGAACTTGGGTGAAGGCTCTAGAATTTGTGTATAGATGAATGAAAGAAAGGTTGAACTGCTTTCTGAGGATTACATGGAGTTCTGGACATTGATCACATGACTCATTAGTATGCCTCTCAACTAAGTTCTTTTGTTAAAACAAAACAAAGTCATAGGCAAAGGCAACATTGGTTGTGAATAGAATTAAAATAACCTCGTTTAATTGTGAAGTCAGTGTTTTAAATTTATTGGTGGCCTGATTTATTTTTCTGTAGCCCTCATTCTTCGTCTATATACAAATCTCCTTTGAGACGTTTGGTGTTCTCATTCAATTTCCACCTTCCATGTGCTATTTTTCTACCTATCACCTCGGGTAAAAAATATAAAAAGGTCAAACACATAACAAAAAAGCACCTTTTGTGACATCTAGTCAAAACAATGCAATAAAAGAGATCCATCTTTCCTTATTCCTTTATGTCGCATAATATATTTAATTTTAATATCTCCAATTTGGTCATCTGTCTTTAGTCATTTTGGGCTTGCTGTTATCATCAGAGTAAGAGATTTGTTTCACGTGCATTACCCAAGCCTCAGATGATTAGGTATCCTACGCCCTTTAATGCTATAAACAAACTAGCAAGCAAACCAAACCAACAAACAAAAATCCCGCCACCATCATCATCAACTGGCTGATGTGCACTTTTTATTGGAAATCCCATCCTTCAAACCCAGAGAATTCCTGGATGGCTTAAATTTTAGTCACTTTTTCTTTGATCGTTTATTTCCCTCTGAATTTTAAATTTTTCCTGCGTTTTTCATTTCCTGCAACTTTTCTTTTTATCTGTATCAAGTCTATCCTTGCACTTTTGCCAAAGTAACATTAGCGAAGACATTTCTATACTTCAAGATTTTATTGAGAGTTTAGGGGCATCAAAAGTTGGTTCTGTTGCCTGCCAGCACTGCAAATGAATTACGTTTGCATTTTAGACCTCCCTAGTTTTAAAGTCCTTGGGCATTACCACCACAGATATTTCTCAATGATCATCTTTTTCTCGGGGGCTTTAATCTTCTGCTCTCTGGATAGGCAGCTTCCAATCTTTTTAGATTGGGTTACAACTACCCAAATTCTCATTTTCTCCTACTTTTGCATGTTCTATTTGAAGATTCTTGGAAAAGTGGGCTGTGAGGGTTTATGACATGACAAACCTTCCCTCATCCACAGACAGACAGACTTGATCTACTATTATTAATGCTCCTAAAACAGAGATGGTTCCATTTCTAAAAGATAAGATTATGTAAATACCACCCAAGGAGAAAGTAAAAGCATGACACATCCTGGAAAATGTTTATATCTTCCTCTAGGTTATAAGATACTATATAGGCTTGCTATTTTGAATGATTTCTTTTAGAAAATAGAGGAACTGAGTTTCTCAGTGGCCCATATGAGAAATGAAAAACTATAATCGAAAGTTACTTTATACAGTCATCGAGTTTCGAAACAAAGTAGTGAGTCACCTCAGCACCAGGGAAGGTTATGTTTGTGGACCTTGACTGTGGAGTGACTTCTCTCTGCCCATCTTAATTCAGAAGGCAGAGGTTGTCACTATTAGGACTTTTGTATCCAAAAGGAAGAAACCTTACCAGCATATTAGTGTGACAGCTATAGAGGTAATATCTGATTATTCTTTAATATTACCTTGAGTAGAAAATTAAAGAGACTTTATTGAAAAACCATTTTAACTGGTATCTGTGTCTTGGACTTCTAAATCTCTTACTCAGTGCTTTATAAAAGGAACCAGCTAATTATATAGGACACTGGCAAGGAGAAATCTTCCCTGATATTTGGCTAAGAATCCCTAAAACTTTAAAAATAATAATAAAAAAAGAATCCCTAAAACTTTCCTCAAGCCTCAAACTCCAAGTCCAGCTTATTTTTATCTACAAAGTAAACCACATCTCCCTCATTTACCTCCCTCTTTCTTACCTTCCAGTCTTTTTTCCCTGGGCTAATCTTTTCACATCAAAATCACCCACCAAGATATTTTGTAAAACAAAAATAAATTCTCACCCTTTGATTCATTATGTGGCTGCTTTCTAGAACAGTAACATTGGAGAATGCTTTTTCTTTGGCCTGCTTTTTGTTACATGTGTTATAAATCTCTTCTTCTCTTCATCCTTCTTTAGATTATCCATTTTTTTTTTTTAGCACTTTTCTACCCTGTTTAAGTATTCTCACCTAGAAAGACATGAAGTCCTCATTCAAGGTATTTTAAGAAATATTTGCTGAACCAAACCAAAAATTGAGCACAGAAAACATAGCTTTGTTTTAGGCCAACATTTAGGCTTCCAAAGTGGAATTAAGGAAGACAGGCAAGGCTATCGGCTGCATGTTCAGTGTTTCTTGAATAATGTATTTTATTTTGTGAAATGCACCATTGTTGAAAAGCATGAACAATGATGAGTTTTAAATAATGAAACATTAATATTATAAATTTTGTTGAGGTGCATGAGGCTTATGATTTTGAAAAATATTTTAATCATAGTAGATGAAAACATACCCTTGATACGACCACTCCTGTGAACATTTATCTTAGAATTTGGTTAATAAGTATTCTTTCAAATGGAAGAAGAGGTTTTACTATTTTCTTTATTTTACCATTAAAATGACAAGCAGAATGCTATGAAGCATCTGTTATGACCTTTTATTCTCTTGGCTCTTTGATGTTCTAAAAAATATTAAGCTTGTTTATAGCTATCAGAATCATAACTGCAGTACATTTTCCTCCACATCGCCTAGTTGATCACACAGTACATGCCCAAAACCTGTACTCAAAGCTATGCAACTTTCTGCTGGACTGTTGGCACTGGCCTGGTAAATATCTCCCCCAGCAGACGTTGGGGTTAATATCTTTTTTTTCCCCCCACTCATCTTTTTTTTCCCATCAGCTTGTTCTAAGTGGAAAAAAAAAAAATTAAGCAGAAGTGTGTTAAGTAGAAAATAGTGGAGGAAGATTTTATAAAGCCAATCTTAGTTTTATATCTAATCTGTCCTAAAGAAATGCTAAATATTTTATGGAATCTCTAAAATAAAATGACAGTAGAGGAAGAGGTAGGTTTAAAATAAACAAGAGGATTTTTTAAAGACCCCAAAACCTGGAGAAAGGAAAGTAAATTTTGTTTTATGAGAAGAAATAATAGCTCTATGTATTAAGTAGGGAGAAATCACTTTAGCAAGTATTTATTACATATATATAAATAAAATCGGTATACTCCATTCTGCCACTTTTCTAAAGTACTCTAGAAAATAGGGGCTTTCCAAAATATCATTCAATGAATTATGATTTTCATTCTTTAAATATTTGCTTAATAATATAAACAAAATAATTATTACAATAGTAGTGTTAATGATGAGAATTAGTACTGGAACTCATCTAATAAATTCTCTATGTAAATTGATGCCAATTTAAGACCCAGATTTAACAACAACAACAAAACGTTTAAAGGGTTAACAAAAATCTCTTCAAAGGACTTTCTTGTCTTGTTGCAAATAATAATAAAAAAAAAGGTTGAAATTCTCTGTGTTCAAAAGTCAATTATTGCCAATTTCATGGGCTCCTGAAAAATGGGATTTTCATTTAGCAGAGCCAACTTTACCTGCCAAAGCCCATAAAATGGCCCCTTTCCATCTGGTAAATGTTTCACAATGAAATTAAAACGCTTGGAAAATAATGAAAATCTATGGACATATGTATAATGTGACTGAATGTGAAAATTTTTTAGTGATATTTGGTGTAAATTACTTATTTAAGGACTAGATTAACTCTTTTAGACTAGCAAAGCTTGAGTTTCTATATTACAGCAAGAATTCAAACACTTCTAGAGAAATAAGAGCCCTCATACTGCCAAACAGAGGTTCTTAAATATTTTTGGTGAGTGCCATGACCCTTTGGAAGATCAGATGAAAACTATAGATACTCAACCCATTAAAAATATTCTATACAAAAAATTAGAAGCTACTTGAGCAGTTAAAAAAAATGAATCCTATTCCAAATAGTTTTTAAAGATGAGTTCTATAGAATCCCTTAATGCATTTAGCATTTCTTACCTGGAAGCTCTTTTTTAGGTCTATTTATAAATTTAAATAATTTCCTATAGGTTTATTTACACAAACTCTATATTACTGGTTTTTCTCCTTTGAAGATATAAATGAACTTCTCATATAATTTTCTACTACTTTGTGAATGGGCCACAAAAAGATGACAGCTCAACTAGTGAAAAATGGTTTGCCTCTTCCAATGTACCAAGAAAAAAAATGAATACGTAGTTAAAAGTTTGTATATGTCCATGTTCACATCTAGGTGTCACTCAGAGAAGGCGAACTAGCATATGCATAAGCATGTGGATAAAGTAAGACCCTGAAGAGAATATATGAATTGCTAACTTATGAAATGTAATATTATGGGTATGCTAGCTCTCTGACCCCTCTGAACCTCCTGCTGAAAAACAAAGCAAAACAAAAGACTCATCCTATGAATCATGAAAATTATAATTATTTTATCAAATGTTCTTAACTGAAGTAAAATGATCTCCAAGGACGGAACGAACTTTCTAAGACTCAAAAAGGAGGAAAAATTCTGAGGTAGGATAGAAGGGGACAATGGGATGGTCCTTGGCAAAATTAAGTTGTAAGATTAGTTGCTCTTCCTAAGGCAGGAAATAGGCTTTCAGAAGATGCTTCTGGAAATTTTAATATGGTTTACATTTAGTTGTTCAATTTGTTCCTAAGCTCCATGAATCATTTCTTACATGATTTTGTAGTCTTTTATTTTCTAACCATACTGAGGGCACTGTCAACCAGATCGTTTCCTCTCTTCTTGGAGGCACTGGTTTTATAGAGTGACGACAGTGAGAAGTCCTTTCAGACTGCGGGAACACAAGATCCTCTGTACTGACAGCTCCTAGGGAGATCATACTTTGCAGTAGGCCACCAACATCATTTCTCCTGATTCACAGCTTAGGGAATTCCAGCTCACTTTGAAGCCTGTTCAAAATATTCTCGTCTATGTATTTTACCCCAAGCCAGCTCATTTCTGACCTGCCCTTGGTTAGCTTTGATTGACAGAAAGGCTTTGGAAGCCACTGAAATCTTATCATAGAAAGAACTGAAATCTTTTTGAGTTCTTCAGTCTCTGTTTGGAGACCAAAGGCTCTATGTCAAAAGATGTGTAGATACCTGTACTTACAACTGGTACTTCTGTGGCAGATTTACAACCCTTGGGTTATTTGAGGTTTCTAAGTAAAGACTTAATGGAGACCAGGACATGGAGAGGTGGCTGTAATATGGACAATGCACCTATATATTTTTCTTGGAAATAAGAATTATCCTTTAGATCTGTCATAGTTAATATAAAAATAAAGTAATACAAATGAAGACTTAAATTGATGAGGCACATGTATAAATTGATAAAGGAAGTTTGATGCATCATAACATTGAAATTTATCTAAATTCAATATTGTTAAACATTCTTAAAGATCAGATGAATTATACATGAAGTCTATGGATTATTTGTCCCTGGCAAACAATGGTGACATTTCTGTCTGTCACTTAGTATGACAAGGTTAGCATGTTTTATTCAAAACTTTTAAACAGTAAAATGATTTGTATGCATTACTCTTTCTTTGGATTGTCAGGGAAAGCAGAAAGCAACACAGTTATTCTACGACATTGAATCAGCATGTGCATAAAAAAATGACAGTACGGGCTTGCCTCCGACATCTATAAAGCTTGTACTTTGGTTTTCTAATCATCTGGTAGAGAAACAATAAAACCATAGAGACAAAATTTTTCCTTCCACCCCCAAAAGAAACACGTCATTGTATATTGAAATATAAATGATTTTTGTGACATAATGAATATAGAATATTCATGAGTGGGGATGGATTCCTGGAAATACTATGCTTTGGGTTTTAAGGAAATTTAATGACAGAATATTTATTAGAATTTTTTTCAGTAAGTAGGATAAGAGTCAGACTATATTGTTCCTTTCATTGTTAAAGCATTGTTAAAGATCTGCAGCGATGGTATGTAACAGTAATTTGTGAGACTCTTGGATTTTGTGTTATCTGTGTATATAGGATGGGCATATGGGAAGAAATTAACAGCAGAGTAGAAGGTGCTGTTCAACGCCTGGGTGGAGACAGAGGACTTTAGTGACTTGCCTACAGCTTCTTCCATAGTTGTCTGGCGACTCCTGGGGCTGTCTTAAGATTGTCTCTCCACCTCCCCTTTTCCCTTGTCCATTCAGGAACACGCACTTCATTGTTGCTATGTTCTTCTTCCTTCTCTCATGAGATTCTAAAGCAGAAATGAGTTTGGGGAAGATTATGCTAGTTTGGCATAAGATAGGACCTAGGGATCTTGGTGCAATATTAACACCCAGGGACAGAAAAAACCTGAGACTTTTTATTCAGCCCTTTCCATTCACAAGCGACTTAAGGATGTCAATGTGCAGCAGCCATTTCACAGACAACATTCCACTGACGTTTTCTGAGAATGAACCAGTGACTCTGGAATAAAATGATGACTAAGACAAACTTTTGCCTTTGAAGTGTTTACGACAGAGGAAGAAAGACACATTAGCAGATAAGCATAGGATGATACAGGTGCTTATTGTACAGGGCGAGTGGATAGGAAAGAGGAGGAGAAAAACAGGGAGGTGACAGAAAACCATACCTCACTGTTTCCTGTTCTTCCACTCCATCCTTGGGATATTAACCACGAAAGACATTTTCTTTCATTGCATTCAGTAATATGTTTACTATAGCTTCAGAAATACTAAAATTCCATGTAATGCATGCATTTTGTGTTTTCTCCATACCTGCCCACGACCTGGGGAAAAGTGAGCTCTTCAGAGTGATGAGCTTTCCCGATCACTAAAACAGCAAATGGCTGTAATTGATTATAACCCGTCTAAGGCAAAAGATTGAAGTATGCATCCTTTTTTTTCTGGAATTATTTAATAGAGAACTTTTAATGAAAGAAAGAAGAAATTTTACTGTATACTCCATTTTGGGGGGTATATACTTACCTCACATTGAGCTGGAAACCCATCAATGGTAATATATACCATACCAACTGCAAGGTAGATAATTAATATTTACTCATTAATTTTTGCTTTTGATGATTGCTATTTTATCTTAGTTATAAAAACTATATAATCATTTCAATCTTCTATCTCAACCCATGCCCCCAGCATTCCCCAAGATATCTAGCATCAATCCAAATGTTTAAAAAGAATAAAAGAACTGCATAGTTTTCAGAGATTTTTCCTGACTCAGTAAGCAAATTTATAGAGATAATTTGAAAGCACATTATAATAACCCATTGCTGAAAACAGATTTACAGGTGCTACCCAACTTTTGGGATGCTATGCAGCCTTGGTGGGCTGTCATTTTAAGAAATGTCTTCCTAGAGGAAAATGTTTCCAGAAATACTCTGACCTTTCCATTTTTTAGCATGAAATGAGGTGATCTAAGAGAAGCCATCTTCCAAGTAAATGTGGTGAGACTTTAGTTTGAAATATTCATTGCATTTTTGTTGTGAAGAGCCAAACCACTGCTAAAATTCAGTTTACTGGTCTATTCAGCTTATTCATTTCATGCAAATCCCAATGTGCATGAAATGAACAAAAGACTTCCTTTCTATTTGTATGCATTGTTAGTTTCTACTCCATTTTTATTCCCAAATTTGTTTTTTTTTTTCTTTCAGTATCAGTACTTTATTCATTCTTTCAACAAATATTTGTAGCATCCCTTGGCATGACAAGGCACCGAAAGGAATGATACCATCCCAGCATGGTAGTCAGCATGACTGGCGGGTTTCATTTTTTCTGCCTTTTTAGGTGTACCATTAGAGGATGCTTGCAGATTTCTTAAGGCCATGTCTGTGATGAGAGGAAAGAATTATTTGCCCAATTATGTATGTCTGCTATGAGCATGGCTTGCGCTCACAGCCTTACTGACTCTGGGAGTGCAAAGAGAGTGCACTTGGGAGTCGAATAAATATGGATTCTGATTCTTACTCTGATCCACGCAAGCTCTAACCTGGAACAAGTTAGTTATTCCTCATCCTGAGAGTTTCATTATATGTAAAAGGAAAATGCCTGTCTTATAGTGTTATTAAATGAATTACAAGAGAGTGCCAACACCTAACAGGGCACCCTCAATAAGTGATCATTCTCAGTGTCTATCCCAGGATCTACCATCTAGTATATATGCAAATGAGTAAGAAATGTAAGAATAATGGAAGTTAGGCTAAAATAAGACCTATTAATACAGGCACAGCAAAGTGTTTGGGGATTTCTTCGAGGATTTGGTAAATTGTAAACTGTCCGATTCTTCTTTTCCCAGTTTTTATCTTAGATGTAATGGATCCCTATCATGGCAGCTTTAAATTTAGATAAATTCAACTACAAGCACGCACTGGGCAGGGAGAGAGAAAGAAAGAATGATTACGAGTTTAAGGAGTTTAAATAACATAGCTCATTATACTTGCTTTTTCACTATTTCTATCTTGATTATTCTTGGGAACATCTCCCCATGATAAATTTGCTTCTATTGTTTTAAAGACATTTTTTATACTACATGGCTCCAAATTCAAGCTCACTCAAATAAACTTTTTTCCAATGCTGGAGAAAAAAGCTGACTTGGTCAGCCTTATTGAGAGATGGCATGTTTCTCTGTAATATGGCACCTTTCTAAGGCATTATCAAGGACACTTTTGATTATGCATATGATTAACTTATTTGCAGTATAATATTTAACTTCACTATACTACTCTGCTTTTATTTTTTTTGTAATTTCTTTCATTTTTTACTTACCTGGACTATATTTTCTTTTTCCCTGCATAATCTCTACAAGCAAGTTTATTTGTTTCTTGCTTGAGTTACTTAATGGCTGTTTTATTATTTTATTTTTTTCAAAAAATGTTGTAAGGCTGTTGCTGAAACTCAAATCGCTGTGCGTAATGTCTCCATTGGACGTTGGTACTTAAGGTGTTGTTTCCTTAGGAATACCAAATAAAGTTTTTGTGTTCCTAGAGTTGTATATGACAGTTTTTCAAGTTAGAGTGAGCTCAGCATTGTTTTTAACATTGTAATAATTACTGTTTACTGCCGGACCCTTGCCTTTTTTTATACTGCTAACACAAAGTATCTGTAGACTGTTAGCACAGTGGTCCAAGGCTCTGATCTACAATGAAATGCAAAGAACACAGAGCAGGTAAGGTCCTTTTATCAGTTCTTTACATCTCTGTGTGAAACAAGTGTGATAAGGAACAGAGGAAACGGCCTAAGGGCTCTAAGCAGGTTAGGAAGAAGCTGGCCTCTCTAAAAAGGCCCGGGGTGGGGGCGCAGGCCAGCTTTCCAACTCATACCTTTTGCCAAGTGCTATTATTTGACACCATCATTCTCACTCCGTCTTGCTCCAATTTCTTTTTTTTTTTTTTTAATGTCTGTGCTTTCTTTTACTCTGTCATATGTGATTTTAGTTTTCAGTTGCTTTTCTTTCGGGGGACTTGTTTTAGGTTTTTTATGCCCATATTCATTAACATAGAATAAATTTTAATAACAGCAATGATTGAATGCATAAGATGTATTAAGTATAAGGATAGAAACTTTATAAAACATCTCTAATTTTAACAATAATTCAGTAAGGAAAATTCTTTCATGTTAAAAATTAAAAAAAAAACACAGGAAGTAACTTATCATATAATTTAGCAAATGGTGGAGTCAGATGAAAATCAATATGTCTATACTGTCTGTGCCCTCTCCACTATCATATGGTGCCTTTGTACACTATGTATGTTTATAAATGTGTGTGTATACATATACACACACATAAATATACACATATATGACACACACACACACATGCACGCACACACCCATCCACCTCACAGCTGACTTCCAGAGTTTTTGCAGTGCTTGGAAACCAGTGAGGCCAGGTCTTCCTTTCCAGACATGCCCACCTACCTGCCCTCCCTTGCCCTGTGACTTGAAATCTTACAAGTTGCCATTTACACAATAGACGTATTCTTCTCTGTTACAGTTTCTGAAAATGAAACAGAACTTTATACCATTTTATTTTTCAAATAGAGGATTTCCAGGGTTGGACTTACTTTACATTTGCTTTACTTCTCACTGGCTTGTCTTTAACTGCACTATTTTCTTTATCATTATCTGCTCCTTCCCATAAGGAGCAACACCCCTTTCATATTGTGTCCAATGAAGCAGTTTCTCATTTCTGAAATTTTAAGATGGAAAAAAGAGGGGAGGAAAGACCATGTAGTGATTTAAGACGACGATTCTGGATTGAAGCATCTTGCTACTTAGGAACGCTATATTTCATAGTGTATTTGCAGAAATGCCTCATGGCACAAACTCCTATTTCATGTCCTTGAAGGCCAATGGGTTAGCAGAGTTTCTGTTTCAGTGCCTGTCTGATCAATAATCCTATGACTTTTTGGAATTGCCACCTGTCTTCTGTTAGATTTTTATTGTGTTGATGTGTAGTGACTAATACCTACATGTACATATTTTTTGTCTCCTGCAACTGTAAATTGTTTTAAAAATATTTCTGCAGGTGTTTAAATTTATTTATATAAAACATTTTCCTTGATTTCATTGGAGACATACATAAATCAATTTCACTGGAAAAATAATTGGAATTTAGTGTAACTTCCCTTGGGCCTGGTTTTTAACTCAACATATAATAATAGGACACTAGCTATGTGGCAGGCAATATGGTAGGCACTGATTAGAAAGATAAATAAGATATGGACCCTGCCTTTATACAGAGCTCACAATCTTTAGGATTGAAATGGTGGTTAAGAGCATAGATTTTTGTCACCATTCTGTCTTAGTTTGAATCTTCTTACCACTTGTTAGATGTCAAATTATTTTACTTTTTATGTCTGAATGTCCTCATCTGTAAAATGGGGATAATGCTAAATGTTACTTTAAGACTTATGTGAGGATTAAATGAGATCATACATGTAAGGTACTCTGAGCGGAGCCAGGAACATATATCTTAAAAATTATGCGTGTTATTATCATTGACATTACTATTATTATTATATGAGTCACAAACAGCTAAATACTGTAATACTCTACAATAAGTATAAAATAGAAATGTGTCCAAGAGGAGGGAGTACAAAACTCCTTCATGAGCTTACAAGGAAGTTTTCATAAGAGAAATGAAACTTGAGGTCTTGAGGAAAATGTAATATTTCACTAGATTTACAAGAAAAATCATAACATCATAGGCAGCAGAAATAGCATTTGAAAAGGCAGGAAGGTTTGAGAAAATATGCCCCATTCAGCAAACTGTGGTTGGGGCCATGTGAGGAATTGGTAGTAGAGTGTAATGTAAAGGGTAAGGTCACAAAGAGCCCTGGGTGATATACTAAGAATTTAAGACTTAATCATGTTGACATTGGAAGCCACAAAGGGATTTTTGAAAAGGAAACTTGTGATCAGATTTATATTTTAGAAATATTACCTGAGCACCAATATAGAGGATAGATTAGAATGTTAGCTGGAGGAAAATAAGACATAGATATAAGTCCCTCCCTGCCTTGGAAAAACAGACAAGTACTTTTACTAAGGAGAAAGAGTCACCAGAAGAAGAAAGAGATAAAAGAAATAGAGGAAATAATTTCAGAATTCCTTTGAGATGAAAATGGGTCTAATAACAGCATGTAAAAGGATTAATTCTCCAGAGGAAGGAAATGCTCGTAAATTGCATTAGGCTTGAACAGAGAGGTTGAGTTTGCTTTTAGCAAATTTTACAACTTAAAACTTGAACAAGACTCTTATCTTCTGAGTCCATTTTATTCATTTGTAAATGAGAACGGCACCTTAGTCTGCAACAAGGGTTTTTCCTTTTTGAAAGGTTTATTGATATATAGTTTACACATTGTAGAATTCACCCATTTAAAGTATACAATTCAATGATTTTTAGTATATTTATAGTATCGTGCAAGAATCAGCATAATCTAATTTTAGAACATTTTTTTGTTACTCGAAAAAACACTGTAGCCATTAGCAGTCACTCCTCATCACCCTCATCTTCTCTCCCCATCCCTAGCCATAGCTACATAAATACTAATCTGCTATCTTCAATATAGATTTATCTATTGTGTAAGTTTCATATAAATGGAATACCTTGTCTTTTGTGACTTTCTTTTACTTATTCTGATGTTTTCGAGATTCATTTATTTTGCAGCATTCATCAATACTTCATTCCTTTTTATAGACAGATAATATTTCATTGTATGGATACACTACATTTTGTTTATCTATTCATTAGTTGATGGATATTTGGATTGTTTCCACTTTTTGACTATTATAAATAATAATGCTATGAGCATTTATGTACAAGTTTTTATGTGGACATATGTTGTCATTTCTCTTGAGCAGAATCTTAGGAGTGGAATTGTTTCTTATAAAAATTTTGCATTCATATGGTAATTCTGTTTAACATTTTGAGAAACTGCCAAACTGTTTTCCAAAGTACTATTTTAAATTCTCACTAAGAAAGTTCTGATGAGAACTAAAAGACTGAATCAGAGTAATAGTCAGAGAAATAAGTAAATGCTAAAGTACAACCTATGGCTACTTTAATTATCCTGTTTTGTCTAACTTCTCCCAGAAAGCAAGCAGTAAAGAAACATTTAGTATGCATTAAATAACAAAAACAAAAACAAAACTAAACTGAAATTTATTAACATTCCACTCTTACATTTGTTATCGACAAATAGAAATAAAATTCATGAGCCAAAAACCCAAAACCTAAAGTCCAGGTCACTCTTTGGATTTCTTTGAGTATTTCCTAGACTTAATGTTTGTGGCTCATGGACACACATTTTGCTAGTAAGTCTCTAGTAATGCTAAGAACAGATGTTGAGTCTGGCATATTTAAGTTACCTCTAGTTAGCTGTTTCCCTCCCATGATTATTAAATTTTATTTAAGGGTTTTAAAAGATGGGTGGCAGAACTCACAAAAGGTATCTGAAACGTCAAAGACCACAAAGTTAGAGAACTTTTAAAAATAGCTTTAAGGAAGGTGACGTCGTAAAAGTAAAAGAAGGCTTAAGAGTTGAAGGATAAAAGTTGTATTTATAAATACAACTATGCTAAAAATATATTAAAATAATAAAAAACAATTGAGGAAAAATATATTGTGTCTGTAAGTTAATTCCTGTTATAAATGAACATCGTTTCTATAGGACTCTATATTTTTTGAGCCTCAATGTATTTATTCTAAATTTATTTGAAACATTTGCATTGTGCTCTGAAGAAATGAAAAAAAAAAAAGTTTTAGGTGTCCCATTCCCTTCTCTACTCCCCACTGGTCAAGTAAGCCCCTGCTGCGAGGGCATTTCTGTTGCTTCTGAAATCCTGACATAAACACCGATGCCATTTCTTTTGATATTTATGTTGAGCGATGGCACAGAAACCAATCAAGTGGAACACCAATGTGTCCGGGCAGTCTCCAAGAGTGAGGTAATGTGAGGGCTTGTTGCTGTGGTGGATCAGTCATTGGGCGGAACTCAACCGCTCTGAGTCTCACCTGCCAGCGGAGGCGACGGGTGTGGGGAGAGCTGCCTGCAATCTGTCCAGGAAGTTGTCCCCGGCTGGGTGGCTGCCTTCAGGCCTTTGGGCTTGCACGTCTCCGCTACCTCCTGGTCAGGGCAGCTGCTGCTGTCAGGAGGGTCTCGCGCAGGATCTGCCAGTGGTCCAGCTCGTACTGGGTGGAAGCTTGGTCGCTTGTGTGGGACTTTGGTTAGACGGTGAAGCCAGAGGGCTCACTGACGGACAAGTAGGCCTTCACGGCAAACATGGCGGTGTCAGCCACCTGAGACTTCTCCAAGGCATGGCCCTCCTTCCTGTTCAGGACACCATTGATGCCGCCCACTACTCGTTCTGGACACTGCATCTCCACCAGGTGGGTGGGCTCCAGGAGGCAGAGCTAGTGGTCAGCACGTAGTCACAGAGGCAGCGCAGGCCGTGGAGGTGATCTGGATGGCGTCTGTGCACAGTGTCAAACTGCAGACATCGAAGCGCACGCCGTGAACATTCTCCACACACAGCACCTCTAGTGGAAGCCCGCCACCACCCTGCCTTTGATCTCTCTGAGGTACTGCACGCCCTTGGTGATGTCAGTGAGGATGAAGGGGTGATGCCATCAGGCCCCAAATACTAGATCTTTCAGGCCTCGACTGCCTCCCACTTATACTCATGGCCAGGTAGCTAGCGCTGCTGGAGCTCTTGGCAGGGGAACACCTCACCCTTGTTGATGCCTTAGGCCAGGCCATTGTGGAAGGGCTGAGCCCTCAAGTACAGCTGACTGTACTTGCTGGGGGTCTGGGATGGGGAGAGCATGTTCCACTCCTCGCTGATGGTCTCAGGGTGTGAGACAACTGAGTTGGATTTCCTGATAGGAATGTACACATGGTCCTCCTTCAGGTCTTCCAGCGAGATCTCCAGGTGCAGCTCACTGGTCCCAAAGATTATGTGCTTCCCCAGCTCCAGTGATACACAGCAGCATGGGATCTGATTTGGCCAGCTGCTTAAGACCCTTTACCAGTTTGGGCAGGTCCTCCAGTTTCTTTACTTCAACCACAACACTAATGATGGGGCTTATGCTGAACTATATCATGTGCATGGATGTGGGCATGTTTGAATGTGGTGACTGTACTGGTCTTTACCAGGAACTGGTCAGAGCCCTCCAGGCTTGCGATGTTCCTGCAAGGCAAGTCCTGGATGGGCTGGCATAATGGCCCAAATCAGAAGCATTGTTCTCTGGATTAGCTATAGGTACAGGTCCTCTTCCTTCCCTGGCATGTGGTTGAGGGTGTGTATTGTGGTGATCATTTCACAGTATATACAAACATTGAATCATATGTTGTATACCTGAACGTCTGTCCTAACCTTGAGCAGCCATCTCTCGGGCACATGCCAATGATTTCATAGATGTGTAGGTAACAGCAATTGTGGTCAGTCTGACCCCCCAAATGACTGGTTTTTAATTGGGGTACATAGGGGTATCATCTGGGAGTGTACCCCCCACCCCCAAGCAAATACATATTCCAGGGCCTTAGCACAAACCAATTGCATTAGAGTCTGCACACATTCTCAGACATGTTTGGTATACAGATCAATGAAATAAAAATTCCTCAGGTCATTCATATTATTATTGATCATAACTTCAAGTCTGGCTTTAAGGAGTTTAGCCTGCTTGGATCGTCATGGTTATAATTCTCCCTGTCCCCTTTTTAGAATGACATTAAGAAAAAGAAATTACTCCTTAATAATAAATATGTGATATGTGGATTTATATTTATTATATCTAATATAATAAGTCTAGTCAAAGAGGAAGGCTAAAGAGGAGCACAAACCTCTAAATTGCATTAACAGAATGGTAGTGGACTTGAGAAAAGATGTTAAGGACATCAAAAATATTTTGAAGCTTTGGTCAGAAGTAAGGAAGAACAAGGAAGAGATAGGTCTACTTAATGGAAAAAAGTTTCTGAAAAATTTGGTTCATTTTACATCTGGTTTGCTTCTCTCTTCTTCATAATCAAACACATAAAGAGAAATTAAAATGTAGGATAGTTAGGACCCAATAAATGAGAATCAAACTGCTCTGAAAGGATTAAGTTGGGAAAGACAGTATGTATTTTGGATGACAGAGATGAAAAAAAATAATCTCAGTAGAATGACCACGACTAAGCATGGACATTTTTGTGGCTAAATTGTAATCTAGCACTTGAGTTTAAAGAGTCAACTACATAAGCAAAGACTATGTAATACCTAGTACAGTAGGAATTCATATAATTCACTGAAAGAGTATAAATTTACTGAAAGAGTATAAATTTACAATGTGGCATGGTTATCACCATGTCTATGGTAGAACTATAGTAGCCTATACAAATGAATAGTGCCATTGTTTTAGTTCTATTGAGATTTTATTTGTTTGTTTGTATTAGTTCTGTTGCTGAACTAATATAGTAAAACTCAGAGCACCTCCTTGTCAGAGGTATGTATCCTAGTCCCTTAAGTTCCCATTTTGAGCTCCTGAGATATCAGTGTCAGCAAAGCAGTATCTTTTCCTCAGAGGTCTGAGTCCTAACTGTAGTATTCCTCCCATGAGCTTCTAAGTTCTAATATTTTATCCTCTTCCTCTGTTCAGCTTTAGGGTGGCAGCTGCAGTTACTACCTCTGTAATACCTTAGTGTTCCCTTTGCCTTTTCAGTTTTCTAATACCTGAGTAACAATTCTTTTAATTAAATTCTATTAAAATAACTGTAGTTTCTGTCTTATGATTGGACCCTGATGATTACAACCAAAGATGAGTAGATTATGGAATATGGGTAATTAATAGATCTTTTCAAGTATTAAAGGCTTGTATGTGAAAGAAATATATTTGATATTCTTCACAGTGATGGTTTTTTTATATTTCCTTTTTGGAGGTTGTCCCCATACTGCACTACTATAAATAGTCATATTCTAGAGCACATGACCTAGTTCCATGGCTACAACCGATTGGACCAGGGTGCGCACTTTACCTAGGGACAACAGATTTTAGGCTGATCTAAGTGCCTATGAGAAAGTTTGGCATAAAGCACTTTGTTCAAAGATACTGAGCCAAATGGATTCTTTCTTTTTATGATTTTGAACCAAGATTCTCAATTCAAAGCTGGACCTAAAGAAGCATGTGATGCAGTTGAGTCGATTACTAGCAGAGTGTTAGTGGCTTATGAATTCCTGTCATGGAGTTTTTCAGAGACATTTGACCTATGAATCACTCTCCTCTACCCTCAGCAAAAGCATTTCCATAATTAAGTCTGGGTTTACTCTGTGAGATGGCTATATTCCTATCATTTGTATGTTCGAGCAGAGCATAGATGCCTGTCAAGATTGCTGGAGATTTCTTCAGTGAAATCTGTTCATGTTAGAATATAAAACATGCATGTATTTCTGAGCTCTGCTCTAGACCCATTGAATAAGAATATCCTAAGAATGGGGTCAAGTCATATACTTTAAAAAATAGCAGCAATATTAACAAGAACAACCTCCTCCATGTTGTGCTGAAGTAGTTGGTCTGCAGATCACTCAGATATGGGAAGAAAAGGACTATATTATTGTTTTGGGGCAGTTGTCAAACTATCCCAACACTTAGTGTGTCACTGTTTTTATTGTATCATGACTTTGCGGGTCAGTAATTTAAGCAATCTCTGCTGGGCAATTCTTCTGCAGCATCTGGTATTGAGTAGGGCTACTTGGTGATACTTAACTGGAAACTAATCTCATCTGGAGTTCAAGATGGCTTCATTCATATACCTGGCATCTTGACAGGGACAGCTGAATCCCTCTTCTTCTCCACAAAATTTCAGGACTTCTCCTTGAAGTCTTTTCAGCAAGGCATTCGAACATCTTATGTGGTAACTTGACATCATGTGGTAGCTTGGGGCTCCCACATGCAGGGCAGAAACTGGCAGTCCTTTCAAATGGTAGGCCTGGCTCTGACATATGGTTAAAGCAGTCACAAGCCAGCCCAGATTTCAGGGGAGGGAAAATAAACCCATCTCACAATGAGAGAAGAGTTAAAGAAATTTGTGGTCAGTTTTAATCCATCACAAAGCTCTCTTAATTTGTTGCAAATTATCTCTTTAAATTCTTAGTGGTTTGAAGATGAGAAGGACAATTCCAGTATCTGGGAACTGCATGAGAAGGCAGACCAGGCAGGGCATGGTTAGGCAAAGGTATTTCTGGCTCGTCCTCTATAAGAAAAAGAAGTAATGAATGCACAAAAAGAGGGAGATACATCAGAGGTAAATTCATCTTAAGCAGAGTTTCTAATCAGAGTAGACTACCAGAATAAGATAGCAAAGAATTTGAGTCTCTAGGTTACTCCAGGGTTGGAAGTAAGTAATATTTGCTGAATTCTCACCAAAAGTATGCCAGTAAATGCTACTCAAGCTCCAGTAATAGTGATAGTTACTATTATATTAATTAGTCACTCTTTCAAGTTAATATGAATATATACATTCTTTCCATTGAAGTGGTCTTTGTCTTTTAACTGAGAAGGAAAGAGGAGAAATGTTTTATTAAAATTCCTTTATATTTTTAAAAGGTATTATAAAATATGATAAATAGGATCACTGTGATAATTTTTCTTGGAAAGCCGAACTGACTTCATTTCTCTTATTGTAACTAAATTTTCTGAATTGCCTTTCTTAAAGTTATAGTAACTTATTCTCATTGAAATATGAAGCATGCTATGATAAACTTGTTTTCCTCCTTTATTGTTGTGAAATTGTTCACAAATTGCATTTTGAGTTGCGAATATGCTGTTAGTCTTATTTACACTTGAGAGCTGATTAAACATGTTTTTGTTTATATTAATTATAAAGCTCAGGCTTTTGGGATTACTATTTGTTTTTGTTTTTATTTATTTAATTTTCCCTCTTGGTAGGGATTGGTTATTACTTTGCTCCAAACGGCTGAGTGACTCAGAAATGAAATTGACATAGACTATTCAATATCAAATATTTTGATTTAAATTAATAGCATAAAAGAGAATTTCAATGAAAATGCAACGTCATTTAATAAATTAACGTGGGACAAACTCAGGCTAAAGGTTGGTTTAACAAAGTTGCTTGAGGTTTTGGTTTGTTGAGTTAAAGACTAGGGAACTAAATTCATTCTGTGTATACTTTCTCAAGACAATAATTCTAAGAATACTGTATCTCACCCCCAACCCCTCACCACCTCAGGTATAGAACTCTCCAAACATAATACGTGTTCCTGGCATGTATTCTTCTGGTGACTTGACAGATTGGAAAAATTATCTCTTAAGGGAAAGTCATCTCTTTCCTTTATGGAAGGTGATTAATATGGATGCCTTTTGTGCAACATTTTAAATTCTCTGGCCATATTTTTTATTCCAACTACTGCTACAATAACCAGTTCTTTGCAGGTTTCCAGCATCTTCATGAATGTGAACCTGAGCACCTTGCTAGTTTATCTCAGAGCCTCGGACTTGAACTGAGTGCCTCCAACTTCCTGGTCCTGACCTTCTCTGATATCACATCATGGAGACCTCTTTCGTACTCATGCATGAGCAGCCTTGATGTGGTGGGAAGTAAACAAATGGATAAAGGCTTCTCTTTCTTTTCCAGTGGACAGATGATTCCTACACACATTTCTTAAGCTTCTCAGATTATTACTGATGGATGGAGTAACCAATTTCCCATAGTAGTGAACAACTACATATTGGCTTGCTTTCTTTACTTTTCTGTTTTATTCCCCTGTCCATCATTCCTGTTACCCGAAATAGCTAACACATAAATCTTTCCCTGGTATCTGCTTTTATTGGGAGAACCAGAGCTAAGACAGAGCCTGTAAAACTTGTTCCTTCCATTGAAATTATCAATAATGTGTTAGAATTTAATTAGGGCATGTTTCCTCAAAATTGAAAACAAGAATATCTCAATATATGAGACTTTGTGTTCAGCACCCTCTGTCATTCATCTTTGTTTTGTTTGTTTTCTCTCTGCTGATACATCTATGACCTTTGTTCTATTGACACACAGACAAGAACTTTTGGAGAAACGCGTCTGCTTATGAAGTTAAATGTTGGAGAAAAATATTTTGAACTTCAGATATCTGGAAGTTTTTATGAAATTTTTAGTTAATTTACTCCTCCCCACCCCCAAATAATAGAATAGCATTGAATGTGGTAAAAATCGAACTTTCGGCTTGCATCTTGTATGTATGTATGTGTACCTACACACACACACACCACACACACACACACTCTCACACACTCACTCACTCACTGGGACAATTAAATATCCCTGTTCACCTCATGTGCACATCTTTGGGATGGGGGTGGAAACCGGGGTACCTGGAAAAATCCCATGCAGATGTGGGCAGAGCATGCCAACTCCATTCAGATAGTGGCCCTGGTTGGAATTTTTTTTTTACTAACGCTATCACAAAAAGATGTTGAAGAAAACGATGTTATTTGAGGAACCACAGTATTATTTTTTAGTTAATACATAGTTAAATGAATATGACACTTACAGGTAATGACTTTCCATTTAAAAAATTTTTTTCAATGAGAAATTTTATATTTAAGCTATAGTAAGTATTGCCTGACTGCTGAAAATTTTATTCTTTCTATTCCTAAAAGGGATGAAGAGATTTCAGATGATTCGGTTCCAGCCTTGGAATCATAATGGGTCTAGGCAAGAGCACTCTATATAGTTTTATCATTTCCTTTCATGTTTCATCACCAAGCCTATTCCCCGTACCTGCCTTCTATACATCTTTCACTCGTTTATCTAATGTATGTTCTTTTAGTTTTCTACAGCATGTATGTATTTATGTATGTACGTATATCTGTAAAATATGGATACAACTTTTCCTTGTGTGTATATTCTTCATAACAGTGATGTACTCTAAACTTCATTCTCTCAAAAAGGTGTTCCTAAAATATTAGTTACTATATATAGATCTAGTTCATTCCCTTTGATTGCTTCATTGCTTTTTATTTTATGCTTATAGAACATATTATTCACATTATTTACTTCCTCCTCGTGCATCTGTGTGTTTCTCTGGCACATAATCCAGAGCCTTGTGCATGCACTATATTACTGAGTACTAATAGTTTATACTCCAAAATGACATTTGTCCTCTCACAAACAAGATTTCATGAATACTCACCAACAAAAGATAATACTTGATAAGCTATTTCTACCTACTCAGGGATGTAAAAATGATACCAGATTATTATCTTAATTTACATTTCTGTTATTAATGAGGTCGAGTGTTGCTTTGCATCGTTATTATTAGCCACCAATCTGATCATCACCAGCCAGTACTTCTGTTTCCTTGGTTGACTCCTTAGGATCTTCCTGAGTTGTGAATATTGGTGTGTTAGAAAGCTCAATATTTGAACATCTTCTAAATCTATGGTTATTCTTTTGGATTTTAAAGCCATCAGTCTAGATGTGATGATGATCTGTGTCCTGATGACTTCCAAATTTGTATCTTTAGGCAAGGTTTTTTTTTTTTTTTAAATATCCAGCTGTCTCCTTAATATGTCCTCTTGGATATTCAGTGAGTATCTTAAAATTTACATTTCCAAAAGTTAACTCCAACAAAGCCTTACTCATCTACCAGTCTTCCACCCTTTCACTAAATGCACTAAAAAATCCTGAAATTTTCTTTGACTTATAACATTCTCTCATAGTCCACCACCTATCCATCAGTTAACCCTCTCTTGGCTTTATTGTCATTATATATCCAAAATCCAAATGCCTTCTTTATACTTCAGCCATTATCCTTCTGGTCCAAGCCACCATCATCTCTTGCATGGATTATTGCAATAGCTTCCTAACACAGCCGTTTGCTTTATTAGAAACACTAACCTTTCAAAATATGTTTTTTACCTGGCTTTAAAGCCCCCTGTATCTTTTTATGGCATTTATAGTTAAAACCCAAATCCTTATAGCGACAAAAAAAAAAAGTCCTATATGATGTTCTAACCTTACCTGTACGTATGTACTTGCCAACTGCATTCCAGCCACACTAGCCTATTTGATATTATTGAATATACAAGTTACCCTTCCATCTCAGGATCTTTGTAATTTCCTGTCTGGAATCCTATTTCCTTGGGTAGCTTCATGTTTATTTATTTCTCTTCTTCCAGGTCCCGCTTAAATGCCACCTTGCTTTTTAATTCCTTTTGTCCTGATTTACTTGGAAATACTCATTATTACATGATATCTTATGTTTTCTTTTTTATAGTGTGAATTTTCTTTAATTGTATTCTTTTAGAATATAATCTGCATGAGGGAAAGGACAATTTTGATTTGTTCTCTGCTCTAATTCCACTGCTTTAGAACAGTGCCTGGTATTAAAAACATATTAGTAAAATAAAGAAATGATCTTGCTTTTATCTAAAATTATATTTTAGGTGATGTTAAAATTAATATACAGTTTTCTTTTGGTTCATGTTGGGTTCCTATCCTTTTCGTTTAAAGGTATATATTCTTTTAAACCTTGCTTTACTCCCAATATTTCTATATCCTCATCCTTTTAAAAATGTGTCACTTCTGGACAGTTTAATGTGTATGTGTGTGTGTGTGTGTATTTTAAGAGCAGTTTTAGTTCACAGCAAAATTGAAAGGAATGTACAGAGATTTTTCATATATCCCCTGCTCCCACACATCCATATCCTTCCCCATCATTATCACTCAACAAAAGAGTACATTTTTCACAAGGATGAATCTACATTGACACATAATCACTCCAAATCCATCATTTACCGTAGAGTTCACTCTTGGTGTTGTACATTGTATAAATTTGGACAAATATATAAGACATGTATCTACCATTATAATGTCATACAGAGAATTTTCACTGCCCTAAAAATCCTCTGTGCTCTACCTATCATCCCTCTCCCTAATCCAACCCATGGAATCACTGATCTTTTACTGTCTCTATAGTTTTGCCTTTTCCAGAATGTTATAGAGTTGGAATATCACAGTATGTAATCTTTTCGGATTGACTTCTTTCCCTTAGTAATATTCATTTAGGTTTCTTCTATGTCTTTTTATCACTTGATTTGTATATATTTTTAAAAATTCAAACTGAGAACACTTCAGTTTCTAGAAAGTATGTTTAGCCTGTTTTTATTTACTGTAATTTTAGTTATGCTAAGACATTTCTATAATTGTTTTTGATGATTTTTATTTACCATGTTTTCTATTTCTTATTTTCTTGTCATTAATTAAAACAAAATTTCTCCTGGCCTGAAAATTATATGTTATATTTGAGACTTGTAATTATATATTTTTCTCTTCAATGTTTATTGTCCCATCCAAAGGAACTCCTTTGCCCTGTATTGATATTGTAAGGAGTTTTAGGATCCTATTGTATTTCCTTATTTAGTTACAAAGTAAGTTACGTAAGTTATTTGCAACATAATATTTACTTGCTTTTCATTTTTCTTCTTGCAAGAATATATATTTTAAATAATCATTCTAAGAGGATACAAGTATGATAAAATTTCTGTGAATTTTAAAGTTGAAACTTTATTTTACCAATAATGGATATATTAGTTCAGATAAATATTAAAGTCATGGTTCAATTTTATTTCCCTTCAATATTTGCATATCTGGAGCTACTGAAGTGACATGAGACTATAACTTTTTTATTCCTTGGTAGCGATCTGATTTTGGCATTTTCTTTGGGGATATATGTTTAGGTGTAATTTTTGTTTTTTGATTATTTATCCTAATGCACTATGAGCTCTATGAGTCAAACTAGGCTAACTGCAACCAACAACCAAAATCTAAGTTAGGAATTTTAAATCAGTAAAGGTATGTTTTCGCTTTTACCACAGTCCACATAGTTGTTTGGCAGGTAGTTACCCAATGTGGTCATTCAGTTACTCTAGCTCCTTTGTTCTAGAATTAGTATTTAACTCCATCTAGAAACAAGAGAAGAGGAGGAAAATGTAGTCTTCTTGTGTGCCCAGGAGGTCAGTGAACCATTTTGGTACAGATAATTGTCGCTGTCACAGAACACTATCAAATTGAAACCTAAAATAAAGCCTTTTTAGTTTTGGAAAGATTCTTGGTTATAATTTTATCAACTATTTTATTCCATGTTTGCACTCTATTTTCTCTTTTGGTTTTCCAGCTCAATGAATTTTGATACTTCTATTTTTGTTCTCCAACATTCTTGTCTTTTTTTTTTTCCTTATCTTTACCCTGCTATTTCTTTATCTTTATTTATTTATTTTTTATTTTTTATGCCTTCTGGGAGAGTTCCCTGACCCAATCTTTCAATTAAGTAATGTAATTTTGAGTGTATTCATTCTGCTACTCTACTGGAGTGTTTATTTAAAAAAATCTCATCTTTCACGTCTAGTATTTCCATTTTAGAAATATTGGATTGGCTTGCTGCATGTTGTGAATATGTTCCCTTTTTCTTTTTAGGTATAGTTTACTCGTTTAACATTCAGAATGTTTTAATTTTCCGAATGTCCCTTCCCTTTAATTCATTTTCCTGCATTAAAAGGTTTTATTGTCTTCAAAAATAGTTCTCATGTCCCTTAAATGTCTCTTCATTTTTATCTGTAAGCCAATCTTTATTTCCTGGAAAGAAAGGAAACAACAGGTGGCCTGGCCTGCCATCTGTTGGGTAGGTTAAAATTACCATACGATGAGTTGTGAGTTTGGGGCTTATGCTTGCCACTACCTTTTTCCCCCTATTTTTGAGTGCTTTCCAGTCTCTCTACTCAGGCATTACTCTTGTCCTCAGATAGCAGCCTCTTAAATATCACAGTCCTGTGAAGTGTGAAACTTTCAGGGGACCATCTGGCTGCTGCAGTCCTAGATTTGGCTCTCTGCAGTAGCAGGATGTATTGCTTCCCTTGATGTTATCCTATAGTTGCCAGTTGAAGATCTAGCCATCCTGAACTGTGTTATTAACAGAGTGGGCAATGACTGGGGAATAAGAATTTCGGGGTGATAGGTATACGTGAGTTTGCTGTTTTTAGAAATAACAAAATGTCTTTGAAATTGTGAAGCCATATAGTATAGTGAAAACATCTGTCCATTTGCCTATTTTTTTCATTCATCAAACATTTATTTATGCTTCTACTCATTTACTTAACAAATACTTATTAAGGGACTATTATGAGACAAAAACTGTTACATTGCAGTAGAAATTCAGTAGTAAACAAAATAAAAAAATACTACTCTTACAGTCTGCAGATGGAAGAGACAAATAAACTTATGTATAATTTGCTAGAGTAGGAGAAGTGCTGTGAATAAAAACCAAATAGATATAGGATAAATGTCAGAGACAAGGTTTGAGCAGAGACCTGGATGAAGGGAGATATGAGTGGGTTCACTTAGCGTCTCTGTCACTTATAAGCCATGTGATTATGGGCAAGGTTTGGAGTGGGACAATGCATATAAAGGCCCACTGCATGGCACTGAGTTAGGGACTCAAAAAATGCTGGGAGTTACTAATATACATTATTAATAAACCCAAATTAAAAATTAAAATAGTGTTTTAGCATTTCTAACTTTCCTGTCATTAAAAATTGCCTTTAATTTGTTGGAAAATCCTGTGAGATTGGCAACAAACTCATATAGTAAATCTTCTTATTCACTTTGTTTTTATATCTGAGGATCATTAGTAATGGTATTGACCATGGACAATGAAGTTAAAAGATTACACTAGCAGGAAGTGTTGGATTTTAAGGGCCATTCAAGGAACAGTATGAATTAGTGAAATCTGTAATGAGATGTTCCTTCTTTGCTATCCCCCTCTTTCATTTTTCATATGAAGACAGCTGAAGATTTAGAATAATTTTGAAATATAAACATATCTAAACTCTCCTGTGTAGTTCAGGATTTTCATCTGCATAAATATATGAGCAATGCTGAATGACATCCTTTCCATCTTCCAACACCTCCCTGGCCCTCATCCACACGGGAATTGAACATCTCATTGCTTTATAGTCACATCTAATCAAACATGATATTAATTATGCAGCTTAATCTCCCACCTTAAACACTAGAATTGGTCTGAATAAATTGGCTACTTTGTAAGTCTGTCAGCTTTAAGAGTTGTATATTTTCCATCAAAGAAGAAACTAAAAAGTTTGAACTGTCTTGTCAAAAGGCACTTTCCAGAGAAGTGTCCAAAATGTTTTGAGTGGCTGCAACACTGCAATAAATAGATTGTTCAACTTTGCTACTTTAAAGGGAACAACTCATTTAGAAGTGATCTCCAAATATTAGTATTCCATTTTTTTCTAAAGATAGTTTTATTTAGATTGTTACACATAAAATATGAAAAACATATCTTTTTCTTGTTGAAATTTGGTGGAGGGAATTGTAATGGTGAGAAGCCCAGATGCCATCTACTTAGTTTTCTCCTGATTTGCTTAGACAGTCCTCCAGAAGTCAATGGAACACCATTTGGAAACCACTAATTTAGATTTAAATTTTCCAACTGTTATTTGTAGGTAAAGAAGAAAAGATAGATGTGATCTCCACTGAGTCTTTCTCTATAACATGGGTTTACGATGCCCAGATTAACATGCTGTCTCTTGACATACATTTTGATTGTAGAAGAAAAATACAAGAATTTCCATTCATTATAATGAAGTATTCTAGTAACATGTACACCTTCCTAGGAGTTCAACAATCTCTTATAGAGGAATAGATTTACCCAAGGTGGGAGTAGGTGGGACTTAAATAATCATCCCTCTGTACTAGATATTTGCTTAGCTATAACAACTTTGTGATGTTTAAATCTTTTACCTTTGCATAATTAGTTGTGTCATAATATTTCTATCTTTATTCATTTATTCAACAAATACTTTTTCAAACCTACTATATATCAGAACTAGAGTTAGAGCTTGAAAACAATAAAATAAATAAAAGAACAAAAAAGACAAGTTCTCCAGGCTTTTGGTACTTAGAGAAACTTAATTTACAGTAAAATATTTACAATCATAAAGGAAAAGTACTTTTTGGCAGTGATAGTCATTCTTTATTTTCAAGTTGGCAGAAATTACCAGAAAAAAAAAATGCTGTGATACTTTATCATTGAATTAATGATCTTCATTACTTTAATATATATTTTTTTAACATGTGGTAGTTTCTACTTTGAACTTTTCAGAGACTTGTTGGGGGTAAGAAAATAATTTGTTCAAACAAATGAATATTCTGTATTATTTATTGGTCTCCTCTATCTGTCTCAATACAGGCTAGTGGTCTTAAATACAAAAGGAATATTAGGTTGAATCCAGAGAGCCTATGCATGAGATGTTGCCTGGATACTTCTCAAGAAAAGCAGGACATTTTCTTCACTAGTTATGCTAAGTGAAATTCAGCCTACCCAGTTATGTACTTGAAAACTTTTGATGGGTAAGATGAGCTATTTGTGGAAAGCAATCGTGTTCTTTGTATTGGCAGTAGCACAGATACCATAGTAAATAAATAATTGATATTCAATACTTTATTCACTGGCTAATGGGTTGAAACTTGAAACTATTGGCTATGAAGAGTCTAAGAGGGTACTATTCTAAGAAGCATAGCATAAGGGTCATTAAGTTCTAAAACATTCACTGATACTTCAAAAACCAGATATTATGCAAAAGCATTCTGTACAATTTATTTCCTGAACTTTTGCCAAAGACTGTGATTTTCTTCTAATTCAAACACTATCAGCTTCAGTAAATAACAGTTCACAACTGCTTTCTTAGCCCTCCTTGCATCCAAGTTTTTAGGAGGGCACATGATTCCTCTTACTTTTGGTTCTACATTTTAAGGATTTTGTGATTTGTTGATGACTCAGATGAAACCCCCTTTTAAAGAGATGACTCAGTGGTATTTAAGGAAATTCAGTTATGTTAACTGGAGAAACAATTTTGTTGGCAAGAATATTTTTTCTTTGAAATGTTTTATGACATCAGTTGACAGTATTGCTGTCTTTGACACATTCTTATATCTGTTCTGGTGCTTGTTGGTGCTTTAGGTGGTGCTTGCAAATACAGTAATACTTCATTAGCTCAGACTGGCTGATTCTTGATTTGGGATAATTTTCAAAGGTAATTGGTGGAACTTTACTTGTTATAGTCACCCAAAGAAATAGATTGCTAAGCAAAATAACAGCCTGAATAAGATTTCTGGAGTGATTTTGATTGAGAAATAAAATGTTATGCAGGCATTTCAAACATATTTTAGACTGAAAATCATTATTATGAGATCATTATCTGTACCTTTCCAGTTACTGGTTGTGTGATCTTAATTTCCTTGTCTGTAAAATAGTGATAATCGTATCACTATTTAATGTTTCAACTACTTTATTAATTAAATGGTGGTACTAACTGAGCTTACATCAAGGAATGCGAATAATGGGTTAATACATATAAAGTGCTTAAGCAGTACCTGGCATTTACAATTCTTCCAATGATTTAGCTGTTTTTGAAAATTATTAGTGTGCTCACCACTATTTATTAGTAATATAAAACATTATTTCTGGTTCTTGTTTAACCATCAGAGGAGAAATTTAGAACTCTATTAATTATGATTTGGATCAAATTCATGCATTTAACAGTAGCATAAATATTCTAAAATAGACATTTCACTAGTGCAGACTTTCCTGGATTAATGAAATTTACCTCCATTTTTCTAGTTCTAATGTTAAGAATCTGAATTGCACTCACAACTTGTGCCAAACATTATTATCGCACGATTCTGTTTTATGCTTGATTATTTTTCCAATTTCCTAACTCCTTTGCCTCAGTGTTCTTACCCTTAACTTTGATAATAAAAACTATCTTGAATACTTTATGGGGATGCTTTGGGCAAATTTTGTTTTATTTTAACCAGCATGCACTCCTTCCTTTTCTGGTATCAGCACTTGGTATTTTCCTTTAGGGCTGACATCTTTACTGTGAGATATAGTTGTAATGCCGATTGTCAAAAAAATGTGCCTTACTCATTTATTATTATTATTATTATTTCGTTAGCAAATTTCGAGAAATGAACCCCGGAATTATAAACTTGAGCAGAGATCCAAAAACCCAAACTGATAATTTCTTTCATTACCAGGAAGCATCTAAAAGATACCGGTATTAGTTTCTGTTACCCAATCACTGTCAGTGCTTTTGTTTCTTCCCTTTGTTGACCTAGTTCTTTGGCTTTTCCTTTTTTTGTTTCTGTCATATTTTTGAAAAATATTTCATATATTTCCAAAACTCCTTTTTTTGATTATTTGTCTAAGTTAGCAAGAGTTGGGTTTTGTTGCTTGCAGTTATAATCCCTAACTGGTTACAGTGCCCTCAAACAGACTGCAAATTGGTAAGAAAGCTGTAGTTCCAGTAATTTGTTGAATTTAGTTTATAATGCTGAATTTCTTCTCAAAATGGAAGTGTGAGGGTTCTTTGGTTTTGGAATTTCTTTTTAGTTCTAATACCACAAAAATGGTTTTGGGATAAAATAGAATATTAAAGATGGAAGCCCTCTGAGCAAACTAAAAGTCTTTACATTAATACAGGAGGTATCCTACTAAGTGCATATCAATGACTAAAATATTCTCTTGCACTATCTTAGATCAAGATAGCACAGAGGAAATATGTTTGAGGAAAGGCCTTGAAAGATAGTGAGATCATGCCAACATCAGAGTAAATAGGGAAGATAGATACCTTTTATCCCTGGAGGGGAAAAAAAGCATCAGAAAATATTGATGGTAGCACGTAAAACTTCATTGCTTCTGAGATTTTTTTCTCTTTCTCTAACCTCCAACTTAAGCTGTAAAGGAGTAGTGAGGACACCTGCTCATTAGTTGTCAGTTCAGAGAAAATACAAAAATAGCAAACCATCCCTGAGTTGCCCATAATATTGGCCACCAAACCTTGTTTTTTTGTTTTTGTTTTTTTTACCCTGCTACCCTATTTTATTTCATTTTTTATTATTTTAAACCACTTTATTGAAGTATGATTATCATGTGAAAATTTTGCATATTTAATGTATACAACTCGATGGATTTGAGGATAAATATAAACCCTTGAAACCATCACCATTGTCTAGGCTGAAAATTTATCTATCACTTCCCAAAGTTTCCTCTGGTTTCTTTTATACTTTTACTACTTTTTTTTTTTTTTTGGTAAGAGCACTTAACATAAGATCTACTCTATTAGCAGTTTTTAGGTATACAATGCAGTACTGTTAACTATAGACATGCTACCGTATAGTAGATCTCCAGAGGTCTTTATCTTATATCACTGAAATTTTATATTTTTTAATTATTGCTTTTCCCTTTTCCCCTACCTAAACCCCTGGCAACCACAATTCTACTTTCTGCTTCTATAAGTTTGATTAATTTAGATTCCAAATTTAAGTAAGATCATGCAATATTTGTCTTTCTGTGACTGGCTTATTTCACTTAGTATAATGACCTCCAGGTCCATCCAAGTTGCTGCAAATGGCAGTATTTTCTTCTTTTTAAAGGCTGAATAATATTCCATTGTAGGTATATAATAGCACATTTTCTTTATCCATTTATCTAATGATGCACATTTAGGTTGTTTCATGTCTTAGCTATTGTAAATAGTGCTACAGTGCACATGGGAGTGCAGGTATCTCTTTGAGTTAGTGATTTCAATTCCTTTAGACAAATACCCAGAAGTGTAATTACTAGATCACAATGTAGTTTTGTTTTTAATTTTTTGAGGAATCTCCATACAGTTTTCTAAAATGGCTGTGTCAATTTATATTCCCACTAACGCGTACCAGGGTTCCCTTTCTCCTCCGCTCCAAGATTATTTTTTTAAATAATAGACATCTTAATGTGAGTGAGAGGATATCTCATAGTGGTTTTACTTTACATTTTTCTGATGATTAGTGATATTGAGAACCTTCTCTTGTACCTGTTTGCCATTCGTATGTTGTCTTTGGAAAAACGTCTACTCACATCCTTTGCCCATTTTTTTTATATCAGGATTTTTGTTTTGCTTTGTTTTTGTTTTTGCTGTTGTGTTGTATGAGTTCCTTAAATACTTTGGTTATTAACCCCTTGTTTGATATGTGGTTTGCATATAAATATATCAGTGAATATATAAATATTTTTTACCATTGTGTAGGTTGCCTTTGCATTTTGTTCATGGATTCTTCTGCTGTGCAGAAGCCTTTTAGTTTGATGTCATCCCGCTTGTTCGTTTTGCTCTTGTTGCCTATGATTTTGGTCACATATCCAAAAAAATTACTTCCAAGATCAATGTCAAGGAGCTTTTCTCTTATCTTTCAGGAAATTTATAGTTTCAGGTCCTACATTTGAGCCTTTATTTTGACTTGATTTTCTGAATGGTATAAGGGTCCAGTTTTATTCTTTTGCATGTGGATATCCAGTTTTTCCAGTGCCATTTATTTAAGAAGGTATTCTTTTCTGTAAGAAGTTGCCAAAATTGGTGTTTCTGTGTGGCGATGAGGGCTAAAATTTCTTATTTCACCATTTTGCTGATGTCACTCCTGAACTTGTTAATAAAAGCTTATTTTCTATCTTGGGTTTAACAATAACTCTATCTGTGATGACAGAAGAAATTGTTCCTTTTTAGGAACCAAATTGTTACTTATAATTTTTAAATGAGATTCATTTATATGTTACTAGCTTCTTTCACCATTGTTTCAAAAATAAATTGTTTCAGGAATGGAGATGGAGGCATAAATATGTTTCATATGGGAAGGCATAAATATGTTTCATATGTTCTTTTTCTAAGGTGCATTTAAAAATGCATTATAAATGATGTTAAAAGGAAAGTATCTTCAAAATGGGAGTAGTATTTATTTATTTTCACAAGTGCTGTTATTTATGTATGTCTAATAATCAGTGATATCTTTGGAAATATTCAGCAAATATGGCACAGAAATAGATACATAGAAAGATAAAGATATAGTTATAAAGCTAGAAAACATGGAATGCCTCAATATGAACCCAGCAAACTGCTGAGTTAACACATATTTTAGGGAATGGGAAATTAGAACTTCTATGAAGTAGAACAAAACTTTCAAAAATAGTTACAGCTAATAGAAGTTCTATGTCAATGAATCCTATTGATTTCATTTGAGGTAATATCTTAGAAGTAAAGTCATAGTTTGTAGAACTCATGATATCTTGAATAACATCACGGACTCAGTAGGTATTCGGTCATCTAAGCTGATGATACTGATTCAGCCACATTGGTGTTTAGTCCTGTAACTTATTGTTTGGAAATGATGATACCATCATCCTTCATTTTTACTTTGTTGGGATATGCTAAATTGTTACTAAAACAATATCCATATTATACTGCAATTAGTTTAAAACAGATGCATTTTATTTATGTTTTGTAACCAAAATAACAAGAGGATCTCATTTTTAAGTCAATCTTATCTATAGGTAAGTCCCATAGAACATGGAGGATAAAGTCTTAACAAAGAATCAATATTTTTAAATAAGCATATTCATGTTTGTTTTAAATACTATTTATTAATTATGCATTTTGAGAAGATATTTTTACAAGTTTCTGGAACAAATGGTCTTAGAATATTTCCCAATTTAGAAAGTTTTATCTTGTCCTGTCCTGCCCTACCTGAGTCTGTCCAACACTGGATTGAATTAAGGAAGAGATATTAATTCTGAATGTGCAGCCCTTGAAGCTACCAGCCTAGATATTTCCACAACTGGTTCACTAAGAGGCACCTAAAATGATGGAGCTTGTGTGCAAAAATAATTGCTTCACTTCTAGAAGAATACTCCAAAGTTCACCTAACTAGCTTAATTTTAAGAGAGGCAGAGCAGAAGAGGGCTGTGTGTGCTCTCAGCTCTCCTTCAAGAATGAAGAGAAAAACTCTCTTCATCCCCTCGACAAACCCTTGGAAGGCTTCATGATGCCCTTTATTAATGTTGGTCTTGTATTGTCAGACCAGAGAATTAGAATAACATTGACTAAATCTTTCATATCCTCAAATCATTCATCACTGACCTGCCATTTTCTATAAAAAATAACTGGATGATATTAGAACTATGGAAAGACCAAAATAAAAGTAGATAACAAATCTCAATCAGAATGTTTTTCTGTGCTTGACATCTTATTTAACATAAAGATGGACAGCTAAAGAAAAGAGCTGAAATTTTTGTTTTAGAAACAAGATCAGTACATGTGTATAGAACTGATCAGATCCACATTGTCCAAGAATGATGTAGGGCTAGTAATTAAAAAATTCATCTTATCTTTATAAACTCAAAATCCGATCACAGATTTTGCTCATTATAAAGATATCAGAATGCTTCCAGACCAGAAATAATCCAGAATACATTAAGTAATACTTAGTCTAACGTTTTCAATAAGGCAAGGATGAAAACAAATATGTTTTTGAAAGATTTGGTTGTCAAAATTGAAATGAAAGGGATATTCTGATTAACTTTTAGTTGACCAGATTGCCTTAGTCCATGAGCATTTTTAGTTTTTAGACTGAAATTTGAGAATTTCACTAAATGTTAGTGTAAAGGGCAATTCTGAAATAGGAAAAGAAAAATCCAGTTAGACTTCTTAAAAATCTCAGCTCTGTTTCTTAGTTATTGCCTGATCCTGGGCAAGTTACCTCATATGTCAGAGTCCTTTTTCTTGGGTTTAGACTAGTAGTCACTTCTAGATTTAAAAATTATGATTTTAGAGCACTTTCAACATCCCATTCTACTAGTGTTATAAAGCCTCTCTGCTTTATAGGCTCTATGCTTTTTAAAAGTAGACATGAGAAAATCCTGTTTGTAGTGGATAGAGCAATGCTAATGTACCAAAATTTGTAGACTAGTAGTTTCTTCTTGTCATTAATTTAAAAGAGCAAAATTCTAGATAATATTTTTCACTTTCTACACTCCAGATACATTAAGCTTTTCCTTTTTGTTACCAAAAGTTAAATACTTTGTAAATAAAATATTATTAAAATCACTGAAAATTTTCATGGTCCACTTAGCTAACAGAAGAAATCAGTTTAGTATGTACAAGAATAGCTTTTCTCTGACTCTCTTGCTTGTGCAATTGAACCTTCTTACTTTCATGTTATTTGTGCATATAATCAATTATAAACCCTAAAATCTAAAGGCCAAGATGCTTTATGCAAGGAAATTGCAATACTATTCGTATGTAAACTCAATATGAGACAAAATCCTACCTTTATATAGACTTATATAAAAGGCAATGAAGTCAGCTTGGAAGAGTTGAGTGGAAGAAATGAGATCGAAGAAGGAAAACGCCAAGTATGTTAGCAGTGAGCAGTCTATCCAAAAGAAAGTACTGACACAGTTGGTTGCCACCACTTCTCATCTCCCTGTGTCCTCATTGGCAGGGCTTGAATTTAGAATGCACCTAGGGCACAGATATAAGACCTACCCTTGGATGATGAAACTTGAAAAGTCTTTTGGAAAGCTTTTGGAAAATATTTATCTCCCAAGAAGGGGAAGGAGAACAAGAGGGATAAAATTCCCTTAAGCTGTATTTTATCTACATGAGATCTCTGAAGTTGTGGCAACCACCTTGCAACAGGAATAACAAGGCAAAGCCTGAAGATAATAATCCTAGAATGGCAGAGCAGGAAAATAAAAAATCTGGATCCCTAGGCCACCGAACCAATCCCTGAACTATCTGTCCTTGGATTTATGTTGAGAAAGATTATTTTACTTATCATTTAAACTACTCTGGTTTACTCTTGTTGCTTGTGACAGAAAGGGTTGTAACTCTTCCATCTCTAGCTACCAGCTCACTTTTGACATCGTTTTATTTTTGTCCTAGACATCCTTCCAACATGCTAGCACTTGCTTCTGTAGGATTGTTTTGGGTTAGAAGACCTGGGTAGTTGGTTTGTGTGGGGATGCCTTTTAGTTCCACATTTTACTTTTTGTTATAGCCTGGAGCAGGAGTTCTGCCCACTGAGAATGTGCATATACAGTCAGTCCTCCATATCCATCCATGGGTTCTTCATCAACCAACCTCAGATAGAAAATATTTAAAAAAAAGTTGTGTTGTTGCTGATGTGCACTATGTAGTTGTGCCTATGATTGTTGCATCTGTACCAAACATGTACAGACTTTTCTTGTCATTTTTCCCTAAACTATACAGTATAACAGCTACTTACATGGCATTTACATTGTATTAGGTATTATAAGTAATCTAGAGCTGACTAAAGTATATGGAAGAATGTGGGAGAATGTGCGTATGCTATATGCGAATACCATGCCATTTTATCTAAGGGACTTGAGCATCCATGGAGTTTGGTATCCACATGGGGTCCTAGAAAAATAACCTTTGGATACTGCGGGACGATTGTACTCAATGCACTTTACCGAATATGCTATAAAAGAGACAAGAAACTAAGGAAGTTCAATGGTTACAATCATAGCAAAAGAGTTATATCTACTGTTTTGTAGCAGAAAAAAGGAGAGTGAGTAAATAACATTTAGTGTGGTGGTTAGTAACCAGTGATTTGAAGAAAGTGACTAAAAATGATTTACTAAGGCCCCACCATTAATTTGCAGCATATTATCATGAATGAGTCATTTAAATTGTCACTTCCACATTGCACTATTTTGCCCTTGTCAGTGCTGATTTTATTTGTTGTCATATTAGTCACTTGTTCAGTTATTTTTGGCTCTCTTGTATTTTCTAATAATCCTTAGTAGAGTTTAGTCAGCTAAATACTTCTGTTGGATAATATGTGCATGAATGCATCTAACAGAGGATTTTTATTTTTGTTAATTAGTGTAAAATTTTCCTTCAGATTTTCTCTGAAGATCAGTTAATATTTCTTTTTGCATTTCAATTGATTCTTTCCCTAGAATACATTTCTATTTTGCTGACTATATATAATAGAAATACCAAGTAATTCTAGCTCTTGCCTCTGGAGCTTCATTCATTCACTCATTCATTCATTTATTCATTTCTTCAAAATAATATTTTGAGCATCTAATTTGTGCCAGTCATAATGTTTACTGCTAGGACATATAATGGTGGAGAAACTAAATTCATTTATTTTATGCCCTCATAGAGCCTATAACCTAGTGTTATAACTTCATATAAAGATTTCTGCATGATTTGCCATGTCTGATATCAAATGTACATTTTTTTTGAGAAATAATTAGTTAGTGCTTATGGCCATGATCACTACTTTAAGTTTGATTATGGAATAGACATTACTAAAACCTAATTTTAAGTTGGTAGAAAGTAAAACTTCTACTGTGGAAGAGGAAGCATGCAAAAAACCTACTTGAAGTTAAAAAAACAAAATGAAAAACAAATAAATAAGACAAATTTTCTGACTAGAGGATGCATAATTATGTATTCCAAAGTATCAAAAAAGAAGAGTATTATGCTAACCAAATGGAGTCTCTTTAGTCTTTCATTTGAACTTTCAACAGTATGTGGCATGATTGAACACTCATTCTTGGTAAACTTTCCTTGGCTTTTCCTAAACCACATTTTTGAATTTTCTCCTATCTCTGACTATTCCTCTTGGTACTTTTGAACATCCTCTTCCTTTGTTGGTCTTGTTTTTATCTTACATCCTTTAGAAACTTAAACTGAGCAATATTGTTCATTTCTAAGGCTTCAATTACTGGTTGTGAATTAATGTTTCCCAAACATATATCTACAGCTTGTTCTCTCTCCTAAACTTCAGTCTAGACCCACACATCTCACTGCTTATTTGATATCTGATTTGGGTGTATGCCTGGTCACTGAAAAGTCAACATGTCCAAAATATTTTCCCTAGCCTCTTCCTCTGCATATGCTTTTATGTAAACCACCACACTCACCAAGTATCTTCTGTGCTACCTCTTTAACATTGCTCAATTTCATCCACTTTTTACTTCTTCCTATTCATTACTCTAAGCCATACTTTCCATCCTCATTCATCTGTACTGATTAGCCTCCTAACTGGTTGTATTACATAGTGCTACTCTAGATTTTCTCCAACTTATTCTCAACTTGAAAGGTTGAGTGAATTTATTGAAAGCCAAACCTGATTTACTCTTTTCATGGTTAAAAGCTTTTTGGTGCTCTTATTATTAAGATAAAATCCAATTTCTTAACTTTCTTAATTTTACAACTTAAAATCTGGCCCTTCCAGTTTGCATCTTTCTCCACCTTCCACAATGAACTTTGCTATGAACTATTTGGCAGTTGCCTGAATGTATCATGTTGTCTTGCCTCCAAAACTTTGCATGCACTTTTCCTGGAGCATTTGTTGTTTATTTTTCAACTTGATAACTTTTACATGTATTTCCAGTCTCCAGTCTCAATTTAGATGTCAAAACTCCATAAATTCTTACTAACCTGCAATCCTCATGGCTTTATGTGTCCTTGCAGTGATCCTTCGTAGCATTCTCTACTTGACACACTATGTTGTAGTTTTCATACCTGTCTTTATCCCTTATTGGAAAATATTATCCAAGAGAACAAAGACTAAGCCTGCATTATTCAATATTTTATTCCCTTCACAGAACATGGCACATGATCAATACTTACCCATTACTTGTTTAATAAAAGAATGAAAATGAAATCAAATATTAAATCAAATTGATTAATATAGTCATGCTAACATTGAAATGTCTCTCTTCCTATTTTTGAAATGCTCAATTATATTTAATTCAGCATAGAGATTCAAAATGTTTTTTGAATTATTGAATTTTTTAAAATCTAGAACTCATGGATCACATTGCTGATTTTTCCCTCTTAAGCAATCAATCAATCAATCGATCAATCAATCTCTCTCTCTCTCATTCATGCTTAATGAGTTCATGACTTTCCATAGTGGAAGGTATGGAATAATCTCTTATGTCTATTTTTTCCCCAATAAATTCCTATAGTCAGTGTTCTTTTCCTGAGGGAGATTTCTTAGTGTATACAAGTTATGTTAACCTGGACTGCCATTTTGTTTTCTTAATTCTATATAAAATATGGCTGTCAGATCCATATCCAGATATCCAGATAATTTTGTTTTCTTAATTCTATATAAAATATGGCTGTCAGATCCATATCTGGATATGGATATCCAGATATGGATCTGACAGCCATATTTTATATAGAATTAAGAAAAGGAAAAGAGAAGGAAAAGAGAAGGCAGAAAATGGACTAGAAGTAGTAGGGAGAGAATTGAATGAGAGAATTTAGATGATAATGTATAATGATATCCTTTCTTGTGGCTCCTGACCCTCTCTAACACATAAGCCAGTCCTTTCAGTAGTGGCCCTTTGCTTTTGCACAGACATAGGTGATCCTCATGGCTTAGGCCAAAGGTTTGCAAAATGGTTCACAGAATGACTATGGCAGGGGTCAGGTATCTAATTTTTTAAAGTTTCCTGAGGAGCTCTGATTTGCAGTCCCATTTGGGCACCATTGACCATAGGCTCTTCTCTGCATACTGTGGACTAATTTTCTGGGCACTAAAAGAGAAATTACTGAGAATTTTCAGTATAGGTCACTTAGATTGCAAAGTTTATGAATTATTGTAAATTTATGCATCTATCAATTTATAGAAGAGAGAATTATATCTCTATCAATCCATATAGAAAAGTCAACTAAATAAAACACACATAATGAGAGATATTATTTAGGATTTATAATCTTTGTATAGTGGTGTATATGTTGGTTTCAGTTTTTATATTTTCAGTAATTTCTTATCAAGGGCAATGTCTTGTTCCTTTTGTATCCTTATATCTAGCGAAATGCATGGTGCATAGTAGGGTACCAACTAAAATTTTTCTTAAAGAGATGCATTGATAAGTTTTCTTATTATGGTTTTATCCTGCTTTATAGAAAGCATTTAACCTATGTTATGATGTTTGATCCTTCAAGCAATCCTAACAAGTATATAGTAAGGAGTTTTTCTGAATTAATTGCTCACTCTTTTGAATTTCTACAATATTCTTTTTCCTGAAGTTATTTAAGTGCATGGTCATACCCTCCACTATATTTTAAAATCTCAAGGGCAGAAGTACATCTTTGTAACTACAAAGCACAGTGCCTTCTTTATAGGAGAGACTCAGTTGAATTGATGATGATGATTATTTTTTTAAAAGCAAAAATGTTTTTGGTTTTAAATTCATCGAATCAGGTTGCAATTGCTTGTCTGTAGACCTGGCTTTAGAACAGTTATTTTTTGTACCCATTATATGCCCTTCTCTCATATTCATGATTGGACAGCATTAGTCCTTGGATGGATCACTGAATGCTATAATCATAACTTGGCAATGCATTTTGCACTTGGTTCTTCATTATGGTTTGATATTGGAAGGAGAGTTCTTTTTAAGTCTGAATGAATTATAGCCAGTGGCTCTCTTTTTGCCAAGTCCACCAACACTCAATTACCCAGGAACTGATTCTATAGTTTTCAGGTTATACAGGCCATTACCTCTTCCCTTCTTTCTTCTTGATGTCTACCTTTGTACTGTTTCACTGCTCATTAGAGTGTCTGAAAGAAAAAAAAAGAGTACTTTGAAAAAGCAACAAAGGTGAAACTCAGGTTGGTCATTCTGTACTTGTTAGTAGCCCTGATAAAAGGTTTCATGGAAAATATGATTATTGAAAACTTGTAGGATACAGTCTGGATTGTGCTCACTGTATGTGGGTTTTACTACTTATTCTTCTATCATTAGTTATCTCAGAAGGTTTAGAGTTTGCTCACAGAGAATAGTTGTTCAAGGAAACAAAATCTGTCTCTTATTTTTCTTTCACAAAATAATTATAAAACATATAAATGTGCTTTTTTCAAATATTAGGCAAAGGTGAGTTTATGCTACTTGATAAATTAAAAAAGACTGTGTTTATGGTAGGACTACCCTCAGTGGGGAGACATGGTGATTGATATAAATAGAGTTGACATTCTTGGAAATTTTATCCAGTGATCTGTCTTTTGCTTCAAGTATTTTTGATCTTGTGGAGTCCCTATTATAATTTCATCTCATGTCTTGCTGCAATTAACATGAATACAATATGTTGTGAATTTATATTTTGTATATACATAAAAATATGCTAAGTAATGTAAAAAATGTACACGTACCTTTGTTTCTGTGTTCTGATTGGGGGGGAGGGATGTCCTGTACCTCTTTCTCATATTCTGATGTTAAATTATCAGTGAGGTGGTAACTTTCTATATGCAGTGAAAATGAGAATTGAACACTGAGAGAAGGTATAATTTATGATTCATGGGATATTTTAAAAAGAAATGGTGCAGAAAGCCGTATCTACATTTTTTTTCCTGTGTAAATCACATGGGAAAGGAAAACAGGGCACATTTTTTTCTTCTTGTTTAGATCTTGAATTACAAAATTGGTTGTGAAAAAAGATTTTCTTTGAAATGCCCTTGTCCTGTTTAAGTTTATTTTTCATAATTAAACTATATGGCATAACATTCTTATTGAAGTTAGGGAATGATCACAGAATGTTCTAGAAGGCCATTCAACTCATTTTCTAGGAGGAGGAGCACTGGAATTTTACAAGACTTATACTTCTCTTTAGAAGTGCCATATATATTTTTGTTGTCCCAGATATATGGACTTAAGAACAGAAAGGTCTCAAATTATTTTTCAACAATATTTTAGTAATGTACTGCTAAGTAGTTTTGCTCCTCTTATCTTTTTCTTTCAAATGTATCAAAACAAGTTCTTCAAAAGCCCATTTCTTTTTTATATTCTATATTTAACTCTCTGTTATAATTTGCTATCTGCAATTTGCAATGCTTGTCCTTTAAAAATGTATTGCATTGATATTTTTCTTAAAAAAATGTATGCCAGTGTTTCAGTTAGTTTGGATAATCTGGGTTTAATCAACCTAGTTGTAAAATAGTGGACATAATGGCTAGAACTTACACAGATGGATAAGTCATCATCCAAGTGTCAAGCATAAATAGCCAGGAAACAAAACTCTGCACTTTATTTTTATAAGTGCTAAGTACTTAGGGAGTACTTGGTGTTCTCCTTTAACTCTTTCCCCCTTCCATCACTGGGACAATGATATTGCACGTCTTTAACTCCTCCCTATAATCAGACTCCATTCCCCTTTTCCATACCCTATCCCTGTCCAACGAACTCTCTCCTCACTGCATAATTCACATGGGATTCCTCCCCTTAACACCCACAGAGCAATTCTGGCTCTGTTTGATATACTCTTGACTACTCTTAACTTCTTTAGACCTCTGTTTCCTCCTTAAATGCTTAGGGCAGTTATCTTTGATACACTCTGATAACAAAAAGTTTCAAGGCTAAGAAAGGTTGACAAGTGCACGTATTTATATGTTTCTTTGACATTTTTAACACATATTAACATGTTATAAGAATACTGCAACAGAACCAGTAATTTTGTAAACTTTTGTTTAATGTTTTTCCAATCTTTTTCTCTGTTTTCAAAGCACCTGGTAATGTCTTCAATAGATTCTGGAATCAGTTTTGATTTCTGTGAAGAAAAATTTTCTCAATCATCAAATTGATGATTTCATATATATATTAAAAAGTAATGTTTTCCCTTACTAGTAACATTAAAAAATATATCCTTACTATTTGGTTATATCTTTTGCTAAATAATTAAAAAATGTAGCAATCTTTCTTTTCTCCCACTGTTCCTGTTTGGAGAGATAAATGAGCTGGATCTCCCATACTGATAGTTCTTGTTAGAGTGTGGTAATTATTTTGAGATTAAAAAAATAAAATTAAAGAATGTTATTTACCAACAAGGGCTCGATTCAATCATTAAAACAATAAAAATACCAAATGAATCTATTAGAAGCAATGAAATTGAACTAGTGTGAGGATGAAGGAATAGGATGAAGGCTATCAACAACAAGGATACTTTAATAATCCAGGAGAGAGTTTTAGGTTGCACAGATTAGGATGATGGTGTGATGTACACTGAGATAAGTGAACAGATTCTAGAGATGTGTATGAGGTAAAAGGAACAGGGTGAGACAATTAGATGGGGAATTGAGTAAGAGTAAAAGAGACAGAGGTAGGAATGCTACTCTATTTTTGGCTTGAAAAATAATTTTTTTGGAATTAGATAAGGGCCAGAATTGGAGGGTGTATGGTATACATAGAACCATGGATTAACTTTTAGTTAAGTTGAATCAGAGTTGCCATGAGAATTTAGAAATGAAATTGTCAAATAGGCAATCAGATATACTGACCAAAGAGCGATCTATAGTAGAGAAAAAAAAAAAAATTGAATTCGTGATACTATAGATTACAATTGAAATCAGGGCCAAGTGTGAAGTTATTTTATCTTACAAATAAGCAAATCTGTTATTATTATTATTATTTTTATTTTGTACCTTCATTTTATACAGCATAAAATTATTGAGCTACACTAACAAGTACATTTCTTGCTATTAGTGACTGACCTTCTCCTATGTAGATTTGTACTCAGCTATGTAGTAATTATTTCTGAAAATATACCTAAAATTTTTAAACTTGATTTTAATGTTTGATTTAATACTTGTTATCAGTGCAGTCAGCAGGGATGATTCCCATTTCTAGGAAATAAGTTTTCATAAACCCAAATAACCTTTGCTCTGTTCTAAATGTAATTCCTCCAGTTGTATGCTAGCTATCATGCCTTCTTGCCTACTCAAGGTCGTGATTACAAAACTATTCTCGTTACTTACATCATCATTTTTTTTTTCTTTTTTCTCTCTACTGGATCAGCATACATATGTGGTTTTGCACTGGATCAATTTGGCTAAGCTGTTACCAAGTTTCACTGAAACTTCTTCTTTGTATGACGTCAGGTAGGATTTGGCCAAAAGAGAAATTTGCATGAGATTTGGAAGGTTGAAAGGTAGCAGTAGGCATTATTTTTTGAAGGTCACTGGGAAAAGACATGGTGTGAGACAGCTGTATAGGGACCAGGAGGTTCTAGATTGTCTTTGCTCTCTTTTATCATATGAAACAGATACAGAAGTTCTGGCCGAGTCCACTTTCCTCCCTCTCCCTTTTTTTGGCCTTCTTCATGGCTGTCAGCCCTACTGACTCTAGGCCCAACATCAAATGCAGAAGCTGTAGATTTTGTAGTCTTGTCCAGTAGCACTTCATTAAGGTCCCACTCTGACACCTGGCCATGCCTGGCTTTCCAGATTTCCTCTCAAGCCTTGATTACCCTACCACCTCAGTGCTTCAAGAAGGCTGGTTAGTAAATTGATTATTTTCAACCGACCTTCCAACTCTGCCTTTTGGCTTTTGGACATTTACTTCAACTTCTTTCATAAATGTGTAAAGTCGTACCAATCAGCATTCTCCAGAGAAACAGATCCAATGCTATAGGGTATATATTATATATTATATGTAGGATGGAAATAATATATAATATAATATAATATAATATAATATAATATAATATAATAATAATGTAATATATATATTATCTCCTATTGGTTCTGTTTTTCTCGAGAACCCTGACTGATATGTGGTATATAAATAAAAAAAATGAAGGAACAAACATATAAATAAGCAAACAAATCCTATTTCTTCTGTTTCTCTGGAGAACCTTGACATACATACATATACATGTAGGGATACATATAGAAATTACAGGAATTGGCTCACATGATTAGAGCTGAGAAGTCCCATGATCTGTCATCTGAAAGCTGGAGAATCAGGAAAGTCAGTGATATAATTCAGTCTGAGTTCAAAGGTCTGCAAGCCAGGAGCACTGATGTCTGAGAGCAGAAGATGGATGTCATAGTTTAAGCAGAGGGAGTATATTCACTCTTTCTCCAACTTTTTGTTCTATTCATGCCCCCAACAGATTGGATGTTGGCTACCTACATTGGTAAGGGCTCTCTTCTTTGTCTACTGATTAAAATGCTAATCTCTTCTGGAAACACTCTCATAGACACACCCAGAACTAATGTTTTACTAGCTATCTGGCCTTTGATTCCACTGATATTCATTCCTCATTGCCTTCTATATCCATTTGGTTAATTCCCTCACCTACTTCAAATATTTACTCAAATCTATTTATTTAAATAAAATATATTTTGACAAACTTATCTAATACTATAACCTACCTCTGTCTTCACCTTGATACTCTAACCATCCCCTCATGACCCTACTATTTCTTTTTATGTAGCATTTATCAATGCAAATACAAGATATAATTTACTTAGTTATTATTATACTTGTTTATTTTCTGCCTGTCCCAGCTAAACATTAAGTTCCATTTGGGCAGTCTTCATCTGTTTTGGTGATTGATATATGCCAAGTGCTTAGGTTGGTGCCTGGCTCATAGTAGGCACTCAAGAAAAGTATGCCAGGAGAGTTTTGTTAAAGCCACTCTAAGTTATAGCAGCCTATGGATACTAGCTTGAATATTATTTTCCTAATATATGAGAGATATAATACAGTCTCTTTTTTAGGATCTTATGCTTTATGAGTCATAAAGTTGTCTTCTACATAATTTAAGAATGCTTTGAGAACAGCTTGTTTGTCACTATTATTTATCCTTACCCCAGAAAAATTATAGGAGAGTTGGAAATCCCCTTTGAATATGAGGCAGAGCAATTTAGAGCATACAGTGTTGACTTACAGTTTTTCATTGTCATTCACCTTTCATACCAATGGTCTATTGCAAATAGCCATCATTGTTTATTCTTTAGTTTTTATTCCTTGCATTTTTGAGCTAGATTGTATCTATCTTGCATTGTAGACATTTTCATGTATAACATATTCTTTTGCCATTCTCTTGGTTGACATTCCAGTAGTAGAATGAACCCTCTAGGTTCTGGTTATGCCACTAGGTTATGACCTCCTTTCAGTGTAAGCACATTTAATTTTTTCAACTGTATGCCATATGCCATACACTTGTGCTTTGCCACTTCAGTCAATGCATAATATCCGTCTCTCAATACGAGGAAAAATTGTGATCTGTGCTGTTTTAAGTCTAGAAAATATATAGTTGTATGTTTGAGTTAAAAATCTGTGACGTATTTTACCTAAAGCAAAACCAGTTAGGCCATTTTAATATTATTAGATCTTCTGATGTTAAGAGAAGTGTAATGTAAATGAGTGAATTTTAGTCATTCAAGCTAAAATGACCGAATATTTAGAATGTTTCTTAAGTATGATTTATTTGGCAAATATTTCCTAAATTATAATAATGATAAAATAGAGGTAGAAACTATAATCAAAAACAATCACCGAAGGGGAAGTGTAAAAATGCCCTAATAGTACTAGATACACGCTATAATAATTTTATACTTGACTGTTCTTATAGTTTCACATTTTTAATGGGCTACTTTTTTTCCAGCCTTAATAGTGGCTGGGTATTCTCAAATTGTATAATTCAGCCATGCCAAGTTGCTCTCAGTTTCTCTAGCATATCAGGCAGTGTTATATCAGACATTGTTTTTATTATCTAAAATACCTGATATATACTCTTTGACTCTGACATTTGCACCTTCCCAGATTTTTTTTTTTTTAAACTTAGTTCAGGTGTTGCCTCCCTTTCCTGAATCCTACCTAGAAGAAGCAACTACTTTTCCCTTTGAATATATAGAATAATGAGTTATACATAACATCCATACAAGAGTATGCAGCTTATTTACATATAGGTACTTTCTTCCTACCAGACTAAGTCTCAAAGGAAATGATAATATCTCAGTTGTCCTAATATGCTCAGAACATAGCATAATGAAAATGTATGGTAGTTATTAAATTTTCAGGTGACTGAAAATGGCTTAAGTGAGGAGAACTCTGGAGTAATGACAAGATGAAGAATAAGTTCAAGAATTCTGGGTTGCATAGAGCAGACTAGATGTGATTGATACTATTATCTCTGATCTTCATTAAAGTATGTAAATAAGCAAAAAATGATAGTGGGAAATTTAAAGTAAATCCAGTGATCTATTTGAAAAAAAGTAGGGGAACTATGTTGTTTCATCACAATGTTCTGAGGTCTGATTAAACTCAAGATGCAGAGAAACCATAACCTAATAAACTAGGAAAATTTTAATTCAATGGAAACTATCTACCTCCCCCACCCCTCTGGTAACCACTAGTCTATAGTCCATGTCCATGAGTCTAGTCTGTTTGTTTGTCCTGTTCATTTGTTGCTTTTAAAGGTTTATATCTCACATATATGTGATATCATGTGATTTTCAACTTTTTCTGTCTGGCTTATTTCGCTTAGCATGATTATCTCGAGGTCCATCCAGGTTGTTGCAAATGGCAGTATTTCATCTCTTCTTATGGCTGAGTAATATTCCATTGTATATATGTACTATAACTTCTTTAGCCAATCATCTATTGTAGGACAATTTTATTAACCTTCTCAAAGAACCAGCTTCTTGTTGCATTTATTTTTTTCTTTTTTTGTTTATTTGTTTTCAATTTCATTTATTTCTGTTCTAATTTTGATTATTTCTTTCCTTCTGCTGACTTTAGGTCTCATTTGGGCTCGTTCTTGTTTTTGGAGGTAGGCCTGTAATGATATGAACTTTCCTCTTATGACTGCTTTTGCCATGTCCCAAAAGTTTCGATATGTTGTACTATCATTCTCATTTGTTTCTGTTTCTCTTGATCTCTCTTTTTATTTCTTCCCTGACCCAGCTATTCTTCAGTAGCATGTTGTTTAATATCCATGTATTTGAGGTTCTTCGTGCTTTCTTTTTGCAGTTGATCTCTAGTTTCAAGGTATTATGATCATAGAATATGGTTGGTATGGTTTCAACTTTCTTATATTTATTGAGGCTATCTCTGTGTCCCTGTATGTGGTCAATCCTTGAGAATGTTCCATGTGCACTAGAAAAGAATGTATAATCAGCTGTTTTGGTAAAGCTCTGTAAATATCAATTATGCCCAGTTAGTCTAATGTGTCATTTAAGGATGTTATTTCCTTATTGATTTTCTTTTTGGGTGATCTGTCCATTTCTGACAGTGGGGTATTTAGGTTTCCTACTACGATGGTGTTTCGGTCTGTTTCTCCCTTTAGTTCTGTTAGTAGTTGCTTTACATATTTCAGGGCTCCCTGATTGGGAGCATGTTATGTCTTCTTGGTGCATGATTCCTTTTATAATTATGAAGGGTCCCTTAGTATCTTTCTTTACCTTTTTTATTTTGAAGTCTATTTCATCTGATATTAGTACCACTACTCCCGATTTTCTCTGAATGCCTTTTGCTTGAAATATCATTTTCTACCCTTTCGCTTTGAGTCTGTATTTATCTTTGGAGCTGAGATGTGTCTCTGGGAGGCAGCATATGCTTGGGTTTCATTTTTTGATCCATTCTGCAACTCTGTGTCTTTTTATTGGTGAGTTCAGTACATTAACATTTATGGTGATTATTGAAATACGAGGTCGTCTTATAGCCATTTTACCTTTTGCTTTCTGGTAGCTTGGAGTTTTCCCTGCTTCCCTGTCCCTGTATTTCTGTTTTCTTTATTTTATTTTGGCTTTTGTGGGTTTTCCCTGTGGTTCTTTTTGTTTTTTGTTATATACTTCAGTTTTAAATCTTTAGTGTATGGTTACCATTATGAATATGAAAAGGATAGTTATTTTCTTCTGCATGTGCCTTATCTCCATTCTCCTCCGTGAATTTGGTTCTTTGAATCCTCCCCTTTTCAGTCATTGTTGTCTCAGATTGTCCCTATATATGCTGAACATTTATTACTATCTTGCTATAGCAATTCCCTTCTTAAGATTTAAGGTATTAATGTTCTTAGTAAGGGTTGCACTCTTCTGCTTCTATTTGCCTGATAGGCATTTTACTCTTAATTACGTTTTGTTTGTTTGTTTGTTTGTTTTTGTCTATTTGTTTTAGGTGAGCTGACCCCTTTCAGTATTTCCTAGCGCAGGCCTTGTAGTTGAGAATTCCCTCAATTTTTGTATGTCTGGAAAGGTCTTTATTTCTCCTTCATATCTAATGGAGATCTTAGCTAGATACATTATGCTAGGCTGGTAGTTCTTTTGACTAATATTTTGAGTATTTGATTCACCTCCTTTCTGGCTTGTAAGGTTTGTCCCGAGAAGCCCGACGATAGTCTAATAGGTTTTCCTTTATCAGTTACCATCTTCTTCTCCCTGGCTGCCCTGAGAATTTTGTCTTTGTCGTTGATTTTTGATCATATTAATACAATGTGTCTTGGTGAAGGCCTTTTGGGTTGAGATAATTGGGTGTTCTGTTGACTTCTTGAATTCCAAGCTCCAGTTCATTCCTTAGACTTGGGAAATTCTCGTCAACTATTTATCTGAAAATGCTTTCTAGTCCCTGGTCCTTTTCCTCACCTTTGATAATGCCCATTATTCTTAAGTTTCCGCTCCTAATGGTATTAGCTTTTTCTTGTTTTTCTCTTTCATGATTTTTCATTCTTCGGTTTCTCTCTTTTTCCTTCTGATTTATTTCTTGATTTCTGTCTTCAATATCACTGATCCTTTCCTCCATTTGGTTGACTCTATTTCCCAAGCTTGCTATTTCATTTTCAACTCTTGCAGTGTGTTTTTTTTTTTTTAGTCTCCAGAAGATATATTCTGCCCTTTTTGAGGGTTTCACTCTCCTTGTTCTGCTCATCTAATTGTTTTTCAATTCCTGAAATTGTTGATATGACTTGTTTTGGAACTTACTGAGTTTTTTTAGAAGTTCCTTCATGAATTCTCTGTCATTTAAGTTGCATATTTCTAAGTCTGTAAGCTTATTTTCTAGAGATTTTTCTCTATCTTTCTGAGATGCCTTGTCACCTTGGTTGTTCATGGTGTTTAATGGACTATTTCTCTGCCTGGAAATTAATGGAAATGTATTCAGCTTTTTTTTCCAGAAAGAAGATTTATTATATAAAGGTCTCTCTTTAGCCTGTTGCAAAGAAGGCACTTTTCTTTTTATTTCCAGTATGTGAAGTCTAAGCCTCTTGGATCCCTGCTTTATATAATGCCTGTTTGTCCCCTTATAGATGTTTAATCATGCTCACTACTCTCAGTCTCTGTCATTGTTAGTGACAGTTTCAGTGACATTTGCTCAGTTATCTTTGGGGCTCCCCTGTTTGGTCTTGGAGGGTATGGGGGGAGGGTCCCTCTGGGTTGGGGGTTGGGGACTGTGGCTCAGCCTTGGTTTTGTAACCATGGCTGGTAAAAATCAATTGTTGTTTCTCTGCCATCCCACTTCTGTGCTTTCTGCCCTGATGACTTGGCCCTGCCGTAGAGCTCACAGCAGTCCCAGGCAGAGCTGTTCAGGGAACTCGCCATACCTTCTTCCTTCCCCCTTCTCCTATAGGGAGCTCTGGTGGCTGCGAGATGCAGCTTCTTTATTTCTCCCAGTTTACTGCCCAACACCCAAGAGTTCTGACCTGTGGTAGCTCTTATGGACAGATCCCACACTCAAACGTGCTGGTGTGCAGTTTGGGAGTTTTTTGTTGAGTTTTAGATGTTCAGCTTATTGTTTCGAGGAGAGACCTGAGGACATGTTTCTCCAAACTCTCTACTCATCTCTTTCTATGTCTATTCAGAGACTAACTTTCCAGAACAAATATGATAGAGAAAGGGCTAGGCAAAAGCGTGTTACACACTTGGATGCTTAATCACATGTGGAAAAGCTTCAGAAACAGGGATGGAGTAGAAGAGGGCTGGGATTATGTGTGCCAGAATGTCCTGTGCTTTACATTGCTGAGAGATAGAACAAAACTGCATCTTGCTTTGTAGCTTAGTCAGAGAAACTGCCATTTTGAGCAAAAGATCCAATTTTAGTCCTGTGGACCTAGAGTTTATCACTGTTTCTTAGGTATCACACATTACAATAGATGCTATGCAGAGCAATCTGATGTTTAGATGATAAATTAGATGGGGAAGGTGTCAGAATATATCCATGTGGGAGAGTAAAGTAGACAAATGATACTTCACCCACGTTGTTGTCATCAAACTTTAGACTGATATTGACTTTGCTATTCAAAGGGGTGGGGACAGAGCCTAAAAAAGGGAAAAAAACCCATATGGTAACAAAAGAGAAATAGAACATTTCCCCGAAGACATGGAGGAAAAACACCAAATATCTGAAAGTGATTTTTTTGAGAAGCAGATGGAGACTTAAAGAGACATCTGTGTGGTGACATCTAAAATATGGAGTAGACAGGAATCATGGATGAGAAGCAATTTGAGCATCAGTATATAAATCTTCAACTTTTCCAAATCACCATCAAATGAACAAAAGAATATAAAAACAGAAGGAAAATTCAGCATTTTTAATGAAAATTATGGGAAGATGCCATCCATATGCTAGAAACATCAAGGATGGGACAATATTAAATGAAGGCAATGGAGAATTCCTTAAAAACCTTTTTCAGAGAAAGTAGTATGGGATTATAAGAATTAAACAAAGATGATCAAGAAATAAACTAATTAATATTCCCCTAATCTCTTATATTGAGACTATAGTTGAAGACAGGCTGTGGAATAGGAGAAAAATCTGTTAGAAATTCTTTATTAATAATATATCAGTTGAATTCAGAATTAAGTTACTTAAGAAAAACAAGAGCAGTAATGCTTGTTTTAAATAGGATGATTACGGATATTTCTAGCTATTGAAGGAATAATGGTAGGAGACAGTACCCAGAAAGGACAGTTGCATCATATGGAACATGAAAAATACACCAAAGAGAAATAATTTAAAAATTAGCCCCTCTCAGCGGAAGTTCACCAATGACAACATGTCTAATATGGCTCTAAATTAGGTAGGCAATTAAATCACAAAAGGGATAATATAAACTTACATAAAACCAGTTTTTAGCTTGAGATCTGAAAAGAGTTTTAAATACCTTCCAAGAAAACACTAAAAAGGTCAAAAATAGACCTTTTTTTAGTAACTACTGGTCTAGAATGTGCCTTCTCTTCAATTGTATGTAAATAAAAGAAAACAGCAAACATTGAAAGGAATCATCTATATAAAAGAAGATAAATGTAACACCTGAGATAGAAGAAGAAAGTAGTTTTGAAAAAAAATTGGAAATATTTTTAAAGAAATTCATGTTATGCTTTTATATAATTCAAAGAAATATGCACTCGGTTAAAGAACTCAGACCCAGACCAAAAAGAAAAAAAAAAAAAAAAAAAAAGAGCCAGTAGAGTTAGAATGGAAAAAAGAATGGAAAAAAACTACAATAGCAGAATTAATAACTGAAATAGAAACAATAAAGATCAGAAAACCAGACACGTTACATATGGAAAAAAAGCTTAAGAAGCTTTCATGGACTACATAAGGAAAGGAATAAGATGAAATAAGCAGAGAAGGAAAGGAGGACAGACAGTAAAGATCCAAAATATGAATATTCTGAAGAACAAATCAAAATTAAATATAGAAATAATATAGAAATATTAACAGAAAACTTTTCAGAGATTAAAAGAAACGAAAACCATAAAAACACTGACCCTGAATTTGAAAGCAACTAATCATTTGAAAGATAATAATGATTTGTAAAAAAGACACACCTGGACCTATTTTGCTGAAATAGATTAAAAACAAACAAACAAACCCATCCAGATACTCCTGCAGGAAGAAAAAAAATCAACCAAGGAAGAGAAATCAGAGTTGCAAATTTGTGCTAGTAACAATTTTGAAAATGAGAAGTAACAAGTAATATAAAGAATTTAGGAAAAATGTACAATCAAAGTATTATTTATGTGTAAAAGCATAGAAGAACACTTATAAAACATATAAACCACCTCTTTAAGAGATTGTAAATACATTGTTACCAACTGAAAAACTAAATGAAAATAAATAATGAATTATGTTCAATTGTTACATTATGGTTATTTAACACAGTGCATATATTACAGATAATTATGGAAGATGCTCCCCGACTTATGAAGGGGTTATGTTCCAGTAAACCCAACATAAGTTGAAAATATTGTAAGTTAAAAATACATTTAATAAACCTAACCTACCAAGCATCATAGCTCAGCCTAGCCAACCTTGAACGTGCTCAGAACACTTAGATTAGCCTGAAATTGGGCAAAATCATCTTGCTGCCCAGCATCACAAGAGATTATCATATCACATATGGCTAGCCTGGGAAAAGATAAAAATTTGAATGCCAATCACTTCTGCATCACCATAAAGTCAGAAAATTGGAAGTTGAACTAGTATTAAGTTAGGTATTGTCTGTATAACGTAAAATAATAACTAATAGTAACTGATTCAGAACTTGTAGAGAACAAGGTAGACAGAGTTCAAATATGTTCCCTTCGTATTTTGATTATTGTAGTAATTCCAAAGTGGTGTTTTATTGTTGATGGTGATAATCGGAAATGTATACAGTCAAGTATTTAAAAATATCAATAGTAGATAACTGTAGAACTAAAAGTAATATGTGTACATCCTGTATTTGTAGAGCAAACTGAGGGGCACCCTCCCTAACCCTGTGCAGCAGATACTGTTAGTGTCCCGTATCCTCTTGGCCTACTGCTGGAGTCACTGTATCTCCAGTGGACAGTCCTCACATATACAGCTTTCCACCACAAACACCCTTGTGTCTCACTTTCCTCCACCTTTGTCTAAGGGTTTACTCTGGAACCCCAGGAACTTTCTCAGCCTGCTGATAAGGCAACCCAGGAATTTGATACTTTCAGAGATAACTCCCATCAAATGAGGACTGTGAATCAGCTGAGAAAATCCCCACCTATCAGATTTTTCAGTGGAACAATCCTGAGATCCATTCTATATGTTTCTCACAGGATTTTCAGTAGGATTGAGACACAGTTGCTCACACTGGTTCTGCCTACATCCACGTGTCTCTTATTGCCTTAAAAAAAAACTTCTTAATCTCACTTTTTCACTTCTTCACTTGTACTTCCTGTGATCACCTCCCAAAGAAACTCGATTTAGTGGTACTTCAGGAAAATCTAAACTAAAATATAGAAAATAAAGTCAAGAAATCAAGAAAGCATTAAAAATATGATGAAAGAAAAATAAATTTATGTGTTTTGACAAAGAATAGGGATATATTAAATTCTCCAACTGAAAATAAGATCTTTAGATTGCACATTGTCTGGGAGAGAGAGAACTAAAACCAGTTGACCAAAATAGCTTAAAAATAAATGAGTGGGTAAATTATTGGTCAAATGCAAAACAAATTGAGGATATGGTAATATCAACAATAAGGATTCAAGACAAAAACAAAATGGATCACCTTATATAAAGGTTATCATTGAAATCCAAAAGAATTTTATCAGACACTAATTTATAACTTTAAGTAATTACTATTCTAAGAAAAATCAATGAATTTGCAACATTAACTAACACGATAAAGGAGGGAATATTAATTTAAGAATAAGACAAAAAATTAAAAACAGTAAAACAATAGTAATGATTAAATTTAAAGGCAATCCTTAAAAAATAGGTGCAGCTTTTCCTAATCATTACAACAATATTGATAAAACATATATATGCAAAATTAGAGAAGAGAATAAGAATATTACTACAGATAAAGGACTGATATATATAAATAGTGATATATGTATATATATCATTAGGTTGATAGCACTCATTCGAAAATCTTGCTGTAATAGATTATAGTTTTCTAGGAGATACAAATAACCAAACTTGAACCAAAATAAATGTTCGAGTCTTATCAGAATAATAAAATTAATATAAATTTATATAATTGTCAAAGAATTATCTTCATACAAGTTCTGAGTTCACATTATTCCTTTGTTGATATATATATTTTTTTCTGCACAGGTATCACTTTTTTTTTTTAACTAGATAGCTAAAAAACTTGAAGATTAAGTTATTTCAGATTTCAAAGCAACAGACACTGCCTTGCTTTATTTGAAATGTTTCATAGAAGAGTAAAACAAGTATTGGCAAGCTTTAAAATTAATTTTAAGTCACTACCATGATCATAATCCCAAAATGTAACAAGAGAAATGTAAAGGAAAAACTACATATCCATTTGACACGTTGCAAAAGGGGCAAACTACCAAATTATACTTTTGCAAATAATCCTTAACCTCATGTTGACCTTTAGAAGTGTTAGGACTGAAATAATAGTTTCACATCCATCAGTCTATTAATCTTTAATAATATTAAAAGCTCAAAGGACAAATATTTATCATTTTCCTGAAAGAGTCCAAAAGAACATTTAGTAAAATTCAGTATCCATCTTATTAGAAATACCTCTAAGAAACTGAGAATAAAAGGATATTTCCTCAATATAATAAATCATCTCTTTGTCAGACTATCAGCTAAGAGAGTCTTAACAATGAAACACTAAATAACCCCCCATTAAATCATTTGTAAGAAAGGTTCCTCCTCTTACAATTATTTAATATTTTTCTCCTTAAATCAATAAAACAGGGAAAATGAGTAAATATTAGGAAAATAGAGGTAAAATGACCATTATTAGAAGATCATTTGATTTTTACATTTGCAAATAATCTGGAAACCTATTGAAATTGAACAGTTATTGAAAAATAAAAAGCTTTCTGAGCTTTCTGAGAATAAAAAGAGTATATCAGAAATAGTGATTTTCCTGCATAGCATATCGATTAAGAACGTAGTCTTGGAATTAGACCAATAATATTTGAATTTTAATTCTTATATAATTTTGGAGCAGTTATTTCAAACTAACTCTTAACTTCAGTTTCTTCTGCATAAAATTGAACCAGTGATACTTATTTTACAAGATTATGTGGTGAATAAATGAGTTACTATCCGTTAAGCTAGTAGAAAAGAGTAATCGGTGAATTAATAGTAGCTATGTTTTATTTTAGATTGAGAAATGTAATTTTAGTTATATATCTGATAAAGGTAATCAATAGTAGGACAAGAACATGATTGATCACATCCAAATCACTGTAGATCACTAAAATAAGAAAGTAAAGAAAATAAAACGAATAAAACAAAAAACAATAAAAGTCAACAACAGAAATAAGACCAAGCTATTAGGTTGAAAATATGTTAGATTGCCATGAAATAAAGTCTCTACACTCACAGTACTTGTCTTCTAGTATCTTCAAACACTACATTATTTGCCACTGATATTAGGGACAAGTCAAAAATTCTCATCATGTGATGATTCTCATCATCACACCCTTTAACTAAATGTTACTCTGGAAATTCTAGCAATTCATATGGAAATAAGACGTAAATTGTTTGGAAAGATAGCACTACATTGTTGCTTAATGTAGATAATACAGTTGCCTACTAGAAAATGAAAATAAACCAGAAACTTTTAGAACAAAAGTAGCCAGAATGAACAAATTAACCACCCTAATAAAATACAATAACGAATTCCTATTCATAGTAACATGAAGATAGATTTAAACAGGTTTATTACTTATATAAGGAAAATTAAAAACTACAAATCATTAACCAGAGACCTTAAATAAGACTTGAGTACATAGAAAAACCAGTGTCATATTTCGAATAGAAAGATCAAGTATTGGAAAATGTCAATACTTCTTAAATTAAATAAGGACTTAACATATTTAAATAAAAATCCAAGTGCAATTTATTTTGGAACCTTAAAAAGATTTTCTATGAAAGTTTATCTGGAAGTACAAGAAGTTGAGAATAGTTAAGAATTTTGGGAAAAAGTAGCATAGTAGATAAATTTTGCTAACAACATACAGTATAAGTTAATTAACAAAGTACAATTTCAAGAAAAAGTATGACTATTTTATATATGAATATAAATGTCATCAAAGTAAAAAAAAAATATCTGAAAAAATGTTAGATCAGCACCTTGAAATAGAAGTATATTTAAGATAATGTGAGAAAAAAATAATGTAAGGGACCCCATTTAGTGCCACCCTCTGGTGCCAAAAATAGGCACTGTTGGTGAACCACAGATGTGCAGGTTACACGTGAAGCTTCCTCCACCTTCCCCAAACTCTTTGTAGCGAGCAGAGTTGAGAGGCCAAGAAGACCTTGAACAAGGCCTTTAGAAAGGACTCAGACGTTGGACTTTATATCTGTTTGCTACCCATCGGCTAAAAGCTAGGCTTGTGTTGATGGTCTTGAGTGGCAGACATCTCAAGCTATTAGGTCTAAAAAGGAAATGGAAAACCACAGAGTTCTTGTGTTGGAACATATTGTTTCTTCTAAACAGGGTGTGTCGTGGACAGAGTAGGAATTCGTTTTCCAACATAGGGTACATAAAAATTTGAATTAGAATAAAATATAATCAAACTCATGATAAAGATTATATTAAATCATAAATTAAATAAGTAAAATTTTTTTAAAAATTTAAAATTTACAAGAACATTTCTTAAAACTGAAGGGCATGCATTTCTAGAATTATAAGAGCCAACCTAATGCCCAGTACAGTGATGATCCAAATAAGTTTCATTATTGTGAATTATTATAATGCCAGAGATTAAGAGAGGTTCCTAAAAGATTCTAAAAAAATCATACAAAAATTGATCTAACAATCATACAAAGTAGAGCTTCATAAAAAGAATTAAGGTCACGGTGGCATTGGACATACGGTAAAATTGGATACCGGAAGAAAAGGAAGCAATGTCTTTAAAAGTCTAGAATTTTAATGTAAATTCTCTGTAAACTATTTCATGAAACAGGGTCCAGCAAAGGAGAGAAAGGAAGGAAACTTGTAATATGATCCTGTGGGGGACCCCAGGATAATGGATGTGTTGAAGGACTGGAAACAGAGCAATCGTAACGTGAATATAGAAGGACTCCAGGGTGGATGTTTCAAAATGGAGAAAAATTCTCAAGGTACTTGACCAAGCAAAAATGAGTCTTAGTATTCTGTTTGAAAGTTTGGGGATAAATTGGAGATAACTACATAGAAAACTAAGAAAATAGGAAACAAGACAATTAATGCATACAAAAAATAGCGAGGAATTTTATAAGAAAATAAATATAATTCTAATGTAGTATGTGGCTCAAAAATAAGTTTTATTCATATTATATTAATAGACAAACCAAAAATGATTTAGAAATAAAAGCATTGCCGTGTAACTATATTGGGAAGATGGAGGATGAGAAGTATGTTAAGGGAGGTATAAGAGACTTGGACCTTAATATCTTAATATATACATTAATGCACAATATTTAGTTATTTTTTTAATCTCAAACAGAGAATGACTCTTCTTTTCTTTTCTTTCTTTCCTTCATCTATCTTTCTTCTCTGTCTTCTCTTTCTTCCTTCGTAGGAAGCAACAGATAGAAGATCTTGGCCTCTGATATGGGCGATTCAAAGGTAGGGTATAAAAGGCAAAGAAATAGTTGTGGATAAAAGGTAATTTATGGAATGTAGTCTGTTGGACAGTAGATAGTGAGAATCTTATTTATCCAGAGAGAATGAAAAGCAAATATAGAAATGTCTGAGCAAGAATGAGTTTATCCAAATTCAAGGAACAGTAAGAAGGCTAGAGCTGCTCTAAGTACCCAGTTTTTGTAGGTTAATTAGGTAGTAGAGATAGATTCAGACTTGGTCACTTAGGACTTTTATAGAATGTGGTAGCAAGTTTGACTCTCTATGTGTGGAGAAAAGACTTGATAGTAAAACAAAAGCATGGAGAGCGCAGTAGCCCAAGGAAGCTTGGACAGGGCTAGTAATTGGAGGTGGTGGAAAAATAGCTCTACTGATCTATACTTCCTCAGCCACCTGAGAGGAATCCAGTGTTCAGAGCTCTTTGAGGGTATTCCAGATAGTTCTTTATCTGGAAATGCCATCGGCTACATGCCTGAAGCTTCCGGATGTATGGTTCTGGAGCTCAGAGGTTAAAGAGAAAAAGGTTAACAAATAAGCCCTGGGGAGTGATGAGATATCAGAGAATAGTCTAATTATCCTCACCCCCAGACTCTTTCAAAGAAAAGCTTGTTAAACTGAAAGACAACACCATCAACCACAAATCAGTATATTAGAATTACCTGAAACAGCTTCTAAACATTTCAGTACATGTGTCAATATTGTAGATAATCACCAGTTAGATTGCTTCTAGAATACCAATTACTTCAAGAATGTCTTCCATCCGTGCTGTGTATTATGATGGGATATTTTGCAGAAGTGCTATGTAAACAGCTTGTACCACCAATGAACAGGGAAATTCTTTACAAACATTTATTGCTTAAGTGCATGTTAATGCTACTTTTTTCATTTTGTCAATGCAGTACAGTATATTTAATGCATTCAGTATAGGCTGTTGAAGCTGAAACAGTTATCCTTTAGTGTCCCAGAAGTCTAACTCCAAGCTAGCTAATTCTCTTTATCTATGTTCTGATAGCTTCTCTATTAGAATAAAGAAATTGTGTAATAGAATGACTTTTGGCTATATGTTTCAATGTTAATAAGATGTGGTTTAACTGCTTCTACAAGTTTATCTCTGCCCTAATACTCCGGTTAAAATGAAACGGGACAGTTTGCTAAATCTATAACATTTCAGTACTACCTGCCACCCGAGGATAGAGAGCACTCTTTATTGTTTTTCCTTTTCTTCTTCTTTTTTCTTACAACAAATATTTGATGAGCACCTATGATGTTCTAAGCAGTAAACGAAGTAGGAAAATTTCTTTCTCTTAGAATCTTATTCAAATAGAGAGCTATAGATGATAAAAAGCATTTAATAGAATATGTAGTCCATTAGATGGGGATAAGTATTATGGAGAAAAATAAAGCAGGAAAGATAATTGGCTGGTTTGTAATTCAGTGCAATACATGGCATGGAGAGGAAGTATGTTTTGACGTCTAGCTAGCTACTTGCTGATGTCCAAGATTCCATCATTAGTGACTTAATACTTAAATATTCTTTAGTCTTAGAATAAGAGTCCTTTTGAAGAGCTTAGTGGAAAGCACAGTATAACAAGACGAGAAACTTAGATTTTAGCTTTATTTTTGCTGCTTTTCACTTTCCTGTGTGTTCCTCTCTCTGGACCATGTTATCTACTCTCTTTGCTTTTAATAGCATCTGAGGAATAATGATTCTCAATTTACTTCTCCAGACCTGATTTGTATGGTAGGCTCTAAAGTATGTTGGACAGCCCCCACCCCTGCCACGCCCACATCAATGTCCCATAGGCATTTCAAAATCAGCATATTCAAATATGAACTCACTACTCTATCATTCATCTCTCGATACATGTGATTATTTTCCTGAATTTCCAATTTTGTTTAACAATATCATAGTTAAACTTACTTATATAATCTAAAAGTACAGTCATGCTTTCTGCATTTTTCACATCCACATATTGTTCTCAAGGTGTAACTCATCTTTCACTTATGGCTTCATTTTGCTTTCAAGGCAACTGATTTAGAGTAGCCCAGTTAACTGACTTTTCTTTTGACCATCCAGAATGCACACTAGGTACCACGTCAGGTTTTGGGAACACGAATGGAATGAAGGTGGTTCTTGCTGAGCCTAAAACACAATCAGACTTATTTGAGTTGTTGGACCAGAAAGGGACTCACTGCTAACTGATTTGTATGGTGGCTTTTGTTATAGAGGCCTGAGGGAGACCACCTGAAATGGATGAGGACCTGAGAGCATTAGAAAGAACAGGATGAGGCTCGATCTTTGCCCTTGTGGAGCATTTTTGTCATTTTTGAGCCTGTATGGAAAGAGTAGTTAGAGATGTAACCTCTAGAGGATAGGTTTTCATGAAGAGCTCCGTGAGACACAGGTATTGGGATGAGGGTAGACCAATGGCATTGATTAAATCTTCTGGCAGTAAAGTGTGACACAAGTGGAGAAAGAGATTCCCTGCTTCATGGCTGTGTCCAGTACTGCTCTGGCACTCCAAGTGGTAACTCTTTCTAGGGGCTGTAAGTAAGAAGAAAGAGGATTATACTAGTGGCACTTGAAGCAAAGGACAATGACAAATAGAATAGAGATAGAATAGGAATCTATTTCTTACCGTTTTGGTCAAAATTAGGAGTCCTTATTCTAATGCAAAAAGCATCATTGACACTCACCTAAACTTTAATTTTAAGAACTTAAACAGGATTGCTTAAGTGGGAAAAACAAACATTCTCTAAAATCCATCAGTTCTAGGTCCATATCCCATATTTTTCAGTTGCTGGTATCTAATCTGAGAAAGCTACGCATCTTTTCTGGGTATTAGTTACTTCAAACGTTTAATGGAAATAAACTATGAAGGTTATTGTGAAGATGCAGTGAGAAAGTATATAAAGTAAACCTACAACATAATTTCTGGAGTACTGTATTTACTCAACAGCTGGTCTTAATAATAACAACAATAACAAGTTGGTGCTTCTTTGATGCCCATCCTTGTGATGGGAGTAAGGGATACCATTTTTGACATTATTCATGGAAACTATTGGAAGAAGATATTTAAAAGAAAAATATTTATTTGCATTATTACACTTTTCAGTGAAATTTGAGATAAAAAGAAGGGAAAGGCAGCATTGGAAAAATGTTAACTCTCTATACCTTTCTATTGTTCTTTAGTAGCTGGTACATAATACATTAAGTCTAGCAGGCTTGTGGGCTTGCAAGATAAATGCCATGTTCTGTCTGGCAATATACCAGAGTTACTAACAGTCCTGTTTGTATTCTCTGTGACGTTGTCTCACAGTTTTCCTAGAGCACATTATTTACTGCTGGTAAGAGTGAGTCTGCAGTGTCACTTACTTTTAATCCAAAGAAAAAGTAGCATTTATGTTTACCTTTCAATGAAATAAGTTAATAGGAAACAAGGTTTACATGTAAATTTCCATGTTGAATTATCTTTCTGCAGAGGTGGAATTTGAGTTGTGGGAGGTGGAGAAACCAATTCATTGGTTTTAATTTCTACTGAAGTTGAAAAATAATCCAAGGGATAAAAGTAAAGTAAGAAAATAAAGTGTGTGAACTCTGGAATAAGGTCCCTGAGATTTTGTTTTGTTTTTTAACATGTAGTCACAATGATGGTTTGGGGAGTTCATGGTTGGAGGACTTTGATTCACAGAACTAAAGGCTCCAAAGATCCTCTTATCATCTGATGATCTGGCAATGGGTGAACTTTTAAAAATAAGTTCAGCCACAATGATGTCTAATGCCTCCAGAAATTTTACTGGGGCTCAATACTCAAATTTCTTACTAGCTGTCTCCTTTCTAAATGATGCAGAGATTTCAGTTCCCAGTAACAATAATTAAGTATCATAAATGAGAATAATGATAACGCTGGCTAATATTTAAGTTCTTAGTATGTATGAAGTTCTTTACATGCATTACCTCATTTAATCTTTAAATTGATGCTACTATTTAGGTACTATTATTATCCACACTATCTATAAGGAATCTGAGACATGCATATATAAATAAGTCGATGAAAGTAGAATACAGATTTTCAGCAATTGGAGTTTATAATTGAGAACACTTTCTGTATGTTTACAGAACTCTTACCTTGAGACTAACTTACATAATGGTTAAGAGTGTAGATGCTGGAACACACCTATGTGGCATTAAATTTTCTATCTTCCAAGTCACTTTGGCCAAGCCTTTTACCTCTCTGTGTTTCATTTTCTTTATTTTAAGTGAGGATAATTTTAATTGTTTCCATTGCATAGATTAGTTGTAATGATTAAACAAATGAATTATGTATGAAAGATTTGGGACAGTGATTGACACATGGTAAATTTAAAAAAATGTTCACTCTTATCTAGGCATTTATTATGAAATTTTAAAAAAATGTTATAAGAAAGGAGTTTAAGAAACTAATGATTGAGTAAATCAGATTAGACATTGAAAATGGAACCCTATTCACAAATTAAATCCATAGACAAAGTTTAGAATGAGCTTGGCCTTAAGGGAACTTGCCTCAACCATCTGGTTAAAACTCAGAGTCCATTGCTTTCAGAAAGATACATGCTGGCCCATCTGAATTGACATCTGTGTGCACACTGAAGTCTCAGAGGATAATTAACAGAGAAAACTCCAAAAGCAATATTGACAATAAGCCTGGGGAACTAAGCCATACAATTCTCCATATAAACAAGTGGCCTATATAACTATAGAACTATAAATTTTGGCCTTTCCCCAGGGGCACTTGAAATAACCAGATGCCAAATAAAAATGAACTTATTTCTGAAGTATATGGCAAACAAGATTTTAAAAATCACACCTCTCTTCTATCACTTTTATTTGCTATTAGGCCGATTAATTCATGCTGCATTGTTTCATGACAGCTTTGAATGACATCTCATGACCACATTTTTAAAAATAAACTTTTTATTGAAGTATAGTACACATAAAATGCATGGAACATCAGTGTACAGCTCAATGAGTTTTCACAAATAAATGTATCTATTTAACCAGAACCCCATGAAGAAATAGACTATTCCTAGTTTCAAGATGCACACTTATTGCCCTCCTAGTCACCAGTATCCTCCAAAGGTAACCACCATCTAGATCCCTAACACTAGACATTGATTGTCTTTTTTTGGAATGGAATCATACAACTTGTACTCTTTTTTTTGTGTGTTCTTTCACTTAACATTGTGAAATCTGTCAACAATAGCTTATTCTCATTGATGTTTAAAATACCATAAATATAAACACATCACAATTTATTCTCTTGTTGATGGATATAGGAATTGTTTCTAGTTTGGGATATTATGAATATGTTGTAAAAATTTTTGTACATGTATTTGGTGAACATTTTGACTTATTTCTGTAGATTATATACCTAAGAGTAGAATTGCCAGATGCACGGATATGAGTACATTCAACTTCAGGATAGTCCACCAAAAGATTTTTCAGAGCTCTTGTAGCAGTTTTAATTTGTTGAGTAGAATATCAAAATCAGGCTAATAATTTTCTCATTAAATTAAAAATATATTGAGGGGAAATGCACAGATAATAAATGTGCAATTCAAAGACTGTGATAGTGTATATATTTGTAAACCCATTACGCCAACCAAGATAAAACACTTCTCCATCACCTCAGAATGTTTCCTTGGACTTTCTTCCAGTCATTCTCCACCAAAGACAACCATCACACTTATTTCTGTCACTGTAGGTTAGTTTTGACTGTTTATGAATCTTTATGTAAATGGAATGATACTCTGCTTCTTTTGCTCAATATGTTTTTGAGATTCATCTCTGCTGTATCAGTAGATCATTTCTGTTTTTTTTTTTCAGAGCAAAATTCTATTGTATGAATATACTGAAATTTGCTTTTGCAAATTTCATTCCATTGTTGATGGACATTTGAGTTGTTTCAAGTTTAGGGCTATTATGAATACAGTTGCTAAGAAAATTTCTATACAAGTATTTTTCAAGGACATATATTTTGTTTTTTTTTTTGTGGGTAAATATTTAGGGAAGAAATTTCTTAGTCATAAGGTAGATATGTATTTAACTTCATGAGAAACTACCAAACCTCCAAAGTAATTGAACCATTTTCAGACCTCATTATTAATATCAGAAAGTTCTAGTTTCTACACATCTTTGTCAACTTTTGGCTTTGTTTGTCTTTTTGGTTATAACCATTCTCATGAGTATAAAATAGTATTGTATTATGGTTTTAGCTGGCATTTTCTCTGGTGAAAATGACATTGGTTGTCTTTTAATGAGCTTGTTGTCCAGTCCTTGGTAACATGTCTGTTCAGACCTGAGTCCATTTTTAAAAAATTGGATTGTGTTTTGATTTGTAGGAATTTATATATTCTGTATTCAGATCTTTATTCAGATGTATTTGTAACAAATATTTTCATTCAATCTGTGGCTTGCCTTTACATTTTCTTAATGGTATCTTTTGATTACTAGAAAGTTTTAGTTTTGAGAGAGTTAAATTTTTTTTTTATTTTTCATGTTTATTAGAAGTTTTGTTTTGATATCTTCTTAATAAATCTCTGCCTATCACAAAGTTGCAACAATCATCTTCTGTGTTTTCTTTTAGAAGATTTATAGTTTTACCTTTTGCACATAGCTCTATGACCCAGCTTGAATTAATATTTACATGTGGTCTGAGGTAGAAGCTTAGGTTCATTTTTTTCCTGTATATTTATCAAGTAATTCCAGTGCCACTAAACAAACTCTTTTTTTCCCCTTTGAATAACGTCAGAGGACTTGATGAAAATTAGTTCAATAGTTTCATAAGTTTTTTCTTCTGAATTTTCTGTTTCATTGATCTGTGTGTCTATTTTTATGTCATTAGCACATTATTTTGATTATTTATCTTTGTGATAAATTTTACTAGGCAGGGAATCATCTAACATTATTGTTTCAAGTAAGTTTATTTAGGCTACTACAGATTCTTCTCTGTATGTAATTTAGAATAAATTTGACCTTTGACCAAAAAAGATTATTGATTTGGATTGCAATGTATCTATAGATAAATTGGGGATATATTGATGTATTTATAATATAGAATCTTTTAATCTAAATCATGATATAGCTTTTTAGTTATTTAGATCTTAATTGGTTTCAGTAATGTGCAGTTTTCACTGTTAAAGTCTTTTATTTGTATATTTTTAAACTTATTTTTAAGTATTCTATGTTTTTTGACACTATTATAAATGAGGTATTAAAAAGTCGGTATTTTTTAATTGTTTGATACTGCTACATAGAAGTATAATTGGTTTTTGTATATTGGCTTTGTATCCCATGACCTTTCTAAATTCATTTAATTCTAATAATTGTTTCATATATTCTTTAGGATTTTCTATATAAACTGTTATATTTTCTGTGTACATTTCTGCATTTCTCCCTTCTTTCCAGTTACCTTAGATTAGCTGTTTTCTCTTTTATAGTTTCTATTTGCACCTTGGATTTTACTTCTCCAATGTAAGGAATGCAGAAGACACAATAGAGAAAGGCAGAAAATTCTCTGCCTAATGGGGTCTTTTTGAAAGGCCATACTGTGATATAAAGCCATTAATCATCAATGCAGCAGCATCTGTCTTTGCAGGGGATTGTAGTGAAGTGTTCCAAGAGGACAGTATCATACTTCAGTTAGATAATTTAATTATTCTGAGTCTTAGGTTTTTTGTTTATTTGTTTTTGCTAAATAAAGATTATAATACATTGTAGCATAACATTCATGTGGATTAAAAAAGATAATGGACATTAAGCTCCCGGCACATAGTAGGTCTTCAATAAATGGTCATTTCATTTTTTTCTCTTTGACCTTAATTGAAAAGTAAATGACTTCATACATCTTTTTCAAAAAGTAAATCTGCTTCTGTAATTATTTGATTAAGCATATGTAACTATGTATTTCAATATGTATAGCTCTATATTTAAAAATACATTTCAATTCTCAAAGTTTATACAACTTCTCAGAATATCTTTTTTATTCATCCTTTGGAGAAATTTGAAACAGAGGAGAATCTGACTAAATGAGCTTTATGCCAGCTTGATAATGGCTAGTCTTGAATAATGGTCAATATAATATGGGTTTTGAAGTAAAAGGACATAGAATTTAATCTTAGCTCTACCACTTACTGCTATTGTGACAGATTATGTAACCTCTTTGGATTTCGATTTTCTAATCTATAAAATAGGCACGATAGTACCTACCTCAATGTCTAATACCCACACAATCACACATTAAATAATAAGAATTTTAAACAAAACTCTCTTTCTACTTTCTTAGAATATTGGGAATTAAAACTATTCGTTATCTTCTGCTTTACTAGTGAATTCGTGTCTACGTTTTATGTATTTATCTGTAAATAAAACAATGAAAAAATACACTTTTCATATACTTGTTAACAAGGTCTTTGTAGGCTGTCATACCTAGGATATGGTGAATCCTCTGTTCAGTGAACTTGCCCTTGATCTGAAGATTTTATTTCAAGAATAAGATAGCACAATGCTTTAATAGTTTTAATTGCTAGGAACAGCACAAGGTGGCTATCTGATCTTTCTTTGATCTTTTATGATGTCAATTTGAACTTGCAGTTTAATAAGTGCAAAATATGAGAGAGAAACCAAAATAGTCATTTAAATGGAATTCAAGAAACTCAAATATTTCATTTCTTTTAGAGATCTCTGAATCTGAGAAAATTAGGGACACTATTTTTAGTAAGTTTACTAGTAAGTTCAGGTTAAGTAAGCATTCGAGATGCACAAAAGCTTAAATGAAATTTGCTAATAAATAGAAGTTATTTAGAAGGTCTGACTTACTTGATTATATAGCATTGAGTGTATGACTTCAGAAGCGGTGGGAAAGGGTATGTATAAGGGAAGGTAAACAGATAAAGTAAGTACATTTGGATCTGGAAGCCATCTGGTTACTGACTGGAACCTCCATTGCCCTCCTCTGGTGGCTCAATGAACATTAGTTGCAGTAGTGTTTTAAGTCAGAGACTTGCAAATTTCAGCTTCATTCTTGAAAATTGTTATCTGATTTAATTTGAATGGCAAACACCCAAGCTGACTTCCTCATGTGCAAAGAGCAGCAACCTACCTAAGTTACTTGTGCACTGTGTGTAACACTTTGTAACCACCACTTGAATATCTGCCAACATGTAATGCTTATCTCTGTGGAGGACAGTAGGGAATTCCTAATTTTAGAAGCAATGAATAAAACAGCAGTTGAGTAGGTTAACAGCAGAAATAATCACCATTAAATGAACTGGTCAGGAATGAGCCTTACTGTTTTCTCTAGTGCTTATAAATGATTAGATTATTTAATAAATATAATGAATATTTTTAAATATAAATGTCCCAAAAGTATCCTTTAAGACCAAACATACAGGTTTGACTTCAGTATTTGAGAGAATCGTTTTCTATCTGAGAACTTCCTGTATTAGGAGAAGTAGTATTGGGGAAATGCTTTTGGTTTTCCTTTCCACTCTTACTCAAAGAAAATTGCTTTATCTGATTGGTGAAGTGAGTGTCTAACAACCATTGGTGCATGTTTTGCTTTCGAGCATGAGTCAACTAGCTGAGTAAGTGTACTGCAGATCAGATCTTATCAAAGAGTAGGGGCAGGGGAGTTGACAAGTTTAGGTTACAGTAATAAAGCTGCTACTTTGATTGTTATTATCGCAACTCCTGTATCTTTTCCTGATTTGGGTTTGAATTTAGAAGGAGAGAGGTAAGTGATTTATTGGTTCCCTTGTCTCTCAGCCTAAATGTCATAAAGATATTATTCCAGTGGACATATTAAGAGATTATCAGAGAACTTTATGCTGGCTGTGAAAGCTGGACTACTAGGAATGGAGTCATTTGCACACTGTAGGAATCGGGGGGCACAGTGATCAGCATTGCTGGCTGTACTTGATACCAGATCAGCGGAGAGAGCTCAATACTCCTTCTAACAGGAGAGTGGGAGCTATTGATTGCCAGTGGCTCCATTAGCTCTGTATGACTTCACTGAAATTAAAATCTTTAGGGCTTGATCCTCCCCTCAGATAGCTATATGTACACAGGGCCAAATCTAATCTTGTACAAAGTGGTGGGATATTTTTTCTTCTTCCTCCTCTCTCACTCACCACCTAGGTATTTGAGATGAGCAGCCTCCATCCTTCAGAATTTTAATAGGCCCCTGTTTAGAGTAGTGTCTCTGACCTTTATGAAATTAAGGAGTAGGGAAAGCATTGCCAGTAAGACTTAACAGATCTTTTCTGTCTGCTGGCCATTCTCCATTTGTGTATGGCTGCTCTTTTTCCATGGAAAAGAGCCTTTCACAAAACCACCTCCAAGTCTCATTAAGACACCATTGAAGTTATGGAATCAGGTAAATCAGCTGTTATAAATATGATACACTGAGGCAGAATGATACAAGATTACTGTGCTTGCAGATTTTATCACCCTGATGTACACATTGTGGTCTTGTTGTATTAATGGCAAGTCCTAAAATATTTATTTTGTTCTTCTCTTGATTCTTGACCTCCATCTATAGATAGAAACTAAAATTGTTTCCTTGATATTATCTGAGGGATAGTACTGTGCTATTGCTATTGAAAATTCAAGAGTCTCTCACTAGATTAAAAAAGAAAAAAAAGCAATGCCTCTTTTTTCAATGTAGCATTATATCCCTGCTACCTGAAACCCAGAGATAGACAGATATTGAAACAGCCATTTCTCATGGGAAATAATACTTACCATCTAATGAGACCATTTAAAAGCATGTATATGGAGTCTGAGATCTGGAATAAAGCTTTCTGTCAGAAATACACCAGCATCACTAGCGATGGAAAATCACAAAGCCATATATTTGTGAAAACCATTTAGAAAGATAATGTAATGTATTGCAGCAAGCGTTTGTTGAATTTTAAAAATATTAACCACAAATGCATATTGTGAAATATTTTCACCTATACACTGTTTAGACATACTAAAGAACTATTTCTTTTTACAGAGATTATTAAGGAAATTGGAAGACATCTGTTGTGACATTACAATTTATGCTAGCACAGCAATAAACTAAAAGGTGACTACATGTAATAAAAATCAGCTATGTATTGCCTTAATCAAGTAAGATGGACTAGAAGACCTCTTGAGTTTTCTTTAATTTCAGGATTCCAGAGAATATCTTCTCCAAAAAAAATATAAAGAGCTAGAAATTTATATTTGCCAAATGTATCAGGTCAGTGGTGGCCTTTGTTACTGAGTTTGAATCTATCACTTAGTCAATGACATTATTTAAAGACTATCGAAAGGTGAGAAGTCCTCAGAATAACTTGACTAGAAATTGGAAAATTTTATTTACATATTTATATTCTGTCTTTTAAAAAAGGACTGAACATGAATTAGAAATATAATTCCTGCCTTTTCTAATACTATAGTTTTACAGGAGAGATAAGTAAGAGCTAAAGGACACCTCTCCTTATCCCCCTCCCCCAAGGCACAGATAACGAGCACAAACACACATGCAAGTATATTCATGGAAATTATCATACACAAGGGTGTTTGGGTTCTGAAACAATTTGATATGATTGGTATTATTCTGTTACAAATTAGTGGAATAAGGGCTGAAAGAATACATACTGTGCCTTGCAGGGAGGGCATGAGAGATGGGTTTTCAGGGAACGGAGAAAAACTTTGCCTTTAGTCAGTCACAGGTCTGATGTAAACCTGCAGGTAACTCTTTGTGGCAGATTTGAAAGCATTATTGCTCTACTCCTTCTCAGACTGAGATAAAAAGAGAAATCTTGAAAAAGCAGAAGGGATAAGCCAAGATTTAATGATTTAATTCTCCTTTTGAGACAAGACATTATAAAAAGTAAACTTGAGTCCCTTCTTATGTGTTCAAGAAGTGAGCCCTCTGCTTACAATTTAGTGGATGGGGTACCTGTTGTTTTATAGTCCAGTCCTCAGCTCCTTTCTTGTTTAGCACTGAATGGTTGTTTCAGGATGGGTAAGTCACTTAACCTTTGTATATTGTATTCTTTTCATCTGCAAATATTGCTGATAATGCTCACTGGGGATATGTGCTAAAATTAGCCAATATATGATTGTGAAGAGCAATATATATGCTAAATAACAATGACAGTGCTGTCTCTCAGAGCAAATATTTAGATAAGAGAGCCTAGGCAGTTATGTGAATAACATCTCTTGCAGAGAGAGGCTTTAGCAAGTGATTACCTGGTCTATGAGACTTATGTTTTGTAATAAACTAAGATTATTTCTCCCAAATCCTCCCTATTACCCCAGTATATACCTATTAAAATTTTTGAAAATTAAATATCAAATCATTCTATCTAGGAGAAGGAAATGAATGGAATGCTCTGTGTGAGTCTTTTCTGCCAGGTCCCCTAATTCTACAAATTATAATTTTCTTTCAAGAAGTCTAAATTTAGATATTGGGTCTCATTATAACGTTTAGTGGAGAGGCCCAACTCTATACAGCCAGCCTATGTCTGTAAGTTATCAATTTATTGAACCTGTAATCTCAAGATCTCTTCTTTTCTATTTCTAGAGAACATACTTTCTTAGAAACTTCTTTTTTTCTCTTTATTTCTGTCACTTAAACCTACCTCACTTGCTCAGATCCTTAACAGGTTTAAAAATGGTACAGCCAGAAGGAAGAACCTCTAATCGCCACCTCTGTGACACAGAGACAGCATTTTGTTAAAGGCCAAAAGACTGCTACCACCTCTCGCTTTCTTGAGATATTCTTAATGGCATGTTGCTGTGTTCTGAAGTGAATATAATGACATAAGGTCACAGCAAGAAAAATTCACCTTCTCCCCAAAAGCATAGGTCTCACTAGAAAATAAGAAAAAAGAAAGGTCTTCAGTTGGGTTTTTAAGAAAACCACACTTTACAGAAAGATGAGGGAGAGAGCAGAGGCATGACCACTTAATTCTAAACTTGAATTTTCACTACTTCCTTAAAGGACACTCTAGGGTAATTGCATCTCACACCTACTTAGTTATTTATCCATTTCAAAATCCACTTCCATGAATTTTCTGTGTTTCAGCATTTTACCATATAACCCTATGAAGTAATTAGGATGAGTATTTTTCTTCCCATTTTATAGATGAGTAAACTGGGGCACAGAAAGAGACAGTTGCCTATTCAAAGACTTCTAGTTCTTTTGCATCCATAATAAACACTTTTTTCATTATATGATACAACTATTTCAAGAAATTTATTTGTGAATCTCACTCTAAAGAAAAATGGTGTCTCTCAGAACCTTATTAACTTCAGTCTTAAAATGAATTCTAGAACATAATTTAGAATTTATTCTGACCAGTTTAGATGGAATAATATGATTTCAGGGATACCCTAAATATTCCTTCTACTATTCATTAAATAACCGTATTTTATGTTCACAGAGGAATTTCCTTTCATTACACATTAGAGAAAAGGCTTAAAAACAAAGACCTCTGATGGAGATGACACAATGGCTGAGATTTCTGCTAAGGCCTGACTTCAGATCTTTTCCTGTAAGCATATTAATTGAAGAAGGAGACAGGCTATGTTGGCAGAAGTTTTACCCTTTGAAGGAAGGCTAAAACTGAAGAATAGTGACACAGATGATATAGAAATTGTACTTCACTTAGATTACAGTTTAGCTCAGGGATATCCTATGGGCATCATGTCTGTATTGATTGTAGCCCATGCTGTGTCAATGGAATGCCCTTCCTTGGATATACCAATCATTACATATGCTGGAACATTTGGAAACCCTTGGGGGCTCCTATGCTGTTATATAGCCAGTGACAGCATAGGCAGCACAGATGGGCAAAACTTGGAATCAAAGAAAGCAAACATTTCCCCCTTATCTGGAATCATCATGTTGATTTTCTTAGGCAAAGTTTTCAGATGACTATTGAAAATGTCTGACCTAATATTTCCCCAACTGGTCTTGTGTACTCTTTAAGGCTAAGCTTTGGTGGCATTGGTATTCAGGAACTGTTTATAGTGTGTCAGGGCACTTCTGCTTATATACTAATTCTTAATTGTGGTATGAAGTCTGTGACAGCCATCTGTTTAAGCAGTCACATTGCTCTCTCATTCATACTCAATGCAATTAAAATATTGATAAGAATAATTTCACAAGGTGAGGAAGTTAATAGAGGAATAGGAATTGATATGCTTTTTGAATTTAAGTTGAACATCCAGTTTTGTCCATAAGCATTTGTACAATGCTTTATGTTGTTGAGCTGGTCATTTTAAAATTAACGCTTTTATCTCTTAGGAGGAAGAGCCTCTCATTGTACTGAGAGAGTATGCAGGACATGGGTATGCAGGTTTAGCATAATTTTTACAATTTTGTGTGTGTTTCTTAGGTTTTTATGAGGGAGAACGTATGTAAATTTAGAGTAGTTCTGCTTGTGAGAAAGATGTTATTTATTTGTTCAAAAATATTTATTGAGATCCTTCTAAGATTTTTTTTTTTTACTAAGACCTCTTCAGAAAATTTTGTTATAAGTACATGTTAACATCATGTCATTGCAATGTCACTGCAGGGATAAAGGCCTCTAGTAGGCCAATTAAAAGATTCATTCTTGATAGGAGCATTTTCTAAGAAAATAGAATGATTACATAGTCATATTTAAGCTAAATACAAAAATCATAAGGTTATGTTTGGTCAAAGATGATTAGAATTTTGGCTTTCTGTGCAGGGTGGATAATCAGTCTCCCAGAACAAGTCTTGTAATTGCATTAAAGCCTTCTGTTCAAAGGCTTAACCATAAAATTGCTTAAGCCTTTGAACAGAATACTCACTTCTTTCTTGAGAGAGGTTTGAGACAATTTTTCTTTTATATGTGTTACAGATACTGTGTATATGCTGAGGCTACACAGGTGAGTGAATCAAGGTCTGAGTCCACTAAAGAACTTAAGAGTATGGTCTAAATTAACAGAAAAGCAGGTATGTGAGAACAGTAAAGAACCACCACTCATGGTTTCAGAAGTGTTTCCAAAGGGGAGAGTGGGCAGTTGTATAGAGGGGACTGGACAGTGGGTTGGCTACGTGGGAGAACTTGTCTTAGAAATGATAGTTTTTTTCCAGCTTTATTGAAATATAATAGACAATTAGTCGCTTGTATTTTTTTTTCAATTATAGTTGGCATACAATAATATACCAGTTTCAGTTGTACAGCATAGTAATTAGAGATCTATATAACTCATAAAGTGATCACCCTACTAAATCTAGTACCTCTCTTCCCCCTTACATGTTTATTACAACACTGTTTACTATTTTCCTTATGTTGCACTCTATATCTCCATGTCTATTTTGTAACTATCCATTTGTACTTCTTCATCTCTTTGCCCTTTTTCTCTGTCCCCGCTCCCATCTAGTAGCCCTCAAAATATTCTCTGTATCTATGATTTTATTTCCATTTTTATTGTTGTTATTTGTTCTTTAGAATCCACATGTACGTGAAATCATGCGATATTTGTCTTTATCTGACTTATTTCATTCAGCGCAATGCCCTCTAGGTTCATCAAGGCAATATCTTTTCCCATCCCCTTCCTTTTACTCTGTGTGTGTCTTTTAATTTGCAGTGAATCTCTTGTAGGCAGCATATGTAGGGGTCTTGTTTTCTTATCCATTCAGCCACTCTATCTTTTGGTTGGAACACTTAATTCTTTTCCATTTGAGGTATTTGTTGATAGGAATGTAATTATTACCATTCTTTATTCATGTTTTTTTTTCTTAAAGAAGCCCTTCCAACATTTCCTGTAATACTTGGGTGTTGATAAATTCCTTTAACTTATTTTTGTCTGGGAAGCTCTTTATCTGTCCTAGAGTTCTGGGTTCTGTAAGTATTTATATACTGATCATGGAGTTTAAGACTGAGAAATGAGGAAGCCATATCATTGTAAGAGATGAGGCTAGAATGATTGTCAGAGATAGGTCCACTTTGCTATACTAAGGGGTTTATATGTTATTGTGTAAGAATAAAAAGCAGTGGGAGATTGTAAACAGAAAACTGATGATACAATTTTAGAACAAATCATTCTTAAAGCAGTTTATTTTTTCCACTCTACAAATATTTTTTTGTCTATTTTTTCCTAAGTGTTATCCTAGACACTGGAATCACAGTGACTAAGTACATAAATATGCATCCTGCCCTCATAGAACTTGCAGTCTGATAGTGAGAAAAGATATTAGACAATGAACAACTGACATATATATAGGAAAAATTGAGTGAATGCTGTTATGTCCTCTCTAACCAGGTGACATTTAAATAAAAATCTTTAAAATGTATATTCAGAATTAATTAGATAAAAAGTTAGAGGAAGGATGTCTGAGTGACAGCTAGAATCAGGAAAGAACTAGCTGCATTTGAGGAATTAAAAGAGGCAAGCATCTTTGCAGTAGCGTACATGAGGGACTCAACTAGCTCGAGAAAGTTTAACTGAAATTATTTAGCAGCCAATCAGCGCATAATTCACATGTAACATATTTATATTTTCAGCAAAGTGAGAAGTTTTTATAATTATCTAGATAAGGGTATGGGCTCAATATGGCCTACAAGTCAAATCTGGCGCATTGCCTATTTTTATAAATAAACTTTTTTTTTAGAAGACACTCATGCCTATTCATTTACTATTTTCTCTGGTTCTTTTATGCTACAATAGCAGAGTTGAGTAATTATGAAAGAGACTCCATGATCCCAAAGCCTAAATTATTTACTATCAGGCTCTTTACAGAAAAAGTCAAGCTCTGATCTAGATCCTTATAGTTTAACATAAAGTACACTTACACACACAGCCACATGCATACATGCGTGTACACACATATACATAAACAAAAATGTTACTTCAATAATAATCTCCATGATTATAGACATGAATATCTAAATCTTGATTGGTGGTGAGTGGATCCTTAAATCATTATCCTCTTTGTTGAAATAGTTTTTTAGGCTATGAGCACCCAGTAAAGGAAGGATTGTCATTCTTCCAGGAAAATAGAAAATTCTAGACTATAAGAGAAGAATTCAGGGTTGCCAATTTTATTAAATATGCCTCAAGGAAGGTGTGATTCTAAAATAATTTTTTACAAAGAAATTCTCCTTATATTTAGCTTCAACAAAAATATGTTTTAATGTGTAGAGCTTTTTTATTGGAAAAGTGTATGGTGCATTACTGTATTTAACTGGCAAAATTTTAAAATTGAAAATGTAGAATTACATGTATCAGAGCATACTTCATCATTAATAATGAAATATCTTACGATACTCAAGTTACAGTAAAATTTCAAATAGTATGTATTTTAAGTGCTTTATATAATATTGACCTTCGATTAAGTAAAAATGCATAATGGCAATATATTTGAGAAGCAATAGAAAATGCATCTAATTTTAGATGCTGCATCATTATTTGCAATTCCCAAATAAGAAGGAATGGAAAAGACATGGACAACTCAAAACAAACATTACGATCTTTAAAGATTATTTTAGAATAATAATATACATATATAGATTACATGTAATATGTAGTTTCATGTATAATAACAAATATCTGTGTACCTCCTACCCATTTTAAGGTATAAAACAAAATGAGAAAATTTGATATTCCTTTGAACTTCCTAATCATACCTCCCCTCTTCCCTAGTAGAAACAATGACTCCCTTAATTTTATAATAATGATTTGGTTGTTCTTCTTTATAAATTAACCACATATGTATGTATCTTTAAGCAATAAGTTGTTTAATTTTTCTGTTTTAAATATTTTGCTTAAATAGTATCATAATGTTTGCATTTTTCCTGTAATTTGCTTCTTTCATTCAACATGTTTAAGATTTGTATTGATTCCTATAGCTGTAGTGCATTTATTTTTACTGCCTGTATAATATTCCATTGAATGAATATACCATGCTATATGCGATAAAATATTTAGGTTGTTTCTAGATTTTGCTATTATGATCAATACTGCTTTGAATAGTTTTCCAAATGCACATGTAAAAAATTTCTCTAGGAATATATCTAGGAGAAAAATTGCTGAGTCTGGGTTATACCCAACATTGCTAGATAATGCCAAACTCTGAACCAAGTGGCACTTCATCAACAATGTTTGAGAGTTCCTTGTGCTCCACACCTCTTCAAAAGAGGGTATACGACTTTTCTTCTTTACTTCTAAAGTAAAATAGTGGTGAGTTACACTTTGTTTCTTTTGGAATATACTTGGTTCCTAAATAGGTTGAATATTTTTCCATATACTTTGTATTATCTCTTCTGTGAAATACCTTGTGCCCACTTTTCTATTGGATTTTATGTGTTTTATTGAATTGAGAGTTCTTTATATAAGAGCATAATACACCTCTGACCATTATATAAGTTGCAGGGTTTTTTCTTGCCTCTTTGTGGCTTGTTTTTGGTCTCTATTTATGAGTCTTTTAAAGACTAGAAGTTCCTAATTTAAATGTTTTTTTTTTAATTTTAAATCTTTTATGATTGATTATTTTTATATCCTCTTTAAGGCATGTATCTCTACCCTGAGTAAATGATTTTGTATATGCTGTGAGATAGGGATCAAATTTCATTTTTTTTTTTTTGTTATATGAATTACAAATAACTCCAACACAATTGTTTGCATACTTCATTCTATATGTGGGTGGGTCTACTGCTGTGGTGTCATTTCTGCCCCATTTGTCTAATTATCCCTGTGCTAGTACATACCTATTAAATTATCTGGCTTATTTGTAAGTTTGATATCTGGTAGAGCAAATTGTCCCACCTATTTCTTGTTTGTTGGAATTTCGAAATTATTTAGTTTTTGCTTATCTTTAGAAGTTATTAGTTAGACCCTTAGTATTGGAAAACAGTGTCACGGATATACATATTTCTCCCAGTATTTTGAAGATTTTATTTCATTGTCATTCTGTTTTTCCTTCTGAGAAGTCAGTGTCAGTAAAATTGTCATTCCTTTGTAGTAGGCAATCTCTCTCTCTCTCCCCTTCTTCTGGTTACTTTTATTTTTTTTCTCATATATTTTTTAGTAGTTTAAATGTGATATGTTAAGGTTTTATTTTAAAATTATGTCCTCATTGAAATTTGTTGATCTTCCTAAATCTGAAGATTGGTATCATTCAACAATTCTGGAAAATTCTCAGCTAGTACATATTCAAATATTCTTTTTTTGAACTCCAGTTAGGTGTATGTTGGACTTCACTCTGTCTTCCGTGTGTTTCAACCTTTCTTTCATATTTTCCATCTTTTTATCTCTATGCATTGCATTCTCTATCTGGATAACTTCTTCAGATATAACTTTCAGGTCACTAATTCTCTTTTCAGTTGTGTCTAATCTTCATTTTAACTCATAGATTGAAATTTTATTTTCAGTTACCTCATTTTTCACTACCATTAATTTATTTATGCCTGGTCAGTTTTTATAGACATTTATTTCTCCATAATACTTTAAATAACTGATTTCTTTAAATATTTATTTTATATTCTATACTGATATTTACAATATTTATTATCTTCATAGGTTTGATGTTGCAATTTATTGTTTCTGTTAGTTCTTGCCTGTAGAGGATTTGTTCAGTGATTTAAAAAACAAAAAATGAAATTTCATTGTGTGAAATTGTATATGTGGAAACTTTTGAGGCTTGTGTTTAAAAGTATTCTCCTTGTGTAAGGAAATGTGTTTTACTTGTTATAGGCACCTGAGTGCAGTACCAATCTAAGTATTCTTTATAGTAAATTTTTACTTTAGAGTTTGTCACTTAAAATAAGAAGTATGAATTCTGTTTCAAATACCATCATTAGTGTGCTCCTGTGGTTAGGAATTCTAATAAAAGACTATTTTAATTTTTGCCATTTTAGGCAGAGCTAAAGTGGAGAGAAGACTTCTTCTCTCCAATTCACTTGATTTATGTGTGTGTGTTTCACATGTTTTACAGGCTACCAATAAAGACTCAGACTTTTCCCTTATGTGGTCAGTTAAAAGTTAAGTTCTAGGTTACAAGAAATTGCCAGATGCCCTTAGGGCAATTACTATCTCCAGTGATTGCTTGGTCATATAGAATCAAACTTCTTTATAATTTTTTATATTTTCCCTCTTTTTTTTTTTTAACCCTTAGTATATTTGTACTTTAGAAAAAAAATGTTTTCCATGTTTAACTAGAATATTTGCTGGGAGAGATGGTGTCTTTGTATATCTAATCAAATCTACCGTATTTCTAGAAACATTACTGGATTTTATTCTTTACCACGTCTTGTAATTATAATTATCTAAGGGAAAAGATTGTCTTCAGCCATAGTATGAGGACATCTTTGTGCATACATTTCTGCAATTTCTTTGTCAATTTGAAATTAAATAGTTAAGTTACTTATTACCTGTCATGTAGAAATGCTATAAGGATTGACAAATTTCTCAGCTCTGCTTTAATTTTTTTAATGTAAACTAATTTAGGGGTTTGACTGTAAACTTAAACTGAAGCTAACATTATTTATGTCTTTTCAGATGATAGGAAATAGATATTCTGACTCTCCATATATTTACGTTTATCTTGGTAAGATGGATTACTATGCCTCTGAAACAGTATTTTATTACCAAGCCATTTTCTTTCATACTTTCATACTGAATTATTTAATTGAAAATACTAGTAGACAAATTGAGATTTTTCCTAATATATCTTAAAGACTTTCTTGCAAGAATATTTTCATAAACAATATTCTCATAAACAATCACATTTTGTAAAGTGTTAAGAAATCTAGGTAATGGATTAAGATAGAATATTTTATAATTTAACATGGATTTAGTTAATATCTTTCTTAAATAGGCAATGATTGTCTTTGTATTGAACGTGATAAAACCATGTTTAATATGAAAACATTGATTTAATTATATTTCTAATTTTTGTAAGGCTGATCATCTCATGGATTTGAAAGAAAATTAGATTGCACAATAGATTTGAGTTTTTCACAGATATAAGTGGATACGCATTAGTTTTCTGAGTCTTATTAAATAAAATGATTTTAATTTGTGATTTTGAAATAAAGTAGGATAAATATTGAAATAAAATTGCTAGTATCTAAAGTTTTATGTCTTTCCCCTTCTTTTTATCTTACTGGAGGTATATGGAAACTACTCTAATTAGTTAAAACTATCGTGATGGTCGCTTATTTGAACTATTAGAGTTTTGTTTTATTTAATGTTATGAAAAAGAATTTGAGTAATAAACCAGATGTTTCTATTTCAGTTGTTCACATGTACCTAGATGTCAAGTCTTTTGGGTGATGCTGACAGCTGGAATTTAAGCTTAGAGGGCATTCCTTCATAATACCTTCAGGACTAATGTTACTGAAAAGAAAAGGATGCTTTAGAAACAAATATTCAGCTACAGTAGGAAAGAAAAATAAGGCAAACAATTTTTTGAGTGTGTCTGAGTCTACATTTGTAACTGGAAGTCAATAGGAATTGTTTTTGGAATCGGAAATTAATCTTTCACCTGTGTTGCATGACATTGGACATTGCCTAACAGAGAACGTAACTATAGAAGCTCAGGAGGCACATTACCAAATTGGAACAGACTGATTGCTTATGAACAATTTCCACACCAGCCAGATTGTTGGAGTTGAATGGAAACTCATTGTTTGCCAACTATGGTTTTCATCACCATTAGTGGAAGAGAGTTGGTCCAAATAAACTATGCCTTGGAGTGGCTCTGCCAGGACCCACTTCTGTGACCCTTGAATAGTACATGAGCAGTCCTCATGCATGGGGAACACACACATGCACACATGCACGCATGCACACACACGCACAAACACCCACCCACCCAGCATCGTTTTTTCCCTGACAGATCAAGTGGGTAAAAGCAAACAAGAACAAGCAAGGAGTACCAGCCAGCACCCACAGTAAATATTGCCCACATTCTAAAACTAATCCTTCTAAATTGAATAGAACTTTAACCAAATGATTTTGCATTTTTGGCATAGTAGTGGCAAAGTCTGTATATAGCTTTTGCTCAGCCTCCTCAAAATGAAAAAGCTGGGATGAATACTTTGTGGGAAAATTCAGATGGACCATCAAATTCTGTAGCTATTTGAGTGTCAACATTTCTTGCCCCAGTGCCTCCACTATATCATTTGTTTCTGGTTCTAAAAATTCAAATTTACAATAGTTAATGGACAGGCAGGCTTTCAGCTATAATATCACTGTATTTATGATAATTTTCCAGAAGCAATTTATTCTTGCAGAAAGTTCTAGGTTCATAACACAGGATAAATTCTCTATGCCAGATTTTTAGACACAAAGAATAGTAGGGGTAGAATTGACATCTACTCCTTGCTTTGGCTGCTACCTAAGTGGTTGGGTTCAAATATTCCAGACTGTTTTAGATCTGAGTAAAATGTAAAGAACAATATTATAAAAATATGTCTGGTTTAACCATACCCCTGTAAAGGTTTCTGCTTACCTAGTCAACCAGGTCTAGGCACTAGAATCTTGACTTACAAATATAATTTTGTATTTCATACATCCATAACCCCCTCATATGACTCCTACCACTTTTTGATCAATATGTTCTTTAAACATTTGTAAACACACAAATCTGTAAATATCACTGTGGAATATAACTCCTAAAATATTATAGAAAGATAAAACTCTTGCATAATTGTTAGATTCATATTATATCTATAAGAAAGGACAAATTTTTAGAAATCTTGGACCTTCAGAACTACCTTTTTTACACACAGTAATATGTAGCACTTACAGAATACAAGTTTAAATATTTCGACATCAACCAAATGGGACTAAGAACTTGCAGTTATTTGCCTGTATGAGAGAAAGACTGTTTCCTCATCCTTGCAATTTTTTTTTTGCAAATAAACCAGAGACCCATAAATAACATTTCCCCACAGTCGACTTGTAGTGACTTAGTGTTGGAGAGTCTTGACAATGGACTTAAGAGATAGCCTTTCTAAACCGCTGTATCTTAAATATATCTTTATACTTTTATATATGTGTATTAAATGAATAAAAATTCATATGTAAATATGTTAACAGTGTGTGATACTGATATTATTTTACCAGTATGCCTTAGGAATCAGTAAAACTCTTATCTAGAAGTAACAAACAGGGAAGTGTCTGGCTAGTGTTAGTTCAATATTCTTATCTTAATTCTTTGCTTTTAGTATTCTAGTTTTGGGGTTTGTTTATTGATCCCCTTCTGTGTTTCAAACTTATCATGTTTTTTTTTGGTAATCTGTTTTGAAAGAGTCAGTGCCTCAAATCAGAGCCAGGACAACTCTCAGGTAATCGGTCTCCTAGTAGGATTTTAAGTTTAAGAGATTTTGGCTACTCTGTATTTAGAGCTTTAGTTATTCCTGTTCAAATCGCTTAGAGCCTAGATGCAAGAGTGCTGGAAATTAAATAGTTATATGATTCTAAAGAAGAAGGAATGCTTCTTAGACATGTGTTCTGTAATATTTGGCTAATATCTAGGATTGAACTCTTTCTTCCTGTGCTGTTGTAGTTTGCGAAGTTTTATCAATACCTTGAGTTTGCTGAGGATAATTCAACCTCAACATTTGATTTCATCTTCAAATGTCAAAAGTTTTTTTTATATATATATATTACCAAACAATCACAGTAAAAACGTAAACAGGAAATGCCATGACACACTGATGAGAAACATCCTGCAAAATTTGTTTCTCTCTGCTATGGCCTGGACTAGTTTGTGTAGTTTAACTATCTTATGACAACTTCTGGGAAGAATATCCTATCCTTAAAATATGTATGTGTGTGTGTGTGTGTGTGTATATACATATGTATACATATATATATATATATATATATTAGATTTTAGATTAGATAATAGAAATGATTTTCTTAAAACCATTTTTATTTTTGAAATATATATAAAAAGTTACTAGAGAATTTGCAAAACAATGAACTTAATCCTATTATTTAATCTTCATTCTACCCATTCTGTCAATATCCACTGATATTTCTAACTGGTGATTAAGAATATAATTATTATGTATTAATTCTTCTTCGCTGTATATTGTTACACATTTTAATTTGTATAGGAAAAACTTCTCTCTTCCTCAGTCCCTTCCTCATTACATCATCATATGCAGGACTCTTCTTTTTCATACATATTACACCACACTATCTGGATTCTGAGTATTAGGTTAAATAGTTTTTTAAAAATAATTCTTCCTGAGTTTTTTATGATATTTTCATCCTATAAATATTGTCTCCTCCACTATTTTCTGAAGTATATTGAGAGAGTCTCATTGTAAAAGGTAGTAACAAATACTATTTATGTGAACAATTTTGCATTTTCTAAATAAATTGCCTCAATTTTTTCCCATCATTTTTTCAAGTGCCTCAGGCATCAATGAAAATAGGCTCATTAATTGCTAACTAAGTAATTTTTCTACAAGTGTAGTCTTGTTCCAAACACTCATTTGTGCATTCATTGTGCGTGACTGGAGTTACCAACATAGGCCTAGTTATTAAGTGAAATACACATTTCCTTGAAAAGTGGTCATGAGGGTCAAATTAAAATCCCACATAAATCATAGCTTCACTTATGATCCTCGCTGAAAAAGCAAAATGCTGACTTATTACTTGGATGGGAAAGCTTAGAGGCATACACATTGTTAGAGCAAGAATGTAGCATTCATATAAAAGCTTTTCTCTATTTCTTGACCCATTTTGAATGTTTACTTTTCCAAATTATCTTTTCTCATCCTGTCAGTGAAACATGATCTCTCTGATTTGTCATAGCATCTTATCTGTGATTTTCCTTTTTAAATTCTATTCTTTTTCTTGCATTTATTTGAATACATGCCTTATCTACCCACTAGATTGAGTTTTTGTTCTTTTGTTTTCTTTGTTTTTTTGTTTGTTTGTTTGTTTGTTTGGTTTTTTTTTGACTGCATGGACTTTATTTGATCCATCCTTACAGTATGTACTTGGCTCAGTACCTTGGACAGAGTACATGTGCACTAAATACTTGTTGAAAACATGAATAATGTAAGAGTTATGTAAAAAGTATTTATTATAGAGAGATAGGTAAGAATAAACCTGAAGGAAAAGGAGCTCCTTTTTGTTATTTTATTTCTTCCTCATTCTGTTTCTATGCAAAGCGCAATTCTCTCTATTGATTATTTGGCTCTTCATTCATTGAACAGGAGTGATACATCAGACATAGAAGGATGTGTTCTGCCAGTTTTGAGCTCTTAGAATTCATATGCACAGACTTATGAAACAGACCCAAATATGTTGGCTTATCTTAGGCAAAACACAATTTCCAAGTTTTTAGGAAAATAAAGAAGTTTGGAAAACCATGAGAGATTTGTAAAAGACTCAGCAGTATAGTGGTTCTTGAAAGTTGTTATTTTGATTGCTTTTGTTACCACCATAATTCTCACTGGCATTTATCGAGAATTCTATATTTGCTTCAAAGTAATGTGTGTAGTATAGTAGGTGTATTTTGGATTTTGGGTTTTATGATATGAACAAATGAATGCAATTCAAATGAAAAATTGTTGATTGCTTCTTATAGGGAAGATTCTTTAAAGTCTCTGTTGGCTGAGGGAGAGATATGAACAAGAACGTTATAATCTAGTAGAGAAAAGAGGTATATCTATAGATATTGTGAAGAAAAAACTATAGTGATATAGATATGTTTCTACTCAAAGACAAGGAAATGAGCCAGGGAACTTGAGGTAAGTTTAAATTCTATATGACTCTGATTTTATAAATCAGGAGTAGAGAAAGACAAAAGGACTTTAAATTCTAATTTCATTTTTAAATCACGGAGGATAGGGTGGCAAAAGGCAACATTATGGTTGCTTGGTGGTTTCAGCCAGTATCAGAATGCATTTAGGTGACAATATCAGAATGCTTTCGGAATGATTTCTGTTTCCCTGGTACTATGCCAAGCATGAATATTTTAATCTGTAACATTGTTGCTAGGTATTATTTCCAATTTTTTGATGGGGAAACTGAGGCTAAGAAAAGTAAAGAAATGTTTTGACCATTGCAAAGACAGGAAGCAGCAGAAACTGGAGTCAAACAGCAACGGACCCTCAAATCTATTTCTAAGCCATAGGGTTTATTTCTTTATCATAGTGATTGCCTGTATAAATTAATACATTAAAATGCTAATTCTACATTAATCTTTTATGTGTGATTATTAAAACTAGAGTATAATTTAAATGCCATTAAAACAAGTGATGATATGATGTGAGAATAAGAAACAACTAGAACTTTCATGAACTGCTGGTGGGAGTATAAATTGGTATAAGAATTTTTGAAAACTATTAGAAGGTATCTACCAAAGTTGGAAAAAATAATTATTCCATAGACCAACAGTTTTTCTTCTGTATACTCCTTAAATCACTGTGATTGTGTGCCAAAGACATTTACACTAACATTTGTAACAGCATTATTTGTAATATACCAAAATTGGAAACCACTCAAATTTTCAAATAACACTGGAATGGATAAAGAGATTTTGTATATTCATGGATATTAAATAACATATGGCCATAAAATGAATGAACAACATAGAGTACCACATTGAATTATCCTACAATATTAAACCAAAAGAGATAGGTACAGCCAATAAATACACATTATATGAGTCCATTAATATAAAATTTTAAAAATAAGCAAAAATAATCTATAAGTTAGTCAAAATAATGATTGCCTTGGATATGTTTCTGGATTGTTAGTGGCATGCTATTTATTGACCTATTTGGTACTTACCTAGATATATTCCTTTTCTGATTATTCATTGAGTTTGACCTTTGCTTTATACATTTTTCTATGTGTATTTTTACTTCAGTAAAACATTAAGCATAACAACCAACATTTATGGTAAAGGTGATGTCTTGGTTAACTAAATACACTTTGTAAAGTGCTAGTCAATAACAACTGCCACAAGAAAAAAGATTTGTACAGCTCTTGTAATTGGCTTGGCAGTTTTTTTCTAAGATGTATTATTTTACTTGCCTCTAAGTAAAAAATACAGAAATAGTGTAGTATTACTTTAAATATTTAAATTTTTTTATTTGAAAAAGACAGTAAAAATAGGAGATATAGAGCATTGAGCCAAACTGTATTTCTAATATCTATTTGATTTCTTGCCATTGTCTTCTTCTAGAAGAGGAAGGATAACAAATCACTCTGGTAATTTGGATTTGGTTTTATTGAGACTTTACACAAGTGTCAAGTGAGAAATTAAAATAATGTTGAAACTCCAACTGCTTCATAATCTATGCCAAGAACAGACAGTTTTGGGGCCACTCATCAAATCCTTGAGCACAATCTCTCATCTTTGTCACTTGCTTTAGTTTCTGGGACAATAAATATTCACATATTTATCTGCATACACACACACACACACACACACACACACACACGTACTGCAAATAAACTTCTCTCACTCACACACACACACACACACACACATATGTATGTATGTGTCCAAATAAATATAAACATACACATAGATATATATTTGCAGATAAATAGTTGGTCATGCAGACAGATATCCACCCTCATTATAATTGTCCTTGACCTTCTCTTCCTAGAGCAGAGGGTACCCTCAGTGTACTTCAGTTCTCTGACTGGCACGAAGCTGACTTTAGTCACATTGGTGCTTGAGTCCATTCAACTTCCAGTGCAGTCTCTTCTTGTGATGCAGTTTTTACCCTGACAAGAACTCTGTTCTCTTAACTTAGTTATCCACAGAGAGTGTAATTTAAGAACACAAACTCTAGAATCAAGCCAGTCTAGGTTCATATCAAATCTTTACCACTGCCTATATGCTGACCTTGAAACAAACTTTCAAAGGAAGGGAATTATATACTTACTGATGTGCAGATTTGTTGAGATCATCCATATAAAACTCAGCACAGTATATGCCACAAAATAAGCTTTAAATAAACATTACTTGTTTGTTAACAGCTAATATTATTTGAATACATGATGCTTTCCTGCGTATTGTGCACATTGCCTGTGCACATTAACTCAGTTGACCCAAGGGCATAATCAAGAGAAATAAGGCAGATCCAACAGAGTGCTTTAAGATGTTACTAATTATTCACGTAAACAAAACCAATACACTTTCTTGTAATAGGAAGTTTTATTCATCTAGAAAGTATAATTTTTATAAAAGCTACAATCAATGGATGTTTGCCTCAGTGTATGTTTTAGATATTCAGGTCTCATGTAAGTAAAATCAATTGAAAATAAGTGACTTGTAGTTAATTCTTATGCCATAAATGTATTTGTGTTTAAAATGCTTTTAGTTAAAAAAAAGAAAAAGGTCACCTAGGTACTTGAAAGATTGCACCAAAGATTGAAGGAGATATTTTACCATTCTTTATTTTATGTTTAAGCTTTGTTGAGATCAGTGAATTCCAAATTATTATGCATCAGTTAGTAAGTACAGAGAAAATGCTTTTTAATGTCAGGAAATTTCAACCTCATTCCTCTGGCAAAAAAAGGAATTGCTTAGATGAGTATTCTTGAGACCAGCATGCTATAATTACACATCAGACATCTAAATATATGTCAACATTAAAAAGGTGTGCATTTTCAGCAATACATTCTGGGTTTTAGGGAATTAGTTTTGAACCGTAGCCACTAATTTCTCAAAATATAGTTCACCATTATGGGTCGGTGCATGACTGCATGGAATTACTGCAGTATAACAAGGTGCTCTCAGCTATGGAATAGGAAATATAATAAACTACATGCTTTCTGCTGCTTTATCGTATATGCTTTATTTCCCAAATAGTTTAGCAAACTTTTGCCTCCTACACACAAACTGCAAAAATGCCAGCTCTCTTAGGAGACAACTGAAATCTACAGCCACACAATTTCTCTTTTTCTTAAGAGAAAAGTTTAAAAATAACAAACTTTTCTCAGCTATGTTAAGCATATTTTTCCCAGGGAATCACTTTGTTTTTATATTTTCTGCCTCTCTGTTAAAATTGAAAACATGAATGCTTCATTGCCTAAGAAACTGAGTAAACTTTCTTTCTGAAATGTACCTTTTAATGTCTTTTATGATTTTGTTTTTCTTCCCTTATTTGCACTCTCAGCTGTGGATGAATTTTCATGCAATGCATCATTTCTCTAAGAGTTTACACACCAGAAGAAATAAAAATGGGAAATGGTATCTATTAACCGAGAACAGCCTTCTCAAGTCCCCAGCAGATGCTGTTGGTGAGCAGCCCTCTGTTTGCTCAGCACAGCAGATCAGCTTAACCCTCCATAGGGTTGCCTGGAGAAAGGAACATATTTCTTGTTGTTAAACAAAGAAAAGCATTCTTAACTTGACTTTACCCTCATATTGTTTTAGATTACAGTGTAGACCTGGGGGTTTATAAATTTACATCACACATTACTTCACTTTGTCTAAAATGATTTGCAATTTATAACCCACTGGCTTATGATTGGTTGCCTGTGATCAACTTTTTGTGCTTCCTCCCACACCATACCACACATGAAATCACACAGTATCTGGATGCACAAACACATTTCTTTTGTTTTTACAAATTTATTCTAATTGACTAAAAGCTGTGGTTTTACATCCTTGTGTATTTTCATAGTTTAGGGGAGAGCATCAGTGAATCTTTCTGTGTTGGAAGCAACCAATTGGTTTGTGCATAAAGATCTTTCACCTGTTTCATCTGGGGAGTAGCATAATGATATCTGGAACATTTATTTGAGTATACCTGTGATATGAAGGATGAGTAGTGATGAGTCTTGGACAGAGCATGACTTAAGCAGAACATAACTTGTACAAGCAGTATCAGAAGGGATGAGGTTCTAGAAGTAGTGGGGCAGAATATTTGCTTTATAAACACATTGCCGGGGGAGGTATGTAATAAACTAGCTATGTTGATGGCAGCATAATGTTCCATATTTCTGACTACTTTTCTGTTATTCGTGGCTTGCCCCATCCCTACCAACTGTGCATAGAACTTGAAGACTTGCATGTTATATGTAAGCTGAGTTTTCTCTATGGTGCCGTAAACTCCCCTGCAAACCAAGAACGGAGTCTCCTGCCTCATGTAGCTTTGAGAATGAAAGTTATACTTGAGAGGAGTCAGAAGGTTTCAGAATAACCTGTCTGAACTTTGAAATAAAAATGTTTGATCACAATTAAGAAATTGAAAGAAAACAGCAGCAGCAGTGGCAGACAATTAAATCTTCCTTCCCAGTCATTTACTGTGAAATTTAACTCCATTCCTAGAGCAAAATTGATGGCATTTTAGGACTTTACTGTTTTTCAGGTATCAATAAATTTCTTCTAGTGTCTAATAGCCAGGAGGACTAGTAATAAAACGTAATAAAGTGCTTTCGTTAAAGAAGCTAGCATTTCCCTATATTATTTAGACACTATTTTAGGCACTCATTTAACTTGAATAACCCATATTTTTCTATAATTGTTTTAGCATTTTATTGTGAAATACAGCATCATTAATTAAACAAGTGTATAGCTTCTAGTTTATCACAAAGCCACCACCCTTTATCACCAACATTGTAATTACAACACTACCAAGTGATCAGAAGGCCCCTTCACAACTCTTCCCAAACATTAGCTCATTTCTTTTCTCACTAATATTAGCAATTCTGTCCTTATCTTTGTTTATAATTTCATCAACTAAGTATATATTGCTAAACACTAGAGTTAGTCTTATCGACTTTTTGAACTGAATTTAAATGGAATCATACAGTATGTATACTTTTATGTCTAGCTTATTTTGCTCTACGTTATTTTTGTGAAATTGTCCATGTTGCATATAGCCGTTTATTCTCATTGATGTGCAATATTCCTTTGTATGATTTTAGAACACTTAAAAAAGCATTTATAACTATTGATTAACGTTTGGAATGTGTTCTGTTTTGGACTCTTACAAACACTGCAGCAGTGAACATCTTTGTTCATGTTTTGTGATGTACAATTGCACAAATTTCTGTTGGGTATATAACTAAATGTGTAATTGCTGGGTGATAAAATCTGTTTATCTTCAACTTTAATAGATGAGACCAAACTATTTTCCAAAATGATTGTACCAATTTTCACTCTCATTAGCAATGTATAGCTATATTTTCATAGATTTGTTTCTGCACTCTGTACTCTGTTTTTCTGTTTGTTTTTTCTCAGATACTACACTTTCCTAATTACTATATTTTTAAAGTAAGTTGCAACATCTGGTACATTAAGTTCATCAAACTACTTCTTAAAGATTATCTTAGTTATTCTGGGCATTGATATTTCCAAATACATTTTGAAATCCACTTGCCAATATATAAACACACACACACACACACAAAACCTATTGAGATTTCGATTAGGACTGAACCATTAAATTAGCAAAAGAATTTCTTTACAGTATTGAATCTTCTATTGGTCAACATAATCCATCATTCTTTTATTTGGTCAATATGTTTTATAATTCTCTGTCATATATGTTATGTTAGAACTATCATATATGTTATGATTAATTCCTAGTTATTTGAATTTTTATGCTATTATAAATGGCATATTGTTGATATATAGAAATGCAGCCAACTTTTATATACTGATGTTGTATCAAACAACTTTACTAAACTCAGTAATTTATGATAGTAATTTAGTTGTAGAATTTGCACATTTTTCTTTAAAAACAGTTGTTACATGTGTACAATGAGAATTTTTTTTCCTTTCCAGTTCAAACAAATAACTTTTTGTTTTTCTTTGTGAAGCTTTCACTACTTCACCATTAATGTAATGTTTATATAGCTTTTTTTGTATAATCTTTATCAAATTAAGGAGTTTCCTAAATATTCTCAGTTTGCTAAGTATTTTTTCATTTATTAAAAGAAATTTAATTGTGGTAAAATACACACATCACAAAACTGACTAACTTCATTATTTTTAGTGCACAGTTAAGTACATTCACATTATTGTATAGCCATCACCGCCATCCATCTCCGGAACTCTTTTCATCTTTTAAAACCAAAACACTCTACCCATTAAATAGTAATTCGTCATACTTCCTTTCTCTTAATCTCTGGCAACCACAATTCTACTTTCTGCCTCTATGAATTCGACTACTTTAGGTACCTCATAGTAGTGGAATCATACAGTATTTGTCCTTTTATATCTGATTATTTTGCTTAACATAAGGTCCTCAGTGTTTCTCCATGTTGTTGCATGTATCAAAATTTCCTTCCTTTTAAGGCTGAATAATATTCCATTGTGGGTATATATCACATTTTGTCCATTCATCCATCAATGAGCACTTAGGTTGCTTCCACCTTTTGGTTTTTATGAATAATGTTGCTGTGAATATGGATGTAAAAATATCTGTTTGTGTCCCTACTTTCTTTTCTTTTCAGTATATACCCAGAAGTAGAATTGCTGGATCATATGGTAGTTCCAATTTTAGTTTTTTGAGAAACCATCACACTGCTTTCCAGTGGCAGCACTATTTTACATTCCTACCAACCATGCACAGGAGTTCCAGTCTTTTTCACATCTTTGCCACTAAACATTTTTAAATTAAGAATTGACGTTGAATTTTATCAAATGCCTTTTCAGCATTTTTTGTGATCATATGCAACTTTTCCCTTTGTTCTGTTTATGTGGTGAATTACATTCCTATTTACATATTATTGGCTTGGATTTCTAATGTTTTATTTAACGTTTTTTACATTTATGTTCATGGGAGAGCTTTGCTTATAAATTTTTCCTTTAATTGTGTTTCGATATTAAAATCATACCACTCATAAAATTACTTGAGCAAGTTATCCTCTTTTTCTATTCTTTGGGAGAGTTTGTGAAAGATCGATGTGATTTCTTCCTTAAATATTTGGGAAATATTTAAGGGAAACCATTTGGGCCAAGATTATTTTGTTTTGTGGGGTGATTTTTAATTTTGGATTAAATATATTTTTTAAAATACAAGATTATTCAGGTTTTCTCTTTTATAGTTGTTTTAAGTTGCATTTTGCTGAGACTTTGTCCATTTATCTAAATTTTCAAATTTTTAGTATAATAACATCCTCTTATGTTTATTTTAATGTCCATGGATTCTATAATGTTTTCCTATTCTTTATTTTGGGGTTTCATATTTGTGTTTTCTTTCCATTTTCTTTGTCAGTTTCACTGTGGTTTATCAATTTTATTGTTTTTTCAAACAAAGCAAGCAGTATTTGGCTTTATGATTCTTCCTATTATATATAATCTTTATAATTAGTTAATTCCTGTTCTTTTCTTTATCAATTTCTTCTGTTTTCTGCCATTGGAATTTGCTGTTCTTTTTCTAATCTTTTGAGATGGAATTTAGATAGCCAATTTTTAGTGTTTCTTCTTTTCTAAAGTATGCATTTAAAATTATAAAATTCTTTCTAAAAACATCTTATTTATATCCCATGTTTTTATATGTAGAATATTAAAACGTATTAACTTAAAAGACATTTTCTCATTATCATTGTTATTTCTTCTTGAATCAATGTACCCTAGTAGGAATTATTTTTATCTTTTGCAGTTTCTTTTTATTGCTAAGATTTAGTTATACACTCTCTTCTATAATTTCTTGATCAATATTTCTCTTTCTTGGGCTATAATTTTTAATTAGATTTACTGATAGAATAAAGTTTGAAACAGTTATTTCCGAAGGATGGAAAGAGAGAAGAGAATGCAAAGATACTAAAGTTATTCTTTCCACTGTATTCTATGTATGTTATTCCTTTTTACCACCTACCTACCACCATTTACCTTTACAAATTTCTTCCTGTTTGTACTCTGTTGTCACCTACTTCATAAGTTTCTGTTCTAGATAAACTTGGTTCTAGAAAACCTTTAGATTGCTCTCTTGTTTCCCAAATCCGTGGCCAAATTCAGTTCATAGTCATCATTTGCATTTGATTACTTTGATTTATATGATATCTATATCCAAAAAGATTTGGAGGTAGCTTATAAAGCAGTCACTTTGTGTTCATGGTTTTTCTTTTCCCTTGAATTCCCTTCTACCTACAGAAATCTTACTCATTGCTCAAGAAACCAATTATATATCATCTGTATTCTGAATCATCTCCTCCTTGCCACTGTGTTTGTCCCTCTGTGTTAATTTTCTGCACAGTATATGTTGTTTTATTTTGTATGTTCCCACTAGATTAAAAGTTTCTTAATGCAAAGATTCATGTTTTATACATCTATGTTTTCCCCAATGTATCATAATGCTAGGCCTTTTGTAGGCATATAAAATGCCCAACTAGGGCCAGAGAACATGGAAGAGAGAGGAAAAATCTTAAAAATGGAGGTACTAGAAATCCACATATCCATGACAACTTAACTAATTTTAGTGTTTAAGACATAGCCTTATCATATATAGAATATGTTTATAAAACACCTATCTGTGTGTATATTCACATATGTATTATTAAAAGCTACAAATATATTTTTCTTAGGTTCACAAAGCTCCTACATATTTGTCTTCTGCAAATATCTTACTGCCTTTAGTCTGTTCAGATGCCAAAGGAAAAACAGATAAGCCAACATGTCATTCTTGCATATAACCTATGTTAGAGGGCCAAATACAGTATTTTGCTATATACAAGACACTCAATAAATGTCTCCTTTATTTACCTTCCAAAATCTATCTACTCAGGTGACATGTCTACCTAATCCATTTCAAGAAATATTATTTTCTTCTTTATAACTTTTTCTGTACTATAAAACCAAAAGAACTCATTTTTTTGAACAGGTTATGAAAAATGTCACCAATTTACTAATTTGGCAAAATACCATTCCCTGGATTATGTAACTGTTAATTCTAGTATTCACTACATCAGTGATCATATTGTGCTTATGTTTAAATAAATATGCATTTGCTTCATATAAGTCCATGGGCATAGTATAATGATATATGACTGTAGTGTAAATTGAGGTAAATCTTCATAGCAACCATCTTTGTCACAATGTGGAAAAAAGGAGAAGGATATGATGGCCTAAGGTGGTCACTCCTAACTCTTATAGATCAGAGTACTAGAAAAAAGAAACCGTCAAAATGATTTTCTTATAAATAAAAATTCTGTATTTAAGTAATATATTTTCTATGTAACTTAACATTGAGTACATTTTAAATAGATGTAAAACAAAAACAATTGTCAAATAATGAAAATAGATGGAAGTGTGTGTGCTGTTAGATTATATTAACCATACATAAAAAGGAAGGCAGAACACTGATGCTGAAGGGAAAAAATCTAGCTATCATTTACATTTGGATGCTTAGTAGAATCACATAAAAAAATGGGAGTTTTTCAGACCTGTTCTCTGCAAAGCACATAGCTTAACCATTAAAAACAACAACAACAACAACAAACAAACAAAAAAACTACAGCTAAAGAAAATAACAGTGAGCTTCATTTCTGATATTATTCATAAAGAAACATTTGTAATGATAAACTCAAGCTTACCAGTAGTGGCAGGTAGCTGTATATTCTCATCTGCCCTTTTTCATAAATCTTTGTTGCAAAATTATGACACTAGCAAAATTATGACAGTGGGGCACTAGCAGACTGAAAGGTCACTACTTTGTTTTTATAACTCTTGCAGTCTGAAATTTCCACAGAATGAATCCCACAATAGGCTCAAGTCTCTCCATGACTGAAGCCTTTTTCTGGAATTGTTTGATGCTCAGAAATTCTGTAAGATTGTGCTTAGCATTTGGTATATGTTGACTTTGTTTGAGAAGACCTTGTGTCTGCACTAAGGTATAATTTAAAGACCCTAATGTGCTCAGGCAAGCCAGGGACCCCTAGAACTAACATCAAAGTGGATTAGGTTCAAATTATTATTTCTAAAGCTGGGCAAACTTTCAATTATAAGATGAACAAATTCTGAGAATCTAATGTACAGCATGGTGACTATAGTTAATATTGTATCGTATACTTGAAATATGCTAAGAGTAGATCTTAAGTGTTCTCACCACACACACACACACACACACACACACACACACACACATAATGGTAATTATGTGAGGTAATGGATGTGTCAATAAGCCTGATTGTGGTAATCATTTCACAATATATGCATACATCAAATCATCACACTGTGTATCTTAAATATATAGTTTTGTCAATTATATCTCAATAAACCTTCAAAAAACCAATCCCCCCCTCCAAAAAAATAACCCCCAAATTGTCTTATTTTTCACTTGATCTGGTAGAAACAAAAGCCCTCTGGTTTCACTCCAGGCCCTTTGTCTCCATCTCATGTTCAAATATCATTCATACAAATATCTATATTTGCAGGTCGAGGAGGGGCTCAGTTCTTCAAATAGATCATGGGTTGGTGGTAGTAGAGGAATGGAAGGTTGGATCAATTGTAGGTAAATAAATATCTTAGTTGGCACTGGAAAATGATTAACAGAGCCAAATTCTATAGCTCAGATATTGTCTATATTTCTTTTGCTTAATACTAATGGTTGAATATTGTAAGGCTATTTCCTTCCCAGAGAAAACTGTATTGCTTAAGGATGAAGGGAAGTAAGAAGTGATTGAGCTAGAGAGATGAGTGGCATCCTTTGAATGCAATAGGAGTTCACATATATTGCCAAGGAACAGTCAGATGGAGCTTTACAACACACTTTTAAAAAATGAATCTAACCTTTCATCCATCAAATAGAACCCTCTAAAATATCAGTAAGCATCAACATTCAATTAACATTGCAGCTTATTCATCAGGTAGGGATATATAGTATGAGGACTCCAGTGGCTCCTGAATCATAATCGTAGAGACCTTTCTTCAGCTGTCTTTATGTGAGGATGCCTCACCAGCTGTAAGTCGAGTTCCTTCCATTCAGTTTGTACTTTAGACATTTATTATATAGTCCTTGGGTGACACACAGGTAGTAACTCACAGTGGTTTGTTGCACATCAAGATTCCGATGAAGAGTCAATCCCTAGGAACTTAGAATTGACCACCCACTTTCTCTCAATCCCTATAAAAAAAGTGAGGATACATAGAGTTGTTCGCTAATTCTTACTATATATGTTCTTTACATATAAACATTAGTTAGAGTGGGACAATAGTTGTACTCTCCTGATGTGTCTGCATTCAACCCTTCCTCGGGGTATACTTTTAATTCTGCAGCCAGGGTATTAGCAATATTAAACTGAAAATGTCACAGAATGTCAAAACTGAAAATGTCACTGGGAAAGGGGAAAAAAAAATGGTGACCCCGTACCATCCACAGATGAAATAAATATGCCTCCCTGGTACTGCACAATGGTTTTTTTAGTGGGTATAATTTTATACATTTTGCATTCTATTAATTTTCATGGCATCGATGGAGAAATATTAGAACAGTGAGAGTGCTGAAGACAAATTAACTCATCAATTACATGTATGGGACAGTGGAGACTGAGTTTATCTCACCATTTCAAATGGCAATAAAACTGTAATTACTAACTCGTGGAATCTTCATGGCAATCTGCATTCATTACCACTTAATTTGAAGCCAGTGACTGCTGTATACTTAACTTTTCTCTAATATCTGCTCCCAAGTAGAAATAGTAGAAAACAGTTTGGAATTAAGGCAGCTGTCCTACTCAGTCCCCACAGAAACATTTTTGTAATCATCTAAACTAAATTTTGCCCATGAAACCAGTGAGATTAGTTTGTATTTAAGTAGTGCAGAAAATGGAAAATGAATATATTTTTGTTCAAGACGACAATTCCTCTTTTTATGTCTCTCTTACTTCCATTTCTGTCTAACTCTCTGCCATTCTTTCCTCTTCATCTTTTCTGTACAATCTCAAGTACAGCTCTTTCAGAGTTGTTTCCTTTAGTAATAATGGCAAAAGAGAAAGATGAAGCTGAAAGATTTAGATTCTAATTCTGTCTATGCTATTTAACAACTTTATAGTTTTGAGCAAGTTATTTCACTTCTTTGAAACTCACTCTCCTCATTTGTTAAGTGGGGATTATTATGCCAACTTTCTAAGGTTTATGTGAGCATTAAGTGAACTAATATATATACAAATATCCCTAGTGCAGCACTCAGAATTTTAATGTTGGTTTTTCTTTAATCTTTAAAGAAAACCAGAAATTATAGGTATTACATATTGTGTCATGATTTACGGAGTGAATTGAATTTCTCTGACAGTTTAGTATCCAGAAGGATCAAAGCTGCATTTATTATACATAGGCCATTTGTTTTTGTTTCTGTATCTTTAATATGGTTGAAAAGCAAAGTTCTATATAAATCGAAACTAATCTTTTAACCATACGTTTTTTTTACTTGCCACTATGAATTAATTAAGTCTGAAAGGCATCATTTAAATGTGATTATTTCTATTTCTTTAGTGAGTAGCTGACACCTGGGAAATGATAGATTACAGATGTTACAGGGTCATATGGGGCAGAAATCACCTGCATTTTATTTTGGGATCAGTGATGTTTTTCAAAAGTCTGCTTCTGTCAACTACAGAATTTGATGTATGTGCAAAAAGAAGCAATAGAAATAACTATCTATGGTGTATGCACTATCTGATTGAGGAACAGAGACATTAAAGCTCACTCTGATTTTAGCAAGGAAAAAACACAAAGAAGGATTGGAGTAGGGACTAGTTACAAACATAAAATGCAAACAGAATAAATCTTTTAAACAATGTTAAAATAGTAGTGGGTACTTCGCTAATAATTCTAAAATTCTATTTACAAGCAGCGTTTGGTATAATCGTTAATCTCAGCTCTACCTCTCAGAGTTACTTTCCATTTTAGAGATTTCTAAAGCTTACTCGCTCTCAGTAACACAGTTAACAGAGCACAGGTAAGAATCAAACTACATTCTATATATTTGCTGTCATTCACTTGGCTCTCTTTCCATACCCCTAAAAGATGCAGATGTTGCCCCTGAATCAAGCCAGACTGAGAAAATGAAACGATTACTTCTTATGCTGATCTGGCCAATTACATATGTGCTCCACGGGTTCAAATTAATTCAACATATATGCAGCAAAACATTTTTTATTGCTGGCCAGAACCTGTTGAGTAGATGCCATGTCTCTGATGGCAAACTGCTTAGGCATGTTCAGAATCCATGGTACAGTGCCAATAGGGCATGGAAGAGAAAAATCGAGGTAGTCAGGGATATGATGATCTATAAGACATCTTCCATGGAATAATTGCTATCTGTGAAACTAATAAGGTTGAAATGAGTTAATAAATGTAGAGTTGTTCTAAAAGTTCCTGCCACATAATGACTTCTTTATTAGTTATTTATTATTACTGTTATTCCTAAACTACTTCTGTAGTAAAGTTCTAGGATACAATTGCCAACTAGAGGGTGATGTTATATTTGCATGCAAAAAAGAAAGTAAAGGTTAAATTCAGCTATTTATGATATCTAATTGAAAATCCAAAGGAAGCTCATGCTCTGACCTTAGTAACTTAGTATTGGTTAGCCAGAGCTTATTAGTTGATATGTACAATCTATTGTGTTGTTAAGAAAAAAAAAATATTTAATGGAAAAAAATGGCTCTGTCATTTATAAATTAGTGCTGTTAGCTCACCTGATTAAAATGTGTATTTTCAATATGAACTTAATATAGAGAATATAGCAAAGGTCATCTTTATTCTAATTCTTTTTAATTCTAAGAACCTGTTGCAGAAAACCTGGTGGTCCTAGAGATTGGAAGGGTTCATAGAGGTTTATTCAGCAGGGTTAATAGCTTATTCATAAATTGACCTAAGCTGTTCCTGCCATTATCTGTCATAACATCTCTGGCTCTTACTCAGTTTTCCTTCTTTGAATATTCTGAACTGTGTTGATAAGATGCAGGGAACTAGGACCGTGAATAGTAAATGTTTGTTTGTTTGTTTGTTTGTTTGTTTAAAAAAGCCACTTAGTGGATCATGAGCAAATGAGAGTGATAGCTTTGGTTTTTCCATTAATAGCCATGCTGTCTTACTCCTGTTTTAGTAGACCTTGAGTTGCCCTGTTAGAATATTTACTCCTATAACTACACCCAGGAAAGCCCTGACAGAATTTATTTTTCAGTATTTTAAATGTGTGTAAGAACCTCAGGGTCTTAAATTATCTGCTATATTCATTTTCCCCTTTTTTCATTGAATGTTGAGTTGTACACTGCTGAACTTCTACTTTTCTGCCTTCTCTGTCATCTTCTAAATGTAGGCCTATTCCAAAGGTTTTTCTTTAAGTTTCCTTTGCTTCTCCTGCCCCAGCTCTTCTGTAGATCTCATCTGGTTCAGTAGGCATTTTCTCTTTTACATGAATAATTTTCAGCTCTATTTGACATATGTCTCTTGACCCAGCTTTCAAGTTGCCTCCTAGACATCTTTCCTTAGATATAATATCAGCAAATTATACACAGCATATAAAATATCATTTTCCTACTCCAGTATCAGCATTTTCTTCTGATAATTCAGTCCTTAGCAATGGTAGTCCTATTTTCCCAGGTGCTAAGAAAGAACATGTAATAATATTGAATTAACCCTACATCCAATCAGATTCTTTGAACTATGGAATTTCGCCTATATTTACACCTTTAGGCTTTCCCTAACATCACTTTAATTCAGGCCTATGATACTTACAGCCCAAATTACTACAGTGGTCTTTAAGCTGGCACCTCATTCTAGCATCTTTCCATTTTAACTGCTGCAATGTTAGACTGAGATATGAACCTTACTTCCTTAAAGCTGCTTTCTATGTCTTCTTAATAGATTACTCGTAGATTTCTCATTTATGGCTCTTATTTTTTATCTATAACTACCCTATACTAAGCTAGAAGTTGGCAAGCTACCCGGGGCCAAATTTGTTCTGCCACCTGTTTCTATTAACAAAATTTTATTGGAACATACCCAATTTCATTCTTTTGCATATTGTCTGTGCCTACCTTCACTCTAAAAAGGCAGAATTAAGTAGTAGTGACAGAGACTGTATGGCCCACAAAACCATAATATTTACTATCTGGTCCTCTACAGAAAAAGTTTGCTGACTCTTTCTCTAGATCAGTGCTTTGAAAATTAAATAATTTTGTATGCCCTCAGTTAGATCTATGATTCTGAATTTCTAATGAGTGCTGATGATTCAAATGCTCTTGGACTACAGACCATACTTTGAGGAGCAAAGCTCTAGAGCAAATTTACCAAATGCTAGTCTCACTAAATATTGAGAGAGAGAAAGCATTTGTGGTTTCATGCCCAGATCAGGCTGTAAACTCCACCTAGTCTTTTCATGGTACATATTAATATACTAACAACTTTAGGAATCTCTAACAATAAAAGCAAACAGAAAAACCAAACAAATTAGGTAAAACATAAAACATGGACAGCTGGTCACCCTGTGAGTTGGTTAGTCTATCACTTCTAAAACTGCCAAAATCTGTCTTTTCTTTGGTTCATTTCAAATATTCCCTCTGTGATGAATCTTTTCTTGGTTCCATGTGATATACCCCCTCTGAATCTTCATGATGTGCTGCTTACATCTCTCTTTTGATCCTATCACCTCTGGCTCAAATTCCAAGTTTCCTTTACTGTGTTGAACAAGGGCAACGACAGTTTAACCTTTCACATATTTGCTTTGGATAAGCAATTGAAATGATAGTTTCTACAATGCAGAGAGAATAGTGGCAACCACATATCTATAATGAATTTCGATATTTTGCTATCTTTATCAGTAGCTTTCCATAATCATTCCGAGATGATACAGTGTATAAACATGTATCACCATGTATTTCCATTGTGTACAGCGGAAGCCTATACCAGGCATCTGTATCTACCACAGGCATACTGATAATTATTTCCTTTTAATTCTATCCATTTTTATTGGATTTCTAATCATATTATTGTTATTCTTATATATCTCACACACTTAAATGTCTACACTTATTTGTATATCATGACTGAAAATATAAGATGTCTCTAGTCAAAAGCATTTTTTTAATGTGCTGTTACTTAGGTAATAAACCATCTTATCCTTCTACTAATTCCATTGAAAGAGATGAGGCAGTCAGCCATTTTCCTTTTGTTGCACAGATTTGGATTCCACACATCATTTTGGTGGATATAACAATTTATCTTTGCAATTAAACCCCCACAAATATTTTATGGTCTGAATTCAATAGTGTTAAGATCTTTGCATTTCTGAAGTCCTGCCCTGTTTTTTCATAAACGCAATAATCAATAGGCCCTGTGTCATTGAGTCATCTTTTTTTTTTAAATAGAATTACACTGATAACTGTTGCCAGAGACTTCAAGACCTGAAATTCTGTGATAAATTTATTCATGCCCATAAACACGTTATTTGAGTGCCATCTTTCTTCAATCTCTCTATAATTATATTGCCACTTATTTATACCACACCTTTAAAAAATTTTTAATCTGAGGTTCAAAAGTAGAATTTTCATGTATTTTAAAAATTCTTACCTATTCTTTTCTTACAGAACAAAATCAGAGGAAAGTTTTCACTTACAGTTTTTTGAGACACAGTCCTTTTTCCCTGCAAAATTGATGTACTATTTTCCCTTGTCCTTTTGTTCCTCTTCTTTCCCCTCCTCTTCCTTCCTCTCCTTCTCCTCATCTTTCCCCTCCTCCTTTTTTCCCTCTTTGTTTTGGAAACATTTTAATAGGTTTGTACATGAGCCATAAGTGATTGCCCCTTCATATTCTATACATGACCTTTATGTATACCTCTGTTATTTGTACTTCTTGGTCTTTTATTTCAGTAAATTATTTTATTTTGTCATCATATTAGTATTTTTTTTCTGTGATGGTCAAATTTGGACTCATTGTGATCAGTTGTATTGCAGAGAGGTTTTGAGAAATAATGCAAATTCAAATAACAATATATTTACCAAGGGCTTATATTCCAAGCACTGTCTCAAGTAATTTTCACATATTAAATGTTTTAATCCTCACTACCAACCAATTTATTTCTTCATTTTATAGATGAAAAACTAAGCTCGAGAGAATTTAAGTAGACTTCTAAAGGACAGCCATAATAAAAAAGAGTCCTAGAACTTAAGTGCCTTTTTCTAATGCAGCCTTAAAACTCAACTAAAATTCATGCTCTTTCCATCAAAACACAAAAAACATATTTTCGGGATTGTGTGGAATGGTAATAATGAGGTTGAAAATCTAAGTCATAGAAACAAAGCTATAGAAAATCTCAGGGAAGATTCTTAGTCACAAAATGAATTAATGCCGTTCTCTTCTGTTTTTTTTTTTTTTGCTTGCACCGACCACTCCTTCCTCTCCTTTGATAGCTGCTCTTCCTCTGCACATCTTCTAAAGATTGATTTGTCCTAGATCTCAGTCTTGGTTTCTCTTTCCTCTCTACTCTTGTTCACTAGGAAATTTAATATATTCATGTGGCTTTAAATATTATCTATATAATGATGAGCCTCAGTTGTGTACTTCTAGGCCAGAGCTTTCGCATGAGATCCAGACTCGTATCTAACTTTTAATTTGATGTCTTAACAAGCACTTAAAAATTTATGACTCCAAATTAGAGTGATTCCTATCTTCCCAACACTATTCCCCACTAGTCTTATCTATGTCAGTAAATATCATGATAATTTACACAGTTAGTCAAACTGAAATTGTACAGAGTATCCATGACTATTACTTCTTCCTGACCCCACCTCCAATACAACTTAACCGCAAATTTTATTGGTTCTATCTTTAGTATATGTCTTGAATCTGTCTACTTATATTGATCTTCACTCTTCTATTTTGGTTTAAACAATCACCTGAACTAATTCAAGTAGCTTCTAACTGGTTTCACTGCTTCTTCTAGTGCCCTGGTCCTGTTCACCACGTAGCAGAGTGATTTTATTCCTAAAGGTTAATCAGATCATAAGTACCACTGCCACACAACACACATATTACTTATGGCTTCCTTTTACTTTTAGAATAAATTGTTCAATATGACCTCTGTGGCCCCATGTATTCTGACTCTAGGTTACCGCTCCAACTACATCTCATAACCACTTTCCTTCTCTGTCATTATGCTCCAACTACTATGGTTTTCTTTTGTCCTTGCCCTTTCCAGCCTGCAGGCCTTGGCCTAGAATGCTCTGCTCTCATTGTTCTTCATGTATTTGATAAGTTGAGTTCTCAGCTTAAAAGTGTTTTCTTGGAGAGGACTTCTTTGATTATCCTGTATAGTCCCTCAATTTCCACCACCTCCACCCATTAGTCTCTTATCTCATCATCTTAGATACTTACATTTCTACTTACATTTCTACTTATAATTTGCAAGAACATAAATCTTTATTGTCAAGTCTAATCTTCTTTTCTGCCTTAATGGTAATTTTTCTCATGAATATTTTGAATTTGGGAAGACCCATTTTTTCTTCACATTCTATGCTATTTTTTGCCTTTTTAGTAATAGAAGTTTATAGATTGACTTCATTTTCCTCCTCACAAATTAATTGGCATATGATTTATAAAAACAAGAAACCTTATTATTACTATATTACACATACTTATACATAATTTACAGAGATGAGAAATGAAGTCACATTGCTCAGAAGGGCAAAGCTGGAACTCAAGCCCGCAAAACAAAATAGTGTCAAATACTACACTTGAAGTTCCACCTTGTACTTCTTTCCGTGCCTTCTCACCTGGAGTGCCTCATACCTCACTATACAAATGGATAGGAATGACATCACAATGATAGATGGAAGAATGATGCTAAATTCCTTTTTCATTGTTAAGATTAAACACTGCTCTAATTTCTCAACAGCAATTTGATCCTACTAACTAGTATTTACTTTATCTACCAATTGTATCTCCATATTAGTATACACAAAACTTGAAACTAAACTCATTCTTAAAATCATTATATTTAGTATTTTGTCTGAGTAAGTGTTTTGTATCAAAATTTAGGGGGAGTTTATACGTTTAAAAGGAGTATCACCAAAATGGATTGCCCCTGCTATAAGACACTGTTATTCAGAGTTAGTCCACAGACTTCCTTTTTGATGAAGGGCAAATCCTGACTGCAAATGTCTGCAGGCTTATCCATTTAGATGGCCCCTCTTAACATTAACTGAAAGACTATTTTTAACTTGGATATTTATAATGACAAGGGAATGTATTGAAAAGGAGGGAACTCACAGTATGGAACAAACATATTATTTATATAATTGCTTAAGCATAAGTAAAGTAAGTTTGCAGCAACTATGAAAATATGGTTCTAATGTTAGCCATCAGCTTGTGGTAACAGTTTAGAGAAAACTGGTTATGGTAGCCCCTGTAATCTTTTATGTTTCTGGATTTGCATGATTCCTTCATGTGCTTCTTTATCCCATAGTAGTCCACACAGATTTCTACTGCACTGATATTTAATTCATTCACCCAACAAAATATTTGATCTAGACATTCGCTGGGCTAGGTGCTGGTTACTTTTTTTGCATCAGAGATAAAAGTACTAATTATAGAGAGTCATTCTGTCTGTTTGCAATTGCCAAATATTTCATTTTTGAAATCCAGAGCTTTTTGATCAGGCATACACAGTTTCATCTCTTGAGTTTGTTTTTCTCTGGCTATTTCTCTTTCAATTTGCGACTGTATAAACTTGTGTCTGTGTCAGAGGTGCTAAATCATGGCTTTTTCCAAATGCAAAAGCCCCCAGTTTATGCATTTTGAAAATGTTTGAAAAGAATTCCTACAAAATGCCTCCTTATAAAGTGCCTACAATAGCTATGCTATAAGGAATTTTACAGCAATACTTGATTTTTAGGTATAAGAAATATTGTATTCAAAATTGTATGTTTTCTTGAAAATAACTACTCGTTTCTTAGAACACCATAATTTTTTTTCCCCTTCTACAATCAAAATTAAGGTTAATTCTTTTGAAATTTTTTTCCATTATTGTTTTACTCCCTAGTGCCTGGTACATAGCAGACACTCAGAAATATTATTTGTGTGATAACATGAATGAATTAATAAATAAAATGGTCCCCAATATACAGCAATAACCCTTTAATAACACAATTCTGCCTTTCCAAGCTTTGTTAATTATTACATGTGTATTGCCAAAGAAATGGACTACATAAAGTATTTTATGCTTATAGCTAGAGTTTTCAAAATTGGGCATGCTTTGTAATGTAAAATATAAGAAGATGTAATTAAAATAAGCACATGAAACTCTTCCAAATGCAGACCCTTGGAGTGCTGTCAAATCTCCTCTCACTGGCTGTTTAGAGTCTAGCTTAAAAAGTATCCTTTTCTACAAACCGTTTCTGCTCCTGACCTCTTCATTTCTATTATTTTCTTTACTCAGATCATATGTTTCCTCTGCTCCTGGATCTTCCTTTGTCCTTGAACCTGGGATAAATAGAACACTGGAAATGCTAATGCATTCAGAGTTGCCTTCCTGGCTTTCCTTGAATCTTTTCCCTTGCTTTCTTCCTGCTGGCACTCTGCCTCTGTGTGAGTAGTTTACATTCCTGGAGGTCAAACTTCTTTGACTTTGACTGTTCTTTCTCAGAGGTAGGACAGGAGTGATCAATTCAATAGACTTTTCCCTTCCGTCTGTTCCCATCTGTAAACACTACTCAGATGTTCCCTACTTACAAGGTTCTCTTACCTCTGAGATTTATATTTTGGCATCTGAAAGTCTAGATATCATCTCACTTATTTTACAGTTGAACAGAGTTGAAGTTTGGTTAAATTTGATACATTGAAAGCAGACACTGCTTCCTATAACCCAACTAAGAGAACAGAAAGGAATAAGAGGGGTAAAAGTCTATAGGGACAAACAGGAATAGAGACAACAGCAGCTAAGTGATGACATCAAACTTCATGTGGAAAGCAGATAAATGTGTAATAAATGACTTGGCAGAGCAGGTATGGAACTTTCTGTACTTCCAGAGAAGGATTCCAGAGAAGAAAAGATCACTTTTTCCCCACTAGACCTTGGAAAGTCCCTCAGATTTCTAATCTAGTCCCTCAGATTGAAATCAAGGGATTTCAATCACTTGAAATCTCTCCAGATTTCTAAGGGATTAGAAATCTCAGGATCTATGAAAGGCAACCTTTAAGTGAGACAGAATCAAGAACATTGGCTTATATTTGTTAAAAAAGTAATTAGAAACATTAGATGTCCTCTCCCATCTCTAATAGTCAGGCAGTTACTACTTTCCCAGCTCTGAAAGAGAAATTATGTCTCTTTTCCAGAGATACTGACTTGGAAGGGATTTTGAATCAGGGATCCCTGGCAAAGCAGAGGTGAGATGAACTTCCTTCCTGAAAACAAGAGGCTTAAGCAAATGTCTATTTATCTAATGATTAAAATGTCTACCTCTTTACTTTGTCTAATTTCTATAATGTAAGCACTGTCATTGCCAGAATCAAACATTTGAAGATCTCCTTGTAAAAATCCAGCTTGAAACCTTATTGACTTATAGGGCAGCCCACGAATTCGCAAGCCCGGCCCATACATAGAGTTCTAGATTAGGTTTTAAATTTCACTCTATGAGTGGACAGTCAAGGACCACTAGAAATTTGACTGAAAATGTCAACATGAGAGAAAGATACGAAAACAAACTAAAATAAACTCTAAAAAAAGCCTATACAGTTAATGGAAGACTGTATCATGAAACTATAATTAATATTCTCAAAGAGATAAGAGAAAAATGCTATACTTATCAAACAGAAACAATATAATATTAATCAAGGAAACAATCAGGGACTGAAGAAGATTTTTTGAAATTAACATATAATAGTTATAAAAATTGAAGTGTAGGAAGAAAAAAATGATGTAATCTAGACAGTAGAATGAAAAGAAAGAGATAAAGTTTAACACCCAACTAATAGGAGTTTCAAGAATAGAAAAAGGAGCAAAGAATCCGGTGATGGTAAATATCAAGGAAATAAGAGAAGACTTTTTTTCAGGAAGGTGGTGCATATGAGTTCCTAGAATGAAAGGGTCCATGAAGCACTCAGCAAAAGGCTGAGAAAAGACTCCCTCCAATACTTCCAAATGTCAGAAATAAAAAGTATCTGGATTTTTTAAAAGAATGGGTTACATGTAATGGATCATAATCAGACCAACATAAGACTTCTTGATAGCAATACTGGAAGCTGAAGATGATTCTTTAAAATTTGGAATAAAATGTTTTCTATAGTTCTGTATATAGCCAAGCTTTAATCAATCTGAGGATAGAATAAAGACATTTCTAGACACACACGATTACAAAAATTTACTTTCCATGCAACCTTTTTGAGAAAACTTCTATTGATAAATTGTACCACAACTGGGGAGTAAACAAAAACAATAGATTAGATTATGAAAACCAGAATTATAGTATATACATAAAAGAGGAAATTCCAATAAGAGAGGTGGGCACATCACACAAAGAATCAGTCCAGAATACCAAACAGAGAGTATTGGGAAGGAGAACTCCTGGGAAACAATAGAATTGATAGATATCCCAGGGGATTTATGTTAGTGGAATACAGTATTGTGGAGAGCTTTTACAATTTTATAAAAGGGGTTAGGAAGGATTATTGATAGGTACCTAGAAAAGTTAAGGACTAAATAAACTAAGAGTCATTAATCTCACACACTTTTGCTCCTTCTATTCATTCCTGCACTAATAATTGGTATCAGCAATATGACTCAGTTCCATGTCCAACTTGATTCATGTGGTTGGTTATAGTCCTTTGTTCTTTCCTCTTGAAGACATACCTATTTACTATTTAGCCCAGATCTTTGCACCTACCAAGTTGTTACAATGTTTTTATTGCATAAAGTATTGATTCATTTTGTTAAGTAGTCATTTATTTTAGACTATCACAAAACACCAGTGCTGTAATATAATTTCCTCCCCACTGTACCCCCACATTTGACAGATATATGCTTATTGAAAACAGGGACTTGGTCTTTAGATTATCTATTTTAAAAAATCCAGGATACATCATATTTAATAAATATTAGGTGTTTATAGTACGAGTAATTTGCCAGTTTTGCTAAAGCAAATTGTTAATTAGCCACCAAGACCCTAAAGTATCATCCTTTTACCTTCTGACAGGATTATACCTAAACTTTATAGATAAATTAATGTCTGCTTTTTATAAGAAAATTTATTTTTCCCCATGTAACCTATTCTACACTTAACAGTTCCCCACTGCTAAGAATTTCTTTATGTCTCAGTTAAATCCTTTGGATTGCTATTTAAATCCCCCCTTTTCTTTATTATATCAGTTGAGCATGTCCTTTTTCCTCTCTCTCTCTCTCTCTCTCTCTCTCTCTTTCTCTCACATCTAGGTTGCTTAAGATTGAGGGTGAAAACAAGTTTTTTCTTAACAGAGCACGGTATCTTTAAAACAAAATAAAGGAGACTATAAGTTGAGAGCTAACTTTAGCCAATTGTCTCCTGATGTGGAAATTGTGCTGCATAACATCCCTTCAAGTCTTGTAGATGTGAAGAGAATTTGGTCATTTACTGACTTTGAAAGTCTTACAAATTTAGCTTTTTACCCTTAATGATAGACCACTTTTAGGGGGAAATTTCTATTTTGGTTTATTGCCATGACTATGGGACCATATTATTAGGCATTGAATCAAACTATGTCAAATGCCAAATGGTTTTTTAATAAATGATATTTACTGTTGATTTTTTCCTCTCATATAATGATAAAATTAGCATATTTAGGGACACATACAATATCATTTACTAAAAACAAATGGTTAGGTTTTGAACATTGGTTCTTGTAGAAAATGTGATTAATATTTATTAATATTATCAATAAAATTTAGATGCATAGTAAAATACCTACTTTTGTGACACAAATGTTAAATACCTCTGTATAATACAAGCAATTTATAAAGCATAGGTAATATATTTATCCTTTATATTAAATAAAATTACAATTTTGTTAGCATGTTCTCATTCACAGATAAGTTCCCTACTCCCAAGAGCTGATACAAGTGATGAGGCTGCTGAAAAGGAATTTCCAAGAGAAATATACACTCCAAGTGGCTCATAGTTGAGCTAATGCATAAAATGTAAATATGCTGTGTGTTGTATTATTAATGTTCTCTGCTGTTCTGCAGACTATTTATGCGACTACTCCTAAAGTCCTTCACAGTGTGTGGGTGGTCAGAGAATTTCTGACCTACTCCTTGTTGCTTTCAGATTATTGAACCAATTTGGCTGTAGTTAATAACTCTATTAACTGGATAATGGTTACTGACCTTTTATCAGCTCAGTAACACTACATCCCCATTATAAACAACTGGTTGGTGACATAAATCTATTTATATAGTAATACACAAAATACTTTGTCTCTTAAGGGCCGTCTCACAGAAACACTAACCAGTACTGCATTTTTTATTGGAAAAAGCTGCCTCAGGCTTCTGTAGGGCTGCAACTGGGTAGCATCTTCTAAATCTCATCTCTGGAGTTGGGCAGATGGCAGCTTTCAGATTGAAAAGTTGATTCAATGCTGCATTTAGTGTGATTAAAACAAATGATGAGCCTGGAGCTGAGTCTACACAGCCCCACAGAACAGGTGGCAAAATGGAAAATGAAGGTAACCAATTTATTTGTCTACACAACACCAAAGAAACAGCTTGATGAATTTTCCCCTACTGAAGTGACTTTTTTTTTTTTTCTCATCAAATGAATTGAATTGACCAGCTGTATTGGCGTCCTGTAGACACAGCCTGAAAAGTCTCCTGCTCTAACAGGCTTCAAACTAGTGGGGGTCTGTAGTGACACAGCAGGTGCAGAGAGATCTAAGCCCTTAAATGCAATGTATACACAGAGCTTTGCAGACAGCCCTGTGGAGCTCCCACATAAGATGGTTTTTCATGTGTAAATGAGAAGGTCTTTCATTTTTCAAGCTATTCCATTATATCTCCTTCTGTTGAAAGACAAACACAGGAAATCAACCGACATTGAGTTAATTACAGAAGGGTGGCCAGTTCCATAGTTAGGATTATATAGGCTTCAGTTATGGGGCTTAAAAGCACCAGTATATTTTGCGCTATGGTACTCAGAGTTCAAGCCACATTGGGGATTCATGGCTTTCGTGAGACACTATTGGGAAATCCGTTCTGGGAGCACATTGACTGTGAATGTAACTCTTAACAAGATAGGGATTGAGAAGGGAAAATTGTTTTAGGGCAAAGAATTACAAATAACTCAATGGCTGATTTACAAAGTGAGAAGTTACCTGGCATGGTGTTTCAATAGAAACTGCCCCCCCGATCTGAAACTTGCTGCTAGAAAGGAAATTTGAAATCTCCTAGGATGAATAATAATAAATGTGGATAAAAAAATATATTTAATGACTCCAAATAACGTTAGTTTTTGAAGGAGTCAAAATTTGTTTTTTTTTATTTACATATTTATGATTTTCTCATATTTTATTTAATAATCCAGGTCCTAGAAATATAATGGGACCTTAAAATATGTAAAAAATGGATTTCTCATGCTACATGCTTATGTATATATTTGTATATGTTCACATACATACACATATCTTTGTGTTTTATGTATATTGATGTATATGCACAAACATCATTTTTTTTATTTCTTATTCTCTCTAAAACACTTAAATTTTAATTATAATGACTTTAATGAAGACTAAATAATGAATGCTAAAACCTCTCATGTATGAAGTATCCTCTATGATAGACTTTGAAAAATGAAGTTTTGATGATACTACTATTATACCAATCTTATTAGTGAAAAAACTGATTCAGAGAGGTTAGGTAATTTTCCAAGGTTATAAAGATCATAAATGATAGAGCCAGGAATTTCAACCTAGGTCATAAATCTTTGAGTACTGCAATGTACCTTCTTTTGTTGAATATGTATTTCAAGGTAAATGCTTAAAGTATATTTTAATATGTGCTACAAAATGAATATTATATATACATATGCTCAAAACTTGCATGTTGACCATTTAATTAATTTTGTATGGCATATTTCTAATGCAGGCAATATTAAAGTATGGTTTTCTTGGAAAATGTAGATATCAGCCATATCCTTGCTTTCTTTAGTAGTATATATCTGTTGGAGTTGGTCTTTTATATATAGCTCACATTCATGTTCTATTGTAAGTTTATCTTCAAAAGATCAGTATTAGAAATATAATTTTAAGGCCATGTTTTGGTTTCTTTAGTATTATTTGTAGCTACTAGAAAATAAGATTTAGCTTGTTTCCATATAGCATCTGTGTGTAATATAGCTTTCTTGAGTAGCAGGTAGCATTTTTGTTTGTTTTGAATAAAGAAACTGAGGCAAAATCTGCAATGAAAGTATTTAATATTTATAAAAACAAAGAGAGTATAAAAGATGAGTCTGGGTTTCAGAGACTCCTTTGAAAAAGTCCATTATTAAGCTCTAGGTAGCCAAATACTGATATGATTTTGGGAACATATTATTAAAGTACTGTCCCTAATGTTCTAGAAGGTATGTCTTGGGAAAGGTCAGATGGGCTCAGAGCTCCTTGCTCTATTTTTGTTTCAATAAGACTTTATTACAGCCATTGACTTTCTGATTGCAAAAGGGAAAAATGAAAGGATATCTGTCATGTCATAGGGGACAACTTTGGCACAATCCTCTCAGTTGTTCAACAAGTTGTCTTCTGTTGGATCTGCTCTGTCATTGACAGCCAGGGGATTGATGTGTGCTGGACAACCATTAATGCTAATGGAGCTGTGCGTGTTAAATTCCACCATACTGACAAAGGACAGATTCAAGTGTTGAGTGTGAGATTTCTATGAAAAGCAAGTTGGGATTGATCATGTTTAAATAACCGTTCCTTCTGCAGAGCAGAGCCTTTCACGAGATAAATTGGCCTTTTGTTACCATTGGTGTTTGTTGGGAAATGAAAATTTTAGGAAAAAAACCCAAAACATATATGTCCCTCTTGGTTGTGATTTACTACAATAACCAATTTTGGAAAAAATGCATATTTTCAACTGCAAAAAATATTATTGTAATAGTTATCCTAGTCATTGCCTCTTCAAAATCTCATTTACTCAGGTAAAAATGAGACATTCAGTACACTCTCTGTATGTTTCTGAATATCTGGGTATTCCTGTTTTTATAAGAAAGCAAACAAGAGGATAAGATTTTCAGTCTTGTCTTTTGAAATTTTAAATTAGTTGCATCCACAGATAATTTGAGTGAGGGTACTGGTAGGGAGCCATGAGTTCTAGTTTGGAATTTTTGATTATTTAAAACCTTTTTCTAAGTATTTTCATTAGCCTTGGCTTTATTCTACTTTATACTACAATGATTCTTTGTAGAACTATCTAGCTTTAGATAAAACGCTGAGAGAGAATAAGGATGGTTTCTTTATGAAAACAAAGATTGGAGTCATTTTCTCTTCTTTCACAAAATTATTAGTTCATGCCTATATGTCTGTTGATACCGTGTACCAGGTATCCTTTTAGGGACTGGGAGGGTGACAGTGAACAAAATAGATAAAGGCATGCTCTTATAAAGTCTAATTTTTAGTGTGGGAAGATAGAAAATAAATACAGCCAAATAATTACATAACAAGTGGTATTAAAGAATACAAAACAGGGTAATGGACATAGAGAGTTGTGAGAGATGGACTTATTTTATGTGTAGCGATGAGTACTCAGCTGGCATTAGAGGTAAAGAGCTTGATGCTAAATGTTTACCATTGAGGTATATGGAAATAGGTAACTTTTTTTTTCTTTTTAAAGAATAAAACAACATTTTACAAAGTGAATAATGGTGACATCTTTCTCTCATCTATCCACTATGGCATGACTTTGAAAGATGGAGCCTTAAACATGGAAATCTGTCACCAGTTCATTGTCATATCAGACAAAGGCAATAATTGAGAAGATTGAGCTTCAGAGTAATTCACATGATTGAAGAAAGGCAGGAAGGATTTTGCTACCACCCCACTGAGCTCATGAAAAATATTGCCTTTGGGATCCTTGAGAGAATTTGACCATTACTCCTTTTCCCATTCTCTGTGCCTTCTCCTCCTCTCTCCCCAGGATGGGTGCAGCCATTATGCTTTATAGAATTTATTATAGCATGCCCTTCCTCAGAGACATCTCCCCTGACCAACCCCATCATTCCCTGATCACTCTTTGGCTTTGCTCACATTTTCTCTTCACATTTAGGAGTGAGAGGGAAGGAAAAGAAAATTATTTCACTATATGCAGAAATTTTAAGAGAAGGCATTAAAAAATAAACTACATCCTATCTCAAGACACCTATTGTAGTAGATTTAATATTATTCCAAATCATTCCATTTTTAAATTACAGGCTTACTGACCAAGATTATCAGAAAACTGCCGGCAATCAGAGATGGGCAGTTTAATTCATACATTCATCACTACATTGCTTATATTGGTTTACGCTGTCTGAAGAAAAAATAAATTATTACCTTTCATGCATTTAAAATTTGACAACAATAATATCTAATATTTATCGAGCACACACAATGGCCAATTACTATGCTGAGAGGTTCACATGCATTACCTCATTTTACGCTAATGGCAATTCTGTGAGGGAGATACTGTTGTCATGCCTGTTTAGAGGTTAGAGAACAAAGGCTTGGAAATATTAAGTAACTTGCCTAATGTTACAAGGCTAGTGAATGCTAGATCTAAGATGAAGACTGAGGCACCCTAAATTTAAATTCTGCAGAACACCACAGCATTAAAATACCACTATTTCTAGAGATTAGTGAAGAGAATAAGAGAAGATGGAATCTCAACTTTAAGACCTGTAGTTAGCCACCGTCCATCTCAGAGTTTAGTGGCTTTAAGTATTAAAAGCCATGTATCTTGTTACAAAGACTAGAAAACAAAATATGTTAATGAAAAGCTGATTTGGTATTAAACCAGTATAATGTGGAACTTCCAACAGTCCATGCTATGGGTCACATTCAGAAGTAGGTCAGCTGGGGAGTTCCTGCCATGAGTTTGAGAATTGCCCAAAGAAAAGGAGGGTAGAATTAGGATTAAGACATGGTGAAATGCATGGTTTTCAATCTAGGAGCAAAGGCACGTTTCTCTTAGAAGCAGCATCTCAGAGATCAGCATTGCCAAAAGTGCCAGAATTTGATTTTTCTTTTTAAATCAGCAGCCAGACACACAAAGCTGTCAGTGAGCACCAGTCAGAACTCCTCCCTCAGCTCTTCATGTTCACCCTCAATATCATGATTCATTGCTAATTCAACAAATATTGAGGAGCTTTCACTTGTCAGACATTGTCATAAGTGGCAGGAAAACAACAGTGAACAAAGAAAGCATGAAATCCATGCCTTCAATAGAGCTCACATTTTAGTAGGAGTAGACAGATAATAACCTAAATAAGTAAAATTGATAATAATAAGGATAAAAGTATATCAGGGAGGGAAGAGAAATGTAATTTTAGTAGGATGTCAAAGAGGGCCTGTTGGTAGGATAACTTCTGATTAACGATGATCTTCCTGTTAAAGGAAGTCTTATACGTGAGGGAATAAGACGGAACAATTTTCTCTTTTCTCAAGTCTCAGTGTCTCACTCTCCAGGTCTTCTGATTGGCTCACCCAGTATGTCAGCAAGGCCTGGCATGTCGTAATAGCGATCAGTTTGAATTCTATGCTAAGTTGTGGAGCTACAAGACTCTCTCTTACATTTTTTTAAAAAAATTTTGTTGCGTTTCCCTACAATGAAAACATAGGGTCTCTTTATCCATCTATACAAGAAATATATAATCTTCTGTACAAATGATTACAAATTTTATAGGAATTTGATCTTTGGTTGGTCAGGTATTGCACTAGTTGCTTTTACTTAGTGAGCAGGCAGATGTGGAACCAGAGCTTTTACAGTGGTCAGGAAGGAGGAGTGTAGGAGCATGTACTGTGTGCTATGTACCTGACATAAAACCCCTGATGTAGGTAGCATTATCCTTATTTTACTAATGAAGGAATCAAGGCTGAATTGGCTAGCCTGCCTTCAAATGTAACATTCTGATGGATTATCCAAGTTATTCAATTTCATACATCAAGCCATGATTTTATTTTTCTCTACTTTCACTGTTTGTGTGTGTTGGGTAGGGGGTATCTGTATGTGTGTACGATATGATTACATCATATGTTACACAGCTTTTAGGAGCTACAAGGATAGTATCTCTCTTAAAACACTGTAATATCTTTTAACTTATTTTTCAAATTTTCATTGAATGATTGAATCTTGCTATTCAATTAATAACAGTGAAATACTGAATAACTTATCACAGAAAATAACAAGTTTTTGCAACATAAAATAAAATTCTATTTTATACTGTCTATTAATTTTCATCCTGTAGTAAATTTATTATGTATTCAAATGATTCCATTTTAAAAGTGTGAGCTTGTTAATGAAGGTCACCAGAAAAAGAGACCATAGTCATAGCTGGACAACTAAATAATGCACTTATTATTACATTCCTCTCATCCTTTACTCAGGATGTACAAAATAATTATTGCGGTCTATACATTTAAAACATGATAGTAAAATATCTAATAATTTCTGGACACGTGCTGTGTTCCAGGTTTATGCTAAGAGCATTGTGTGCATTATTCTCTTCTCGTTTCACTCTCATGGCACTCTGTTGAGGAAGATACTATTAATATGCCTGTCTTAAAGATAATAAAAACATGGCTTGATCAGGTTAGAAAATTTGCTCCAAGTTCCATATCCAGAAGTGGGTTTAAGATCTTGACAGTTGGACACCAACATATATTCTTAACTATTACATCACCTGTGGTTCCAGACATTAGTGGAAGGAACACGCAATTCAGAATTGTAACTAACTCATCTTAGCAGCTTTGTGGATTTTGTTACTTTTTATTCATAAAACAGGGATACTCTGTGGAGAAAATTGCACCGCGCATGAAATGCTTTGCAAATTTTGGTACTACTCAAATAAATATAATTTATTCTTTTCTTAAACACGATTTTCTAATTTATAATAAGGGAAAACTGTGTAGACATAAAAAGATCGGTGGTTGCCAGAGGTTGGAGGAGAGGGAGGGATAAAATAAGTGGACAAAGAGAATTTTTTAGGGCAGTGAAACTACTATTTTTGATGTTATTAACGGTATATACATGTCATTATACATATATCCAAATCTATAAAATGTATCACACCAAGAGTCAACCCTAATATAAACTCTGGACTTTAGGTAATTATGATGTGTCAATGTAGGTTCATTAATTATTAACAAATGTACCACTCTGGTGGGGAAAGTTGTTAATGGGGGAGAGTATGCATGTGTCAAGGTAGAGGACATATGGGAAATCTCTGAACCTTCCATGAAGTTTTGCTGTGTCCTAAAAATGTTCTAAAAAATAAAGTCTATTAAATAAAAATGCCTAATCAAACTTTTTGTTTGACATAAAATTCTAATCTAAAAAGAAGTGAAAAACAGGAAAGTTACTTAAAATTTCTTTTTAAAAATGCATAGCACCTAATGCATAGAATAGCATAGATTTTTATCATATGGGGCAACATTTTTCTTCTAATGGCTTATCTAAAGGAAAACTATGGTGTTAAAAACATGACAAAGAATTTTTGGCTAAAGTTAGTATGGTGATGACAGAAATAGCCCTTTCCATATTTCAATGAAAATACTGATTAAACTATATTAGAAGGTAAAAATTCTGAATAAGTTATCCTGAAAACAAAAAGTCAACTGAAAAGCTATTAGAATTTATGCAAATTTCCAGCAAAATGATAAATTTAAAAATAAACGTATAATAGCTGTGATATTTACATACAATACATAAGATAGAAAATATCTTTAGAAAATTATTTTTAAATTAGCATTCAAATATATAAAATGCCTAGAAATAAACTGAGTAAGAAATAAGCCAAATGTTTTACAATGTATGAAACCTGATTATCTGGATCAATGGAGAGACAGACCTAATGCCTGATATTAAATATTATAAATATAATAATTATACATTAGTCTGAGAAGACTCTAATGAAAACACAGTAGTGTTTTGATACCATTTAGTAGTAGATGCCACACTCTTTTCTTGTGTTGTTTCAATTTTTTAAAAAATAGCTTTATTGAGGTATAATTGTTATGTAATAAACTGAGCATATTTAAAGTGTATAGTTTTATATTTTTCAATACATGTACACCAATGAAAATGTCACCACAGTCAAGATAATCAACACTTTTATCAAACTGAAATTTCCCCATGCCCTTTGTAATAATTCCCACCCTTCCTTCTCTCCCAGTTCCCCCTTCCTCAAGCAAATACTGATTTGTTTTCATTTTTATTTTCTAGAATTTTGTGTAAATGGAATCATGCTCTGGATGATTTTGTGAATATGTTTTTTTATCACTCATAATGATTTCATCTGTGTTGTGTATCAATAGTTTATATATATATATATATATATATATATATATATATATATATATATATATTGCTGTGTAGTGTTGCGTTGTAGGAATATGGCACAACTTGTTTATCTAGTTACCTGTTAATGGGCATTTGGATTGTTTCCAGTTCTTGGCTATGACAAAGCTGCTATAAACATTCATGTATAAGTGAGTACTTAAGACATGGAGAGTAGGGTGTACTTCTTCCTAGGTGCTAAGTGTTATAATTGATGGTAGTGATAATTATATTGGCAACTTCCATTAAGTACATGTTAAATGCCAGATACCGTGTCATATCCTGTATGTTAGATATATTTTACATGTGTAGCCATAACAAGATAAATTGAAAGTTTCAGCTCAAGCACCAAAACAATAAAGTTGTCAGATCCTCAGCTGAATGTGAGGCACCTTAGAGGAATTGTCAAATTAAATATAATGAGTATTGTTTCCATGGCTATGGGGTAAAGATTTCTTCTTATAGTGAGTTGAGAGCACACCATGACTCTATCTACTTTGAAAGGTATAGAGCTTCAACTGGACTTCTTGGAAGGCTTGATATGCATTCCCTGCAATTGAAGGACCCTATGTCATGATACCTGACCACACCCGGGAAAGCTAAAGCCAAATTTGGCTGGACAAAGTGGGGAGGTAGGAGACTACTGTCAGAAAGTAACAACACACTGAGCACAATGGAGAATGATGTGACCTGGAGTTTAGTCTTGCCCAGGGGCCCCTCCTCAGAGGGTTAGAGGGCTCCAATAGCAAGTGTAAGTTGTGAATAACTGGAGAACCAGGACTGAGCCTATAGGAATGATCAGGAGGCTGCAGTCGGAGAGGCTGAGCAGGCCTGAGAAGCCCCCTGAAGGCACACGCTTGCTGGAATATCTGCCTGGCCCAAATAAAAAGCAAGTAAGGACTCTCTTGTCCTGACTTTTCTTCCTCCACACTCTTTGACCTTGGGAAGATTAAAGAAGCAGCAGGGGATTTGAAGAAGAGGTGAAATAGCTGAGCATAGAAAGACCAGGCGTCAACTTACACTTTCTCCCTGAAGGCATGCAGGCTACCAAATTTAATCGCTGAAGCAAGACAAGGCTTTGTGACTTAAAGTTATTGTAGAATTACCTGTTACCAAAAATGTAAAGGGAATTGCTTTCTCTACTGGGTAAATTTCAAATGGGCAGTGGGTGGCAAACATTAAGTTACAATTTTATTATATCCTATGTGTCATTCTTTTTCAATGTATTGGTTACACATGAATTAATAGCTCACATAATCCATAGCTTCTAAAATTTGACTTATTGAATACAAAAATCTTAAGCACAAATATTAATGTGAGAAGCAAGACATTTAGCTGTTAGTTGAGAAATTCAGAAGAAAATAATTCTTGCTCCTCAAATTGCCATGAAACCAGCATCACAAACAGCTTAGTGCTGACCTGCCTTGGGAGATAAAATCTAGTCATATTTCAAATAGCAAGATTTTAGAAAGCTCTTTGCAGATAAAAATTTAAGATGTGAATCCTTTGAGAATTGTTCATTTCATTTCTGAAAATGCCACTGTTCTAGTCTAGGTTCATATCAGCTAACTGCATGTCTTTCTCTGGAGCTTGCTGTTTGTTTTTAAGCAGGAGACATGAAAAATGAGGGTTTGGTATTGAGATGTAACTTGGTCACAGTAGAATGATCTCCATCTAGTTATATCACAGAGCTAGCAGAGCCTTAAGAAACTAGAGACAGGGCTTTGAAATGACAATTGCAAGTATAATGAAACAGTCACTCTTTTTACCCAAAGCTTATGAGTAAAGACATTTTTCCTGGCAGTTTTTCTTTTCTTTGTATCAGCCACTGACCAAAAAAAAAAAAAAACTACACACACACACACACACACACACACTCACTCTCTCTCTTTCTCTCTCTCTCTCTCTCACACACACACACACAATTCTGAGGCATGTATGTGTGTGTGCATGTGTTTTATTTAACAGTTGGGGTAAAATTTAACTTTACATAGAAGTCATTCTTGGCCAGGTTTACCCTAAACTTTGTACATACTAGAATTTCGTATTATCTTTCCTAAATATGAAAATGAAAGAAATTCTAACGTATTTCTTATCTAAATGGCAATGCAAATCAAATTTCAATAAACCGTTTTTTTACATTTAAAATGTGTTCAATATATTTTATCCTGCATGTATTCTGACCAAGAAAACTCTTAGCAAGCATTTTTTATTCCTACTCAAAGTGAGATAATCACAGAGAAGTTTAAGAAATCTTTCGTATAAAGTAGATATGATTATAATCATTTAGAAAAAATGTGTGTGTGAGCAGGCATGCATATTTTCAACATACTTGGTTGGATAGGAAATATTTTAGCATATTTAACATGAATATTTTTCTGTAAAAAAATCTTATATTGCCCTTGTTTCTAGTTTTAATTGCTTTCCTTATGTTTTTAATGAGTTTTCATTAATTTTATAATAAAAGTAGCTATATGGTTACTTTCAGAAAAGATATTTTCAGGAAATATCACAACCAAGCAATATATTGGTTGAGATACGACAACATTTAACTAGCCAAGAGCTAATAAGTCTACATTTTTAATTGGAGAAATATTTGAAATTTGGAGAAAATAATTATATTTATAGATAAGATAAATTGGAGACTGCAAACTCATCATTTTCCAAATGTGTGAACTGAGGTTCAGAGCTCTAAATGGTAGGGCCTAGAATTCTTTTTGTGTCAAGATATTGTTTATTCCCTTGAACCAAGTTGATCATACTATTTATTGTTTCATTATTGAAGCACTGCTTTGAAATCAATATGGAGGAGCTTGGGTGAATTTTGATAAGCATTTGTCCATATGCATAATCTTTTGATATTAATGATGGAAATGGGCGAGTGTACAGTTCCAAAGTAGTTACTTATATTTTAGTAGCAAATGTTTTCTTAATTTTTCCACATTTTTCACACTTAGCAGTTTTGTATTAAATTGATTCTCAATTTATATCTATTGGGTCATATTAACTTGGACTTATGAAATGTTTTTTATGGATGGTATGAGATGGGAGTCAGTGTTATGAATGATATAGGTTGTAGCTAAGGAATCAAACTTAACCAAATTTTCTAATGCATGTGGTACTTAATAACAAGATGGCTGGCAGATGCAATAAGTCTTTAACTGATTTGGCTTATGTTTAATGGTTTAGGATTATATTAAGTCAATTTATTTGGAGTTTGTGAGCCTAAGGTTATTTTTGTGTGCTGTTTATAGAGGATATGTACCCAAGGGAAATAGAAGAGCGTATATACACACACACAATAATATTTATATATTAAATAAGTATTATATACTTATATATACTTATATGTAACCATACTTATAATCATACTTATCAAATACTTTATATGCATTGTTTCATTTGAGCCAAAAACAATGCCATGAGGTAGGGAATATAATTAGCATATTACCACTGAGGAAACTGAGGCTCAGTGAGAGTAAGCAATTAATCTGCCTGATTTCACGGAGGTCTACTCATTTCCAAAGTTATACATGCTATTTTTCATTGACTTCCTGCTTAAGATATCAAGCAGTTCAGAAAAATTCTATTATATTAATAATCTATTGTCAGAGTTGACAGTTTTAAGATATACATGATCTTAATCTATTCACTAGAAAATCATGGTCAGACTTAGTTCATGGTAGAACCTTAACCTTAAACATCAAGAACCAGCTTGTCAGGAACAAAGTATCATAAAAGAGCAACCTGCTTGAAGGAATTACCAGAGTATGGTGGCGAATTTTGATATGGGTTTTTAAAGTTGCTAATTACATTATTTAACTCACTAGCTCATGCCCTGTAGGGATAAAACATATTAAAATTACTGTACTCTGAGTATTATTGTGGTGAGCAAATGGCAAAGACACATTTCCTTGGGATGTAATTTTTTCCTTTATACAAACAATATTCTCCTTTATTGAATGAGAACAGATGGATGAAGCTTCAATATAAATACTTATTGCCCATAGTAATGGATGATTTTATGAGACATTCAAATTGGACTTAAACAAGGGTGTGAGTTAGTATATCTGCTTAGCTTGATATTTTTATTCTGACAATAAGAATTTCTATGAGAAAGGGTGAAGCTGAAAGGGCAACTGAGACCCCTTTGAGTGAATTAGTATTCCTATTACATTACCCGTGTGGATAATATTCTTTACCTCTTATGTGACCCTTACAAATTTAATTAAGTGTGATGGCTGGCCAGCATGCAGATTATTTCTGCTGTAGAAAAACTTGAATGTTTTCTGCCTATGGACAAAATATTTGTGGAAATTCCTGTTAATTTATTTCACTTACCCAAATTTTCTAACTTGAGGTGTTAAAGTAGAAGAACAAATTATATCTGTTGCCTTGCTATTATGTGGTTCATGTCTATTAACAGTAATTCAGAAATGTGTGATAATACTGTATGATCAAGGCTATTGGAGATATTTTATAAAATGTGCTTTTAAAGATGTTTCATTTTAAACGAACTTGATATATAAAAATTAGATGGAGGTTTTATTTTTTAATTGAATTTATTTCTCTTCTCTCCACCCCACTCCTCGTACAAAATTAGGGATCATATTCCTTAAAGTAAACTTAAAAAAGAACCACAGCTAATCCATGTAATGAGGTACATTTTTACTAAGACATCAACACTTGGATGTTTTCTATTGAATGCCTAGTTCTAGTAGAGTTTGTTTTCTCCTCTGAGCAAATCCTATTCTTCTCAGCATCTTGGTGCATAATATTGCACTTACAGTATACTTAACTACATTTGATGATTTTGAGTTATGATATCCTTCTGAACCAACCCTTCCTACTGCCATAGAAGACTCTATATGGCTCTGGAAAAATCTACTGGTGCTGCAGTGTCTCCATTTCCCCATCTATAAGAAATTATTAACAACACCTTCACTGTGATGACCAGCAAGTACTGTATTTAGAGAAGCTGTGTGAGCTCTAAATTTTGCATTATTATTTTTGGAGCCTCACCCTATTCTAGACCCACTGGCTGCCTTGCTGTCTCTAGAACGCACCAGTCTTCCTTAGAGATCTTCCAGATACCTACATGCCTCACTCCTTTATTTTCTTTATGGCTCTGCTCAAATATGACTTCATTGCAGAGACTTATTTCTGTGGTTCAACATAAAATGACCCACTATTCTCAGCTACATTAGTTTTTATCTCGTTAGCCTGCTTTATTTTGCTTTACTATCACACAATATTGATTGTTTATTTTCTTCCCACTAAAGTACTAGCTCCATGAGGGCAGAAATTTTATCTTATTTGTTTATTGCCACATCTTTAGAAGCTATAGTACATGTATGTAAATGAGTGACTAAGTTAGGCTAGGAGTAGAATATCTGAGTCCCAGTCCTTCTTCACTATATTAACATAGAAAAACTGTCAATTATTTTTGCATTTCATTTTTCTCACTTGTAAATAAAGGTCAATATAAATTTTATTTTTCTCTCAGTATTTGGAGAAGGAGAAACTTACTTATGAGCACCTACTGCTGGGCATGCATTGCTACAAGTTACTTCCATAAATTATCTAAGCTCTATATCAAGTCGATAAATGGATATTAGTATTCCCATTTTACAGATTAAGAAACCAAAGCTAGAAGAGTTTGTGACACTTGTAAAATCTAATATAAGAAAGTATGTGAAATAAATATTAATGATATAAAAGTCTTTTTTACTATAGGATACTTATAATCATCAAACTAGCAAAGAAATTAATGAATAGCTATTTGGTATAAAACCATTCTATAGTTTATTAGATGGAAATGATATTTGGTTAGGTTAGTTTCTCCACTTTTATAACTTTATGCATGGACAAGGAATAAATAGGACAAAAATAATTTATTTGGCTATATTACCATTGGTACTTCCTGTTGAAAGTTTTAGGGTTACTACTTTTTATAGAGATCTGTTACAACTTGAGATCAATAATTCCCTAAACATTCTCTAAACAGACTTTTTATAGTATAATTTTTTCAGACCCACTTAATTTTTTTTTTCAGCGAAGGACAAATGACCACAACTATTTTGATGGTACTTTGAAATTAATTTCTACCTTGTATACTTCCGAATAATTTTAAATTATAGAATGTATATGTGTAGGACATATACTATACTCAGGATACAGACAACCTTTGATAAGCATATTGACTTATAGGCCTTTTGTAATATCTTAAAAAGCCTTCTAATGTCTGTAGCACAAGGTTTGACGAATGTTCAAGAAACTCTTAGATGGAGAATGCTTCTTATACCCAAGCCTTTTTGGCCAATTCAGATACCTATATAAGAGGTCTGGAAATTCTTTTAGTCAAAGAAGAGGTCGCAGAAAGCTCTTTCAGAGAGAATTTTCAAATTTAAGTGGGGAGGAAAATACAAAATAAAATTCTCTATAGAAAACCATTTAAATGACAAGATATCTGAATTAGTCTCTCACAAAGGCTTATTGGGTAGAAGGGGGAAAATTGTGGTCTCGGTGAACTGAGTAAAAAGGAACTATTTCTCATTCTAAGTGCTTTATATTTCACATCTCCTTATTAAAAATTTGGAAGAAATAATTATAACTGGGCCTAGAGCCATTTAGAAAAACTGAATGATTAATTCTTATTGTTTGTTTTTTTATACCAAGCCAAAATATTTTATTCTATTCACCTAAATGGCTTTAGGCCAAGCAAGCAATATGGTAAATGAAAAGTTTGTCATGTGGAAAGATCTTTAAAAATTAAGCAATTTTTTCATTCTTAATAATTTTAAGAAACCCAGAGAAGATCTTGTTTTAGGTATATTGACAAAATTGAATTATCTTTTAGTTTTGACTCTCCACTCTTAAAATATATGGGAAGGTTCATTAGAAATGCACATATGATTTCCATTGATTTCTTTGAAGAAGGTATTGAGATGCTTTTTAGTTTCTGTGCTACTGATCTTAGGTCTGTCGCTTTGGACATGCTGTTTCAGATCCTCTGGGGCCGGTTTAAATGAAATTGGCCAAGTGAAAATGACAAGAAGAAATGCTTTTTATTCTCCTCTAGTGTTAAAAAAAAAAAAAGGTGGTGGGGACATGAGATGAATGAAGGAAATGAGTACCAGGCATCAGGCAAAGGGTGGGTACAAATATATTGCTTTATTTTTCTGATAGAACAAATTGGTCATACAAGAAACTTTTGATATCTGTCTATTACTTTACTTTATTATTCACTTGATGAAGGCGGTGTGAAATAGTATTTAGTAAAGATGAAAAACTATTTTATTAAGTGAAAAGGAAAGTAAGTATTTGCCATACTATCGTATATTTATTGAAATACTTGTTCTGGTGTTCATTAGAAATTTGCAGCTACATGTACTGAGTGTCAATTAAGAGGAGGAATAAAGTGAAGGTAAGATAGGATAGGGATGGGTGTGTGTATATGTGTGTGTGTAGGAAAAAGTGATTTAAACTATAGTTTTAGAAAATGGAAGAAGGGAACTAGATCCAAGTGCATATGCACCTATTTTCTATACAATGATAATGTATTGAAAACTTAAATAGAGGAAACATCTATTCTGGAGACATTTTAAAGTAAACTCATCAGCTAACTCTGGCCTGTGGACTAATCAATACGTTACCCTTATGATTTGAAAGGAAAATATGCTTGGCCAGCAAGGATGCTTTAGGAAACAAAACCAACCAAACAAAAATGAAAGGAAAGTTCACATTGTTTTTTTTTTCTTATCATACCTTGCTTTTTCCACGAACAGCAGTATCCTAGCAGTTTTTATCTGAAACATTAGCCTGGCCCAGTAGGTGTCAGATTAGATATACATTACTCCATTATCTTGGTATACTACTCTGTATCAAAGGATCTATGGACTTGGAAACTAAAAGGGAAAGAGAATAAATAAAGGATATCTCTTTTCAGTTTTAGAGTAGCACTTTTAACATTAAGAAAAATCAATAACTGAATTGACTGCATTCAGTAGGGAGCATTATTGTTTCCCATAATGTATCTAATGCATATCATTACCAGAGTAATCACATTATTATCTGCCTCTGCCTTGATGCTTGCTTGGCTAGATATGAAGCTAAAGCTATTTGTAAAGTAAGGTTTTCTCCTCTTTTGCAAAATTGCTGCAAATTGTATTCTTCCCATTTTCTTTATTAGTTGTTTGAACCATCCAGAACCTCTGAATTCAGATTAAGTGGCTTGGTTTGTTGTGGTTATTATTTTTGTCCTTCAGGATTTCTTATTGTCTCTCTTCAAATTAATCTCACCTTTAGGAAATAGGACAAACCATTTGTGGTTCATTGTATTGTCTGGCGTGGAAGATGGGAGAGCACAAACTATATGTGGGAGTGGTTTTATGTTTCTGAGACATCTTTTAAAGTCATTAATTGCAGAATGATGCTGGAATATGTTTCACATGGTTTTGCCTTCCAACACTCCAATGCAGGGGGCTTAGTCTAAAAACAATGAAGAGTATCTCGAGACTAGAATATATTGGTTTTTTTCTGTCTTTGATTTTAAAGGGATAAAAGATATGCCTCTATTAATATTTAGAGATGCGTTTAACTTAGTTTAACTATTTCATCGATAAGGTTCATGATATTTAACTAGTTAAATTGTGTGAGCCTTAGTTTTTAGTTGTATAGTTGGAGTTATACTAAATTCCATGGTACCTCTTTTTGTTGGAGATTTAAGATAATGCATGTAAGGTACCTGGCCAAGAAGAGCACAAGAGGAACTCTTCCAAGTGACAGTATAACAAAAGTGGTGTATATTACAAGTGGCAATATAATAAAAGGTCAGTGGAACAGAAAAAACTCCCCAAAAGATGACTGAAATGAATTCATATGGAATATGTTTTTTCCAGGAATTCTTTATACTTCAGTACTGAAATTGCTGATATCTGGTTAAAGGGATAAACAGTGGGAAGGGAAAATGAATAGAATGATTTAAAAATATGAACCTCTGAGTGTACAGGATACAATTAGGGCTTCTCAAGTACTGGACATTGCAGTCAAACTGAGATGACTTTGCATTATATGGGAAATAAAGGGAATATGCAGCTGGACTAATTCATCGCCCTGGCTAGAGGCTTCAGAGAATGAGAAGATAGCATTGTTTGGTAAAATAATTTTTTTTCAGGACAAACTGCTTTTTCTCTGGACTTTTGATCCCTCATATCTCATTTCACTTGCATACTAAGGATAGTATTTCTTAAGGGCAGATTTCAGAGTTTTCTAATCAGAAATACAAATCACACATCTCTCTCCCTCCCTCCCTCCTTTCCTTCCTTCCTTCCTTTCTTCATTCCATAGGCCTGTCCAAGATATAGATGATAATTGATCTCACAGAAATTTGAACTTTGGCAACAAACTACTTTATGCTTACTTGGAAGTAATTATTTAGTTACATACAACCACTTGTCCATTCAATTTGTGGAATCAGATTAAGTCATAAAGCTGCCAATATGTTCCATATTCAGTTCTCTCTATATATTATGGAAAGGTAAATAAAGTACTTGGGAATGAAAAACCTCTTTGATTTCAGAATTCAAATGTATTGCTCAATTTGGAACTGGCAAGGGATGCAGATGGACAAAGGAAATGAATGTAGAAAATGGATGTTCTAATTTTCCTTCTAGTCCATATGGAGAAATTTAAAAGAATCATGCTTAGGATCTCTAGAACAGCCAGTGGAACTTGCAATATGATGAGCAGACATTACTAGGATGTGTAGGAAAGGCTTTTGCTATGATTCTTAACTTTTAATCTATGTTCCACTGTAGTTTTGTGGTGTGAATATATTTATGTTATCATACGTTACATATATAAAATATATTCAATATACTTTAAAATATATGTTAAACATTTAAAAATATATATTAAGTTGTATATAATACAACTAAAAATGTAACTGTAGTAGAAGTTACATTTTGGAATTTCTCAAACAAGTTTGCAATATATGAAAATGAAAGTATAAGAGAATATATTTTTGTGTGGATGTGTGTGTTTTTTACTTGTTTTGTTTAATTTATTTGTTATTTTCCTGAGGAAAGTGTTTCAACAGATGCAGCAGATTGATAGTAAATGGTCTTTCAACCCAGAACAAAAATGTAACAAGTAACTCTAATCAAGTAAACTCAGCCTCTGGTCAGTGAGAAAATTCAGTTGTTTTGTCAAATTTCAAAATCAATAGTGGCCACTCCAAATTTGACAATAGTCGTAAACCAACAAATCTGAACATATTCTCAAAGACCAGAAATTCTTTCAGTCTAACACAAATATTTCAGAATCTGGGAGGGGAAAAAAGGTGAATCAAAACCTCAAAGAGAATTAGAATGTTTCATGGTAGATACATGAAACCTACTTCAAAAAAAAAAAAAAAAAAAAAAGGAAAGTTACCAAATATCAGTAACAAAGTTACTACTGAAGATAATGCTTTTCAGTAATTTGATTTTAATGTTCTTGTACTTATGAGTGACATATTTATTTTGTATTTACCTAATGTAGCTAATGCACATCATTCAATGGAAGTATCCCTAGAATTAGGAACTCCATTGTTTAAAGGCCTTGTCATCTAAAATTCCCAGGACCAAAGGCCTCAAAAGGCATTGCTATTTTTCAGTGGCTAAAAATTCTACTTTTGCCATCAGACACATGTACGTCCAGACTCTGACTCAGTCAGTCTGCATGAGACAAGTACCTTTTTATTTTCAGAAACTCAGTTTCCTCATTTTTGCAACAGGTATATTCATAATGCCTGTTTCATGGTATTTAATTATCCTTTTAGGATAGTTACCCTTCTAGGATAATTAAAAAATTATAGGATAATGAAAACACTGCAGCTAGTGACTAGAATAGAGTAACCATTGAATGTTCCTATTATAGTATAAAATATAATAGCTAACATAGCTATTATGAATCCATGTTTTGGTTTGGACTGGTTAACTCATTTGTTTAATAACGAGATTACAGCCTTACAGAAATCCATATATAGAGTCCACATATTTTTATGAAGCATCTATTCTATGTAAGTTACTTGGCTGGTTTTATAAAATAAGAAAATAATATGACATCATCCCTTTTATTAAGTAACTTATAATGAAGCAGGGGATAAAGTGGTTATTCACAAGTAACTATAATATAAGGTAAAATTGTGATAGTCAAAATCAAGTAGGAAAGCAGTGTTCTGGTGGTAAGAAGAAAAAGGAGATACCTCTGACATATTGGAAGGCAATCAATAAACTATAACTATCATATTTACAATAGTTATTGCTTACTCCAAATTCAAATCATTCTTGCAGAGCTAAATAAATAGGTCTTTTAAAATATAGAAGTATCACAAAATGATTTATTAAACCTATTAACAGCATTCACATGAAATCTCTTTTGTTAAAAATAAATAGAGAGGAAAGTGAAAGAAAAACTATTGGTATAAAGTTAAGACTATGACTATATTGTGCTTAAGGCAAGTAGAACTCATTGAGAAGAAATCTGTGACTGATTAAAATAAGAGCTAGCCTATTAATCATACAATACATTAGATAATAAATTGTGGTTGTTAACTTGATATGCGCCATTGAACAGGGAGAAAAATATCACATAGGCAGACAAGTGCATCAATGTATAACAATCTAATAGTTTGTGGATATATTCTTTTTGTAAATATGTCTGCGGTATATCCAGTGTCTTACTGAATTGCCCTGTAAAATAAGGTTATGCTTTAAGTCACAGAGATCAATGTTGCAGATTTTTCAACACTAAGAAAAAAATCATACATTTGATTAGAAGAAATGGTGAGATAGAAATGAACATTTTTCACTCAGAATGTGTCATGATATTTCATTCAGTTTTCTAAAGGAGCTCTGAAGATGTTAGATTAAAAAAGATGTTTCAAAAAAAGAAAAACCAATGACATATTCCACTGACAGGTAATCATATGAACTAATTTCAAGGACCAGTTTAAACCACGAACAAGAATATTTAACTGTCTGTGCTGTATAGATCTAGTGAGCATACCCTGAAAATGCGCTGATAGCACAAATGGGAGAGAACAGAAAAAATGCCACATTCTGTAGACCATTACATTTTATAGAAAATAATGATATACTTTAAAAAATGTTTGTTTTAGTAGATATGAAAATTTAATTTTTAACTGATTGTTAAACATAGTTTTGACCTCTCTCATATTTTCAACTTGCTTTGACAAAGTAACATATATCAACAACTTATACCAAAGTTTCATTGTGAGTATGGTCTTTACCTGTGCTATCCAATGCGGCAGCCACAAGCCACATGTGGCTATTGTGTACTCGAAATGTGGCTAGTTTGAATTGACATGGGCTTTAAGTATAAAATACACATCAAATTTCAATGCCTTAATTAAAAAAAGAAAAATATCTCATTTGGATATTTAATAGAATGTATCAATTATACCTGTTTTTAAAAATATTTTAAAATATGGCTTGCATTTTATATCTGTTGGATAGTGTTGTTTAATGGGATTCATGAAATAAACCACTGATAAAGGAAATACAATTCTGAACAAAGTATCTTGATCTCCTCAGAACTATATAAAAATGGTTCATTTTCTTACCATAAAACTCGTTTAAGTTGTGTATAAATAGTTGTATGTAAATCATATAATTCAAAATAAGTTATTTATTAGAAAAAGGCACAAGAATAATAGATTATAATTATAAATGTATAGAAAGATAACATTGCAAAATCAAAAGTACTAACATATATTTAGTTACACATTTGTTATCTGAAGGGAAAATCCTGTCTGTGGTCCTGCAACCATATTAATATAGATATTTGCTTACAAAGAACACTCTTCCTTCAGATAGTTTGAAAGTTTGTGGAAAATTTGTTTTCTCACTGAAGAATTATAAATGGAATCAATGCAAATCAATTATACAAGAATCTTTGCCCAAACCCCTCCATCCATCCCCATAAAAACAAGAGAAAACAAAACAGTACTCTTTCTCCCACAATAAGGCTGTATAAACCATCTGTTCTTTTTCCTTTTCTTTTTTTTCAAGGAATATATTTGCCAACAGGGGGGTCAATTAATGAGGGAAGCCCCAAATACAGTCATAAGCAAGAGCAACGCAATAGTGACTTTCAGGATTTTTTGCTTTGGAGTACTACAATTGTCTGCCTTCGTGTTGATAACTTAATAAATCAATCTTTATTGCCTGAAAGAGTTTATATATAGATCTCAAAGTAAATCATTTATGCTTTCATTTGCATTTTTTAAGATTAGTCCTTCATTTATATTTTTAAAATACTATGCCTCTTTCAGGAATTATCTCCATATAAATTCAGAATGCAGTAGTTGTTCCCTGAGGCAGGAAGCCATCATATACCAGGAGTCACAATCAGACGGGGATGCATTCTGGCGTTTTGCATGCCTGTGTGTATGTGGGGGGTGGGGGGAGGTGGTGGTGGTGTATTATCTCAATTTGTGTCCTGTCCCGTGGAAGGCATCTGTAAGAACCACCATTGGGCTTTGCTGTGTGCTTCAGATCTGAGGATTAATCTCCAAGGACCTGGAAAAAAAAATGCAACTTTCGAAAGTTCAAAGCAGAAACAGCTTGTGGATTCTAAACTTGTGCTGTACAATATGGTAGCCAGGTGCCTCATGTGGCTATTGAACATGTGGAATATAGGTACTGTGACCGAGAAACTGAATTTTTAATTTTATTTAGCTTTAATTAAGGTAAAGTAAAACCTGACACCAGATTCAGTGGTTGGAAAACTTTAAAGCATGTTTAGGACAACTTCGGATTTAGTTTTTCACCTGTACATTTTATGATATATGAATGCAGATCAAATATTTCTAATCAAATTTCAAATTGAGATGTACTGAAAGTATAATACAAGCCAGATTTAAAGACTTAATACCTAAATAAATAATTCATTAATATTTTATATAGATTACATGTTGAAATGACATTAGTTTGCATATTTGGTTGAAATATATTATTAAAATTATTTTTACGTGTTTTTAAAATTTTTGTTAATGTGGATACTAGAAAATTTTAAATTTTAAATGTGGTTTACATTATATTTCTAATGAACAGTTCTGTCTAAACCAAAGAGGAAAACACATGGAAATATCCTTGAGATACCAAGATCATAAATGGGGTGTCGTGACAAGAGTGAGAAACTAATTACGAGATGGTAAGAGTAGGTGGCAAATAAGAGACAGATCCTACACTGACCTTACTGTGTTGGCAGATGGGTAGCATGTAATGCCTAAACTGGTTTAAGGGTTCAGGATTGAAAACATGATTTTTCAGCTTTTTTTTTTTTTTTAATCTCATAATCAAAACAATTATGTTGTTGCTTTAATAATTTTAATTATATTTATAATTAAATATAAATATTTATAGTCTACAGCCATGCTATCCTGAACAAGCCCAATCCCGTCTGATCTCGGAAGCTAAGCAGGGTTGGGCCTGGTTAGTACTTGGTTGGGAGAGCACCTAGGAAGACCAGGTGCTGTAGGTGTAAAAAATAAAAAAGTTAAGGGATTGTAAGCTGACAAGGTCCTTGCCATCTGTGAGATCAACCAAGGGTTGCCTTGTCTAAAAAAAATTAAAAAATAAAATAAATATTTATAAATATAAATTAAACAATTTTAATTATATAATAGTTTTATTTTTAAAAAGTGTTATTGCAATTCCATCTCCTTTTTGCCTCCCACATGGTACCAAGTGCATTACATAAAGGTATTGAAAGGATTTTACCACAATCAACCCTTAAAATAAAATACACCAGAATTATAGGACAGGAAAAAAGTTCATTTCCAAGAGTAGAAATCTAATGAAGCAGTCATATGAGCCACTTCGTTATGTAAAATCTGTTTCATAAACTAAGTATTAGATTGATTAATCCATTGGACAGTTTGCAACAAACTGTATTAAATTATGTTCACCGTGGAAGTCCTAGTACCCTCATGTTGAAGTCAAATAGCCTTCCTCTCCACGTAAGTAAGATGCAGGCTCACTGTAGAAAAATCAGAAACACCAACAAACAAAAAGGAAAAAATAATAATCACTTTTAACCTACACCACCCAGAAATAATGACTGTAAATTTGTCTTGCATCTTCTTTCAAGGAGAGACAGTTGGTTTTTAGACAGAGTTTGGTGTGTTTTAATAAGCACTGCATCACAAACTCTGTGTTTACTACTTTCACCCTTTTCTTTGAACTGTCTTTGGACTGTTTTTATAGTCCAGACTGAGGTTATCGGTAATAGAAACAACTTAATAAATGATGTCTTGTTGGCTTGAAAATGTTATTCACATAGATTTCCAAAATGCCAAAGATAAAACCAGGAAGTTTTTATTTACTAGAAAATCTTGTTGAACATTTTCTGACACTATTAGTAAGATAAAGAGAGTGCGGATGAAAGAAAACATGAATTCTGAGTCCTGAAGAGCCTGTGCTTATTAGTACTTTCAGCAGAAATCATGAAGGGCCACCTCATCAGGCAGATTGATGAAGCCTCATTAGGAAAAGGCTTAAAGTGTTTTGAGACTCATGCTTCACAGAAAGCCCTGTAATGGTCCAAAGTGGATGCTAGACAAATATGCCTACCTGCCAATGCTGCCCTTTGATTGGAAGGAGTTCTTGTTTTCTCTTTAAGAGGAAGATGTGCATGCAAGTGTAAAATCACTTGGCAGTTTTAGCAGTGCTACATCTGGGAATGCAAACCCACAGAACTGAAGGTAGTCAAACTTGTTGAGATGAAGTGAAATGCAAAGTGTTCTTAGTCTTCCTTCGGATATTTATTTCCATTCCCTGAATGGCTCAGTATAATATTTCAGAACCTCCCCGTGTTTATTGATTTTAAGACTATTAAGTACCTGAATACCAACATTTCTACTGCCCCTTACCCAATTCCAACCTTATTCTCATCATTAGAGTAACTTAGGGGATATACTGCAGTCTTTGATCTCTGAGGTAATTTCTGGATTTAGATCAATGCCAAAAGTTCAGACAACTGTTAGGAAGTTTGGGGTTTCTTCAGGTTTCTGGTCCAATTGGCAATAAGGCAGGCTGGTGGAGAATTGTCAACCAAGCTCCTCTGAGGTACAAGGTGAGGTACCAAGAAGTGCCTTTGAACTAGGTTTCACACTAAGAATGTATGCACTTGATTTGGGAATTTGATAGTTATTCTAATTCTGATCTAAACAGAATTACCAAACAATGTTAAGGTAGCCTTTCTTTCATGGCAATGTTGAACATCAAACTGCAAGAGATTTTAAAGATGAGGACTGAAGTTAAGGTAGACAGTATGGTAGACATAGTCTATGTGGTAGTATTAAGAATATTTAGAGTATACTCAATTCCAAATAACTGCATTCATCAATGCTCTCATTTACATATTGATACTTTCATCCAACTAATATTCATCTTTTCTGTGCCAGGTATTGCAAAGAGCTCTGTGAACAAACAGCAGACATGATTTCTGACCTCTGGGAATCAGACATTAATTCATAGTTATATAATATCCCTAATTCCTACAAAGCAAAGAAAAAAATAATAATGGATGATGATTCAGTATAGTTGGAAGTGCTAACATAATGTGGGGATTCAACAAAATCTTCCTTGAGCAAGTGACATTTAAGCTCATGGAAAGTTTTGTGATGCATTGCTAGATGTTGGAAATATGAAGATAAATAAGGCCTAATCCCTGTTCTTGAGAAGTGTATGTCTAGGAAAGAGACATGCAAACCAGTAATAATAGTCTTCTGTGAAAAATGCTCTATAAAAGCATATGCATTGTAGTAAATCCTGCAGATTGTGGGTAATTAATTTTGTCTGACCATCTCAGGAAAGGCTTTATGAGATGAGATTACTTTAGATGTGGGTTTTGAAAACTGAGAAAAATTACCAAGCAATCAAGATAGGGAAGAATATGGCAAGTAATGACTTATTACCAAGAGTAAGAAAGAGCCCAGTGTGTTTGTCAAACCCTAAGAAGGGAAGGCTCAAAGGCAGTTGGTCAAAGGTGAGATTATATATAGAGCAGGATGGTAAAATTTAAGGCATACCAAGTGTTGTGTGAAAGAGTTAATAGTTCTCTTTTAGGAGTGGAGGAGCCATTGGAGTATTTTAATTAGAAATTTGAAATCAATTAGTGTTTTTAGATTGATCATCTGAACATAAAAAGGAAGGATGGATTTGGCTTCTGGAGAGGCTGGACTCATGGACACTGATTAGGAAGCCATTGCAATAGAGAGAGGAGAGAAGGACTTCAACTGTGGCAGTAGCCAGGGAGATTTAAGAGATATTTAGGAGTGAAAATCAATGCTAATTGAAGAATGACTGGCTAGGATAGATGAAGGAGAGAGAGGATTCCAGAATACATTGAGATTTGTACCTTGTGGGTAATTAATGGTATTTACAGAGCCAGTGCTAGCTAGTAGAAAGTCTTAAGATTTGAGATTGGAATTCTGGCTTTACCACTAACCAAGTAAACACTTGAAATGTTATTTAAACTCACCAAACCTCAGTTTTCTCATCTATGCAAAAATGATTTTAAATAATTTTGTAGGATTTGTGGAAAGATACTTATGAAAATGCTTGGCAAAGTGCCTTGCCTATAATCTACATTCAACACATATTTTCTTCACAAGGACTGAAGGACTGAAGGATACTTTGGATTAGGATGAATGTAAGATAATGAGTTCAGTTTTATGCATGCTGACTTTAAAGTTGGTATTTTATGTGGAGACGTATATATCCAGTATGTATTCAGAAATAGAGGTGGAGAACTGGGTGGGGGGGTGGTGAAAATACAAGCCTAAGAACTTGGAGATGAAACTATTTAGGTGATAGTTGAAATCAAATGAGATTCTACCAAGTATAAATTAAGGAAAGATTTCTTGAAGTGAAATCTCTGGTGCTCGGTATCTAAATAATTAGAGTAGGAAGAAGAGGAATGAAACAGTGGAAATGAGACCAGAACCTGCCTAGGACAAGAGGAGTACTTTAAGAAGGGAACTCTGACAAGTCTTAGAACTGACAAGTAACTTGAGGAATAAAGAGACTTCTTTTAGTATAACAGATAAGTGATCACTGACAATCTTGGAGCAGTTTCAAATGGCGGTGAGGAGCAGAATGCAGATTGTGGTGAATTGAGGGAAGAACAGAAAATGAAAAAATAATTATGAAATATAGAATTCCCTTTTAAGAAATTTGGCATGGAGGATTGCGATGGTCATTAAAAGTGGTACGGGATGAGGAAAAGAGGCTTTAATTTATGTTAGTAGACACTGAGTATTGAGGAAGAGGAGGTAGATAAATGATGGTAGATAAATAATGAAGGGATGTTCTAGAAGAGGCTACGAGTTAGGAAATGTAAACCACAAAACAATTAATTTGCCTTGGAAGAAGGTACAAATTCTCCGAGTCAGAAAGAAAGAGAATAAAGTTAGAAAGACTATTAATATTTGAACATTAAGAAACTTTCAATGTCAATCCAGCTGTTATATCCTGTTAGCTAATATTTTTTGTGTCCTAATAACTTATGTTTTAAGTTCTTTAATTATATTGGCTAGCACCTTTTAATATTATCTCTAGGTAAAATGAATTATTAAATTTTCACTCAGTACAAGCTAAGTGAAATCTCACCTCTGTCCTCTTTTTCCAGAAAACAAAACAAAACAAAACAAAACCAAAATTTGGAAAATACTGATTAATAAAGTAGCCCCAAGAATGACTGGATCTCAAAAATTGCACTATCTGTACCAGGATCTTCAACTGTCAGAGAAATACGTTCCCCTAATGATTTGTATAACCTAGGGAAATGTTAGAACTAAATATCATGCGATATTTAGGTTGACGTTGGGACGTTGGGGTATGTGTTAGCTCCTAACATATAATTATTACAATAATGAAATGATTCGTATTGTTTCACTATTGTTATAAATGAGTTTTTGGTTGAGAATTTGCCTGTTGAAACCTTACTTGTCCTCCTGCTTTTCCTACTATTTTTACATATCTTTGTTCTTTTTTATCTTAACTGTTAACTCGGGCTTAGATTAGGATTGTAAACAATTAATTTTGTATCGTTTATGTTTGAAAACAAGTAACACGGGACCTTTCCAAGTAGATGAACACATAATTTAACTAGATCATCTTCATTTTATTGCATTATAAACACATTAGAAACACAAAACAACCAGCCTCTACTCATAATGGTGATTCTAGAAATGATAAAGACCACATTCTAGATTTATATTATAAAACAATTGCAGTAAAATTTGCAGATAGAAGGGTCACACATTTGATATGAGATGAGAAGTGAACCCAAAGCTGATCAGAAGTGAACCCAAAGTAAGCATCTCAAATAAAAGCTTTCAAAGGACTAAGACTATGTAGAACAGGTTGGATTTTTAGGTATCTTAATATTATAGGTATTTAACAATATTGCTGGCTGCTACTCTCAGCCCACTTTTATATTTTAATTTTACCATAAGTAGGGATCTTTAGTATTCTATCTTTGTTCTTCAGCACTTCTTTTCTACCTTTTACCTAGATGATCTCAAACATATTTTCAGATTCACTACTTATTTTGTTCAAGTGCTTTGAAATATGTTTCATTAGCCCTGATCTTGCTATGTTCATATATGTAAATCTAAACACGGATATCTGTATTTAATGCACCAACAGCATTGATACTTAGTATTTTCAAAACTAGACTTGAGCCCTTCTCATCAACCTTACTTGTCCTCCTGCTTTTCCTACTTTAATGAAGGATGCAACCAAGCACCAGACACTTAAGTTGGGAAGAAATCACAGTCACCATCCAAGTAAAAGTCAAAGTCAACATGTTGTATTTCATTCTAGGCTTTCTTTAAGCATGGCATTTGTTTGTTTAATTTTTTAAAAGTTTATATTTTTATTTTTTTAAAATTATAGTTGACATACAATATTATATTAGTGTTGGGTGTACAATGCAACTATTTAATATTTCTATAACTTATGAAGTAATCGCTCTGATAAATCTGGTACCCATTTGACACCATACATAGTTCTTACAATACTACTGACTATATTCCTCATGCTATACTCTACATCCCCATGACTATTTTGTAACTACCCATTTATACCTCTTAATCCTCTGCCCACTTCACCCATCCCCTCATCTCTCAATCCTGCAATCATCAAAATGTTCTCTGTATCTATGAGCTTGTTTCTGTTGTTTGTATATCCTGTTCTCTAGATTCCACATATAAGTGAAATTATATGACATTAGTCTTTCTCTGTCGGACTTATTCCACTTACACAGTACCCTCTAGGTCCATCTCTATGTTGCAGATCGAAAGATTTCAGTCTTCTTTATGGGCGAGTAGTATTCCATTTTATATATGTACTACCTCTTCTTTATTCATTCATCCACTGATGGTCACCCAGTAGCCTCCATATCTTGGCTATTGTAAATAATGCTGAAATGCACATATGAATGCATATGTCCCTTGGAAGTTGTGTTTGGAGTTTCTTTGGATAAATACCCAGAAGTGAGATTGCTGGGTCCTTCTTGGTCTCTTGTTATAACCTTTGTTTTAAGGCCTAATTCATCTAGTATTAGCATTGCTACCCCAACTTTGTTTTGTTTGTTTTCATTTTAATGAAATATCTTTTTCCGTCCCTTTACTTTCAGTGTATGCTTGTCTTTCAATCTGAGGTGAGTATCTTGTAGGCAGCTTATGTAAAGGTCTTGTCTTTTTATCCATTCAGCCACCCTGTGTCCTTTGATTAGAGCAATTAATTCAATCACATTTAAAGTAAATGTTGCTAGATATGTAGTTATTGTCATTTTATTTTTCATAATTTAGGTTTTTTTCTTCTTAAAGAAGCCTTTTTTAACATTTCTTGTGATACTGGTTTGGTGGTGATAAACTCCTTTAGTTTTTTCTTGTCTGCGAAGCTCTTTATCTACCCTTTGATTCTAAAATGATAGCTTTGCCAGGTCACCTTGATTGTAGGTCCTTTCTTTTCATCACCTTGAATATTTTGTGCCAGTCCCTTCTGGCGGGCAAAGTTGAGAAATCAGCCTACAGTCTTATGGGAGCTCCCTTGTAGGTAACTAACTTCTATTATCTTGCTGCTTTTAAGGTTCTCTCTTTGTCTTTAAGCTGTGACATTTTAATGATGATGTGTCTTGGTGTGGGCCTTTGGTTTGATCTTATTTGAGACTCTCTGTACTTTCTGGGCTTGTATGTCTGTTTCATTTGCCAAGTTAGGGGGATTTTCAGTCATTATTTCTTCAAATAGGTTTTCAATTCCTTGCTCTCCTCTTCTCCTTCTGGTATCCCTATGATACAAATGTTGGTGTGCTTGATGTTGTCACAGAAGCCCCTTGAACTATCCTTATATTTTTGGATTTTTTTTCTTTTTGCTATTCTCATTGAGTATTTTCTGCTACCTTATCTTCCAAATCACTGATTTTATCCTCTTTCATCTATTATATTGTTGTTTCTTTTTAATGTACTCTTTTAGTTATTGTATTCTTTACTTGACTTTTTTAAAAAAATATTTTCTATCTCTATTTTTATGTTTTCTATCTCTGTTAAAGTTCTCACTGAGTTCATCTACTCTTCCTTCAAGTTCAGTGAGTATCCTGAGTGTTTAAACTCTGCATCTGGTAGATTGCTTGTCTCTATTTTAATTTTTGAGCTCTACTGTGTTCTTTCATTCGAGACATGTCTCTTAGTCTACCCATTTTGGCTGCCTCCCTGTGTTTGTTTCTGTGTATTAGGTCAGACTGCTGTGTCTCCTGGTCTTAGTAGAGTGACCTTATGAAATATGTGTTCTGTGGGGCCCCGTGGTGCAGCCTCCCTGGTTGCCTGAGCTGGGTGCTCCAGGTATGCATGCCCTCCTGTTGTAGTTGAGTTTTGGTTGCTGTTTTCATGTTAATGGGAGGGTCTCTCAGGCCGACTAATTGTGAGGACTGGCTGCGACTACAATGGAGGAGCTGTTGTGTAGGTCCTAACTCTACAGAGCAGGATTTGCTTTAGCAGGGTTATGGTGCCTGCCAAATCTGCTCTTTGGGCATGTTGTTTGTGGAGGTAGCTGGGTAGCACTTGTGTTTGGCCCCAAGAAGCCACAGGTTGTGCCAGCCTTGGGGCCTCCTAGGAGGGGCACTACTGTAGGACAAATTCAGCTTCAGCCTGTTCCTTTCCCAGGGCCACCTGGCATGAGCTACAAAGTGATTTGCAGATGTCTTCCACCTGCACTGGGCTGGAGTTGCCTGGGAGGGACTAAGCTGTGAACCAAGGCTAGCTGTCACTGCTGCCAGGCTTGGGCTTCTTAGTAAGAGATATGGGGCATATTGAGGCCAGATGCTGCTTGTATGGGATTTGTGAACCTTTAAGAGATTTTAGGAAAGTCTACAGCATGAGCCAAGACAGACTGTTTGCATGGAAAAGCCACTGGAATCAGCTTGGGTGGGCTTGCAAGTTGGGTAGGGCGGAGTCTCAAGGACTCATCAGGGTGTGGAGTATGATGTTATCCAGGTCGATGTAGACTCAGATGTAGTGGCCGCCTGGGTCTGTAAGCCAGCTGTGAAGGAGGGCTCAACAAAGGAACATTGGTGTTTGCCAGCCTTTCTGTCTGGGGGAAAGCTGCCCTTCCAGCTCTTGCCCTAAAGCCAGACAACTCAATTACTTCCCATATGTCCCTGGTGCCTTTCAAGCTGCTGCACCAGTGCTGGAGCTCAGAGTGAGTGATTCCACCAGCCCTTAAGAGTAATTCCTGAAGATGCATTCCTGGGACATCAGCAAACCTCTATCCATCTCACTTAGCTACAAACTCCCCTGGTTTTCACAGCCAGAAGTTGTGGAGACTTTTCTTCCTAGACTGATGCTTTGGGCTGGGGAATTCAGTGTGGAGCTGACACCACTTGCTCCTACAGGGGGACTGCCACAGCTGAGATATCCCTTGTGATTTTCAATTGCCACACATGGATGTGGGGCCAGCCCGTATTGTGTCCCCATCCCGTATTGTGTCCCCATCCCTCCCATCTGTCTCAAGGTGGCTTCTTCCATATAACCTTAGTTATAGGACTTCCGTTCTGCTAGACTTCAGGTGATTTTTATTAATGGTTGTTCTGTTGTAATTTCATTGTGGTCATGAGAGAACTCAAGCAGTGTTTACCTACTCTACCATTTTGACCAGAACTTAAGCATGCCATTTGTTTTTAATAATTGCGCTCATAACATTTTAAAAATTTTTAAAAGAACTTTGGCAATTTAGAGTTACTTTTTACTTCCATGTCAATATTGGTAATTTTATCCTGCCTTCAGACATGGGAGCTCCTGATTCTTGGGCTTTTGGGCTCCCGGACTTAGATCAGTGGGTTCTCCTGATTCTCAGGCCTTCAGACTTTGAATTGTATCACCGGCTTTCCTGGTTCTCCAGCTTGAAGATTTCATATTGTGACACATCTCAGTCTCTGTAATAATGTTATCCAATTTCCATAATAAATTTCCTGTTTTTTATATATATATATATATATATATATATATAAACTCCATATATCCTATTGATTCTATTTCTTTGAAGCATTCTGACTAATACAGGTTTTGGTAATGAAAGGTAATACAGGTTCTAGAGTAATAGAATTCTATTGAAATGGTTGTAGGGATCTCTGGTATTGACTTTCTAATCTGATTAGATTTAAAGATGATAATGGATATTTCTAATAGTAAAGAGATAACAGATAATTTATGGTGTGAACTATTTATAGAGGTATGTAAAATGACTGCTGCATTAGATACTCCTAATCAACCACTTATAAGAAGCAAAAAGTTAGGTGATTCTATATATTATACTTTGAAACATGTTTGGAAAACTAAGGAATGAAACAATGTTGATAGGCTCCTACATTGCTGGACAAAGTGAAGAAAGAAAAGGATGAGTTTAGGAATTCAAATTCCCAGCTCAAACCTTGTATATATGACCTAAGAGCTTGTAGGTGTACTCTGAGGAAAAGCCTTATTTCTAGTAGCTGAAGGAATGAAATTGCTGACAGTCAAACATAGGACCTCATTCTGCCATTGGCTGAAGTACAATGTAAGTTGGATTCCCAGCTTTGTTAGGTGTCTACTGTTAAAGTGAGGGCATTACTTAGGGAAGAGTGAATCCTGTAAATTGGGATTGGGATGTGTGAGAAAACACTGATGAAGTTGTGGACATTGAACCCTTAAATTCTGATGAGTCTTCTTTGTCAGTGGAGGAGATCTCTACACCCTCAGCAAAACTGGCTTTCTTAACCCACAGTGGGAGGGGTGCAGAAGAAAGACTTTCACCAATACTATGAAGAATAAATTTGTGAGGAGAGCCCAGCACCCTTGAAGAGCTCTATGATCACTCTTTGTAGGCCAGACCTCACAGTGGGAACCTCAGTCACTCAATTGGGAAACTAAACACATTTTAGTTTCATTTTTAATTCATGAAATTACTTACAAATATAATTTTTTACTTTTAAAATATTTGAAATATCTTGTCTTATTTGTCATTAGTTTTAATTTTATTGCCTGTGATCTGAAATGGCTCTTCATGATTTTCATTCTCTGGAATTTGTTGAAATTTTGTTTGTGGCCTGTGTATTACATAATTATGTAAATATGTAATGCTAATCCTAAGATCTTATAAGCTTAATGAAATAAGCTTCCAAATGAAAGCTTTATGAAATACAAATTAGATGTGCCAAATTGGAGACATCTTTAATATTCTGAGATATTCCTGAATATTGACATCCACCTTTAAGGAAGAAAGAGGCTAGGGGATTATCCCTTTAAGTCTGTATACATCAGACTTAGAAACAGCTATATCACTTTCACTCACATTCTATCGATCAGAATTCAGTTACATAGCTACACCTAACTGTAGAGAAGGCTAGGGAATGTAGTCTAGCCATGTACCCAGGAGGAATGGAACTTAGGAGAAAACTAGTTACTGTCTGTCAAACCAAGCACATTGTCAATTTTTATAAATGATCTATCTGTATTAGAAAGAAAATTTACATATTACTTGCGTACAGGATTTAATACAGGTTAAGATTGCTTATTGTGTTCTATAAATATGTACTAACATTTTTTTCTTTAGCTTTATCAGATTCTAAGATAGGTGTATTAAACTTTCTCATAATGGTTGCAGAAATCATGTCAATATGACTTTTCCTTTCTTTATATCAGGGTTATGTTGTTAGGTTCATACAATTTATTGTTGCTGTATATTGTGGTCTAGTTATCACTTTTATCATTATATAATATCATTCTTTATTCTTGTTAATGATCTTTGGCTTATATTCAATTAAAAATCTTTTAACTGATATTAATAATGTAATATCTGCTTTGTTTTGGATAGGTTTTGCTTGATAGTCAATTCTTTTATTTCACATTTAGCTTGTCATGTTATTTTAGGTTTATCTCCTATAAGTAGCTTATGATTAGAATGTAAAATATTCAATCTAAAACAATCTTTTGATTCATGTATTTAGTTTATTTTTATTTTTGTTATTACATATTGTGTTTTCTGTTTGCCATGTACCCTGCTTCTTTTTTTCTTATTACTTGCTTTACTTGGATCACTGGAACCTTATTCCTTCTCTTTCTCTCTCTTTGAAAAATATATTATATATTCTTTTTTCATGCCTAAAGATCAACACTCAAGTGTTTACAAAGTATAAAGTTATTATGTTTGTGTATGATACACATATTAGTAACTATTGCTTTTGTCTAAATCTCTTCTGATCTTTTATTTTTTGTTTCCCTTTATAAACATAAATATTAAATTTCTCTTTTTTATTATTTATTTATTTATTTATTTATTTATTTATTTATTATTAGTCATGCCTACAGCACCTGGTCTTCCTAGGTGGTCTCCCATCCAAGTACTAACCAGGCCCAACCCTGCTTAGCTTCCGAGGTCAGACATTGGGCTTGTTCAGGGTGGCTTGGCTGTAGACCATGGACCGTGGGTCCACTGGGGTGCAAACCCAGGGCCTTCTGTGTATAAAACAGACGTACTAACTGCTACACTATGGAACCATATCCAGTTTCTCTTTTTTAAAATACAAAGATGGTTTTGTTCATTTTGTAGTCAATATTTTATTATATTACCAATATATTTATAAAATTTTTCTGAAACTTTGCTTCTTATAATCTTTTCCTACCTCTGTTACATAAACTTTTATGCCACAAAGAGAAATAACTATGTCCTTAACAGCTGTGGCAAGTTCAAGGCACAAAAGAGAAAGTTGTTCTTTCTTGTGATATTTTCCTGTGTGTTTTTTTCTTATTTTCCAAGGTATTTGTTTTCTGTGTCCTGGACAGTCTTTTGTATTTTCTGGGACCAAGAGGACTAAGAGGACATATTACTGATGAGGATTCATTTAACTCATTTTGAAACATTATAACCAATTTATAAAGGAATTTGAGATTTGACTCTTTAAATGCAGTAATAGTATCTAAAAACATTTGCATATCAGAGTTCTCAAGAGGACTAGATTTTTTTAACTCCAAAGAAGCCACTATAACAGGTATTCATATATAGTTTTAGTTTGTTTTGGAATACTTCCAAAATATTAATTTACCATTTCCTTAAGAGTCACTGTCTTAACATTCCCTCATAGTTGCTGTTTAAAGACTAGTGTTTATTCAATGATTAAATTCTCATTTTTATTAAAATAATAACTATTGATTATTTTTATGGACTGTATTAGATGTTCTTGCAAATGCACCAGGATAAGAAAGCAAAATAATTGGTATAAATAGTAGAAGAGAAAATATAAAACATTTGTTTTGTAATAAAGTTGAAAACCTTGAAAATACAAGAGATTTTATTTTAAAAAGTAAAATTAAGAAACAATTTTTTTAAGTGACTAGATGTAGACTGACTATCCAAAAATCAATAAGTATTTATTTTATATGTAGGTATTAAAATAGAAGATGAGATAAATGGATAAGTAAATAGCTAAAACAGCACCTTAAGTGTTTAATGACAAAGGATAGGTTTGGGAAAAATAATACTTATATCTGCAAGTGATATAAGTTGACAAGACAAAGACAACTCAAAGTTAGAGTATGTGAATAGGCAATTCACTCTTGGGCTGTTCACATGGCACTGAATCATTGGAAAAGATGATGCACGAGCAGATAAAAATAAAGGTAGACTAATTATCATATTTATCAGACTAGTAAAACTTATTTCTGATGGGGATGTGGCAAACATGGACTACTAGTTAGTACTGGTATATTTGCAAATTATTACATTTTTCTCTCATATTTATTACATTTCAAAGTGCATAAATCTTTCACTTCAGATATCCTAATTCAGTAACACTATTTCTTAGAAGGTTTCAACAAGTAGGGATATGTCTATTCAAGTGTCTATAGCAACATTATTCATAGTGATAAAAAAAAATGGAAATGAAAAAACTACTCAAAATAGAGGAATGTTGGAATAATTATGGTACCACTACAGCACAATGTTGCATACAACCACCAAAAAGAGACTTATACCAGTTGGCTTAAAATAATTTCCACAAAGTATTTAAATATGAAAATCAACATGTCTTAAAATCTACTAAATTTTTTAATTGCAATATTTGTATGTATGTGTGGTATATGTTCATTTATATTTATTTAGGTTCTGATAAAATAATGAAAGAGATATCCTAACTCTCTCACCTAGGTTTTCTAGAGTGGAATGATGAGAATGGAGTAGGAGAGGAATGGGGAGGAGACAACAAACTTTTAGGACTAGAAATTTAAAAGGCTTCACTAAAGCAAAGAAACACCAAAACACACAAACCCTAGCAAGTATGTTATCCCATTTATATAATTATCTATAATGAAAAATAAAACAATATAAAGATAATTAATTAATACCATGAATGAAATTAATATGTTTCAAGACTTTTGATGAGATGGGTTTTAAATCATTGGGAAATGGTAAATGTAAAAACACCGTTATTGGAAATTTTTAACATGAAGTTCAAATTTAGCAACTGAGAGATATCAGTGTTCAGGTCCTCCCCAAGTACATTCCCATCTAATCAATATTTTATTAATATAGCAGCAACAACAAGTAAGCACTCAAAGATATATAATGGTGAAATATTTGCAAAGAATTCTACCCACCACTGAAGCAGGACTTCTAAAACTATCTCCCCGCTGCTAAACCATTGTATTTATCTTTCGAAATGAGCTTACAGAATAAATAGAAACAAAACAGAATGGAAAGTTCATGTATTTTAGACTTAGCCAGGCTTCAGTTTTATTCTAGTCTTTGCCACTACTATCTGTAATCAAGAATATGTTATGACAATAAACCCTTATTTATTATCTCTCCATTAACCTATCTATCAATATATGTCTATAGCTGTCAGCACCAACTAGATGGTTCGTATAAGCACAAGTCAGTCATCAGAGGAGATTGTCACAGCCTAGATTAGTAGCTGTGTGACCTTAAATTAGTTATTTTCATTTCCTCATCCCTAATATGGAGAAAATAACAATAGTACTCACAAAATTATTGTGAGAATTCAATTAGATAATATATGTAAAGCATTAATTAGGGTATTATACACATAAAAGGTGTTTGATAGAAACAGCTTAAAGAATCAGAAATTAATATTCAATTCAGTCATAGAGCATAAACTTAGGGAAAATTTATTGGTCAAACCTCAACTACTCAGAACTAATATTTTGGACATTGTGGTATGTGTGTATGATATCATGAAGAATATTAAATGTTATGTATTATTAAAGAAAATTGTCCACATTGACCATAATGATAAATATGGAAAAAGTAACAAAATGAACAGTTAGAAGTAAAAAGCAGCCTTAGAAATTTAAAAGTTATTCTAATTATAGCCATTAATGAGAGTTACCAACCATACATTCTTTATTAAATCATATAACATATCATTTTTTTTTGTGCATTGCAACATACTAACATTACTTTTTCTACATCTCCAGGTAAATCACTTGCTTCTCATTGCTTCCATTGCCTCAGGATTTCAATAAGGATCTTTACTAGAGAAACTCTAAGTTCTATTTCAGTTTTAAAATACTATGATTTTATGACCACAAAAGAGCTTATTCCCAGTTTTCTACTCTGAGTCAACACTTAAGAGAATCATGGAAGACCTACTGTCTCTGGCTATGTATTTATTTTCTTATTCCAAAATCTTCCTTATCCTTCTCGTCTGTCATCCCCATTAATTCTTCAAGTTTCTTCTCCAAATATTTCTTTAATGACCTTCGTATTGCCTTCATTTTCCTCCGATGAGTGACAAAAATATGGAATCTAGAGTAGAGAAACAAGATAATTCCAACTTCAATATTAGTAGCCCAACTTTTAAAAACAATTATACATTTTTTTTTTATTCCTTTCTGGATAACTCTTCAATCCTCATACTTCATTGTACCTCCTCCATTTCCCTTGTTTCAACTTTTATCCCATCAAACTTTCATTCACTTCATTCCTGTTAGTATCATATCCCAAAGTTTCAAATGACTTCTTTCCCCTTATTTCTATTGGAAGGACGGGGAAGTTTGAGCAGTCTCTTTGCCAGAGGAGCGCCTGACCCAGTGTTTGTTTGGAGGGAGAAAAACTCACAGTAACAAAGCACTTCCCAATATTACAGCTTCTGCTAGCAATATCAGAAATAGTGCAATTTCTTGATTTTCAAGCTTCCTTGAATCCTCTTCTGGAAGGAGAAAGGGAAAAAAGTAAGTTTTGGAGATGAAAAATAATGAGAACTTATTCATAATAGAAGATTTTTTTTTAACCTACAACTATTGCTCTATTCACCACTTCTGTCACTGTTTTCTGATGGCTGTGATTTTTATTATTCTTAGAACTCTAGGCTCTAAAAAACTTTTACCCTTACTGCCCCTAGCCTAATTTCTCTACCCTTAGTCCAGCCTTTTTATTTCTCAGCCCTTCAGTTGGTCCAGTGCCCAACAATTCATACTAGTACAAATTTTGCCCAACATTTTAGCTTTTATTTGTAACAGCATGATCAACATAGAAGATGCTCAACAAATATTTGTCAAATAAATCAGTGAGTGACTCATTACCTTGACCCCTGACCCCTCCAAATGCCATACCACAATCTTTGTTACCTCCACAATACTCTCCTTTGAAGCATCGGGTAGTGATGCGAAGACAGGTCCAACAATCCAAGATGGGACCTTCAATCACAACTGATAAAGAGAAGAAAGACAGTTGGAGGAGACCATGTCATAGAATTTCTTTAGTTCAGATATCAAGTATGGATTAGGTCTCAGGCATTTCCAGGACTCTTAAGGTTACATTGTTCTCAATTTCCTTTTCCTCTAATGGTCAAGTTTTCTGATGGTTCAAAACCTTCTGTAATTTAAGTCAGATCTCAGGAGAAGAAATGGGAAAAATGATTCCATGGCTTATACTGGTGCTATGGGTTGTAAACTATACTTTCGGAGACCTCTGAGCATCTCCAAAATCTGTGAGGTGACTGAGATTTCCATAAGCTAGATTTTATTGTCAGATATTATTGACATTCCTCCTTGGAACCACAGTGCTAAGAAGTGGGTTCTTAATGTGGACAGGTGGGAGAGATAGGGCTGTATAGAGCAAAGCATATGGGAGAATAGGAGCTGAAACCTAAAGGTGTCACATGTACTGTACTCACCACAATCTTCAGAACAAGCTAAAAGAGAATCAGAGAGTTCTCATGAGCTTAGAATCAACTTAGAGTTTGTCATATTTAAACCCAAGTAGCTTTTATTTGGTTACCCATTAAGTTTCAGCCACCCCTTTACCCATTCTAAATCACTAATATGAAACCACATTCTTCCTCTCACCCCTCATTTCTTATTTCTTTCACATAATTTCAGTGTTGTTAGATAGACATCTTTTATTACCAACTTCAGAGAACTTCTTTAATATTTCTTTCAGTTTGGATTCCAGGTTTTGGCGGACATCGAGAAGCTTGCCTTGAAGGATAAAGCCACCTAAGACGAGTAGAAGGAACATCAGAAAATAAAGGTGGCCTTTCCCCTTAGAATATAATTTTAATTGTTTTGCCTTGTTTCCCCCAGCAAACTTTCTTCACACTTGCTTGAGAAATACAGTATTTTAACATTGAAACAATACCTCACCTTTCCATGTTTCATTGCCCAGTTTAGAAAGTTCATTCTTCAGCCATATTCTCAAATTGACAGCCTTTTCAACAGCTAGAGAAGAGAGGTAAAATTATATGTGGGGAAATAATTACATCTGTGGAGGAAATTTTGTGGGCCCAGGTGCTCTTTTCCCTGCCTCCCTTCTCCCTTTAACCCCCAAAACTCTCAAGGACTCAAGCTTCCCTCACCCAACACCCGAAGCATCTTGTTCCCGTGGGAGACCTTGAAGCTTAAATTGATCATCTCCTTAATCTGCCGTTCAAGCAGATGAGTTTGGCCAGGGATTTCTGAGGGTACCAGCTTTGCCAGCAAGGACTTAATATCTTCTATGAATTTGGGGTCACATTCCAAGCAGCCTTTGACCCCATGGAAGGCTGCCAGGGACAAGGGCAGGAGCAGGAACAACCATAGGTCTCCCATTTCCTTGCCACAACCGCCCTTGCCCCAACAGCAGGTTGTCCTGGCAACTAGTTCACCTAGTTCCCTTTTCTTCAAAAATCCAGGAATAAGAGCCTTGTCCTGGAGAGTCTGACTCCACTTCCCTCTCCATTTTCATCCCACTTCTAGGCAACTTCATTTCCGTAAGGATCTTCAGTTATTTTCTGACTTTTATCCTTCATTCCAGGGAGAGGGAACTTCCAGTTGGGGAGCAGATACCTGAGTTCTGAGTGTAGAACACAAGGAGAGGGAAAGGCTTGAGCTCACACAAGCAGAGTTCTGTGCAGGGAAATATAGAAAAAGTTTATTTAGGTCTCTCCCTTACTGTGTCTTTACTAAGTTCCCACACCCCTTCTGACCATTAGGGTCATATCTCAAGAAAGATATCTTATAGACCTTTAGATACTACTTAACCAAAACTCTACTTCTATAGAGAAGGTAAGAAAAACCCAGAATATTGAGTTTCTTGGGGTCCCGGTCCCTGATGGTGAATATATAAGTGAGAATCCAGTAACATTCAAGGTCCTTCAGCAGGATCATCTTGAAAGTACTAATGATGAAGTGTGTGAATATAAGAAAAAAGCCACAGTTATCATGAGATGACCTATTATGCCACTTACATGGAAGGTGGCCAAATACACATGTGTTTCCTTCAGTTTAAGGCTTTTTGAATAAGAATGTTCTTTGTTATTTAAAGAAATTAAGACTGCTTTGCAGACTTTTTAGACCACCAATTACCTTTTTTCTAATATATTGCTTTTATGACTGACCTGCCTCCTATGTGCCAGATATGTACTAAACACTTCAGACAAATTACTGCAAGTCCTCATGGCACAACAATACTTTGAGAGTTTATATTCATTTTATAGATTAGAAATTTAGGCTTAGAGATGTGAAACAGTCCTCCTTGTCAAGTAATTTAACAGTTATAGAATCAGGATTCCAACACATGTCTGTCTGATTTCAGACTCTATGTACGTTAACTATTGCCTCATAATTTTCTGGGATAATACAGAAAGTGATCTCTTGGAATTTGATAAATCAGAAGATGGTGGTGGGCATTCAAATCCTTTGATGCTCCAAAATCAGCACCTCTCTGCTCTGATTTTATTTTCCCTTGTCTAGGGAATGATAACCCAAAGGATTTTTACATGCTGAGGGCTGAAGGCACATGATAATAGGGTTAAATTAATTCTGGAAACCAAAGTTGGAGACTAAGGGGGCTTAGAAACTTGGCTGGCTGGTGGGCAGGTGTAAGAAAAACTTTTCTTCTAGAGAAATATATGTTATGGATGAGCTATTTTCCAGTTAACAATACATATCTTTACTTTTGGATTGGGCAGTTTAAAGAGATGCTATGCCATGTGACTGAATAATTCTACTATTCCATGGCATAATATCGTGACCCAGACTAAATGGCCCATCTGTCATATTTTATTCTTGTCTTCCCCTTCCAGGAAATCAAGAATTTTAGGATGAAAGAAAAATAGTTTGACTTTTTAACAATCTTGGGAAGACTGAAATAGCAAGCCATTTCCTAAAAAGACAGAGCTTATAATTGAAGGGAACGTATAAAAGAAAAAATCACAGAGGAAATATCATTCTCATGGAGTGAACAGATAACAAAGGAGTGTGCTAATGGCAGAGAGGTACACACAGAAGTCCATGAGAAGACAAACTGCACTGAGTCTGGAAGAACTTCTTATAGATAGGCTGGATCCAAGAGAATAGAAACCATAGTCAGTGATATATGGGGATGAGTGAGAACCCAGTAATGTTCAGGAGTCTCTAAAAGAAGCATCCTGAAAGTACTGATTATGGAGTATGTAACATATAAGAATATAACCATAATTATCATGGGCTAGTCCTTTGAATTTCATAAATGTAAAATATTTGATCCTTGGAAAAGAAGAGCCATCTGGGAATTGATTAATCATGTAATGATCACATTACTTAAAAAATACTTATGTGAGAAGTAAAGGCTAATACCCACATCCTTCATTGATTATGATAATATTTGGTTTGGATTGGCATGGAGAAAATATGATTTATAGTCGGTATGAATCTGTAGAATAGCTAACTGAACTCTTTATTTGCTTAAAGTAGTATAATAGATACATAGTAACACATGCATTCATAATATTATACTAAATATATATTTATTCATTTGTGGTTCTTACACAAATTAGATATTCATGGACAGTATTTTAGATGTTTTTTGTCCGATAAAACATTTAGACAGTGCTAACAATTAGAGTCCCCCTTTTTAAGGGTTAGAATCACTTGTTTGTATTGGCTTTTGTTACAAATTGTATAGTGAGTGCATTGAGTTTTAAAATCTGAAGAGCAAGTTTCATAAAGAACAGCAAGTAGCTTCTTATCATAATTTCCCCTTATTCTATGGTATTTCTGCTTCCCAGATTCATACAAAAAATAAAAATAGAAAGCTCTCTACCTCAATCTTCTTATAGTCTCTTCCAGCTGAGCCCTGCTGCATTGCTTCCCACCCCTATCACTTCAAAGTATTCTGTAGAAGCTTGGCAAATAATCCAGCTATCTCTTGCAGTAAAAGTGAGGTTCACCTCTTTCCTGACTGTAATTTGAGACTAGGAAGCCATCACTTGCTTTTTGGCCACATTATAAACTATCTGTTTGGGCAGCATAATAATAACAGTTACAAATGTTGAAATAACTACTATATGCCAGATACTTCACATGTAAAATAATTTTAAAATTTTCTATATACCCATTCATTTATATTTCATTGTCATTAAACTAATTTCTCTTTCCATATTCCACTCATCCTTTTGGGAAAGTCATAAGGTTGGAACGTGGATGATGTTGAAAGAATCTCTGATAGAAAATCAAACTAAAAGAAAAGCTGATTGCATTAGTAGGGATTGAGGGAAGAACAAGGGAAGAGGAGTAATGGAAGTAGAAGATCTGTGTTACAACTTCAACTCTCTAACGTGTGGTCCCAAAGAGAAGATATATTAGGTATGTTAGATAGATTAAAGGAAATACTGAGGGAAGAGTAGTTTTTGCCTTCCATTTTTTAAGAGCTCTGAACGCTATACCAGTTACCCACATGTGGACAACTGTATCTGAGGAAGACTATTAGCATGGCAGGATTGGCTAATAGAAGGCACTCCTAAGATAGTGCAAGTTCCCACGTGGTATGGAAAGACCAATATGCTTTCACCGGCTGCTAAGAAAGGATATGCGAGTGAACTCAGGATCTGACTGGGAAACTTGCCAGTTTGCATCATCAAAGCTTCAGGTAAAGGGACCTTATCTGAGAGCTGGATAGCAAAACCTCCAGGCCAGGAAAGAAAATGTCTGCAGAAGCCCCAGGGCATTGATGGGGTCAAATTGTCAGGAAAGACCATCAGACCATGAGGAAATAGAGAACAGGTCCAAAGTGCTACACATGCAGAGTTTCCCAGCAAACACCACAAGAATCAGAGATAGGGTAGTACCAACCTCACCTTGGAAGGTATCAACACATTGTCAAAGAATAAAACAAATATTTTTAAATTAAAAAAAATATGTTATGCAAGAGAGCACATATCAGTAAAGAAATTCACTGCATAGTTCACTGAGGAGGAAAAGGCAAAGTTTTTTTTTTTTTTTTAATACAAGAAAGAGTTCATAATGACCATGCTGTACTTAACTACCATTCTAGCATGCTAGATAAGACAGAGTGAGTCTGTAATTGGACTTGTAGTTAGTTAAAACAAGCCTGATTTTTCAGTGACTAGGAAGGTATTTTAATTAGGCCCCAAGTAGGTCTAGCATCCCAGGGTTACTCAATGTTCATAATTCCTTATCAGTTTCAGGAGGTTAGCGCCAGTGGAGTGAAACAAAGTTTTCTTATCTCCTAGACAAGTGCTTCTGTATGTGGAAGTCTTTCCTCTACATGCTATATACCCACGGGTCCCCTTCAACCAGGGAAGAGGTCCATGAGTTAACATAGGCCCCCTATCTCTTCATTCTTATATCCCATTTTGAAAAGAAGTAGGGAAGAGGAAAGAAATGTGAGTTATTCTTCCCACCCAAAGGAATTTAGTTATCTAAAGAAAGCATTTCAATTGTTGGGTGGGATTGAATTTATCATTTTGTGCTGATACTGCTTTTTTCCCCCACCTCTTTCCAGTGAGGTGAGAAGTCAGACATATTATAGAATATGAAGAAGTTATATCTCCTTTGTATATCTGAGAGTAGTGTTAATAAATGTGTGACTGTGCAACGCAAACACCATAATGAATGTGTATATAGAAAATTTTAAAATTATTTTACATGTGAAGTATCTGGCATATAGTAGTTATTTCAACATTGACTTTAACTGTTGAAATAAGTTATTAAAGAAGGTGTAGAATCTCCATTCCTGGTGATTAGGGGTCACCACTTGTTGTTGGGCAATCTTGTGTAGGGGTTTGGACTCAGTTGAATGGGGTTCCTTCTAGTTGACACAGCTGCTATTATATACAGAGAATGTATATTCTCTGCATATTCAAGTATAAACATACTTTAAAAGTATGTTTCATATTAATTTTTTCTTACATTTACTGCAAATTTAACAACAAATGTATGTTCAATTTCTTTTTCAAAGAATGGAAACTGTGGTATTACGTATCTAGATGGGAAAAGAGTTTGTCAAGTTCCATATTCTATAAATTATTGCCATTTTTAGCATATATACACATACACACACACATATATATGTATGTATGTGTATATATATATACACACATACACATACATACACACATGTACATATATATTTACATATTTTTTGCAACCACTTTGTTTGCCCACATATTTTTTGCAACCACTTTGTTTGCCCATATATATATATGTGTATATATATATGTGTGTATATATATATATGTACACACACACACACACACACATACACATACATACACACATATACATATATATTTGCCAAGATGGATTCTAGGACCACCCCAAATCAGTTTTTTAAGTGGTAAGGAGAAATTTTGCAGAAAAATATAAAATGTTTTTCAATTGCAGCTATTTGAGAATTTTACCATTTCATTTTCTTTTTCTGGTGCCATAAGAAAAGACCTTGACAAAGTGTACATTAACCACTTTTCATTTATGCCAGGTTTAGCTCTATGTCTAAAGGGCATATGTGATAAACTGGTCATACATTATCTCATTTGTATTCTGAGGTTTATGAGCTCTCATAAAACAATTACCATATATACATTTTACAATAAATGGGCAAACAAAGTGGTTGCAAAAAATATGGAAAAGTCAATAATTAATTTTAGATTTTCAAATGTAGCAGAGACACTGGAGCTTTCTCTTCTTTTCAAAAGAGATGGTTTCTTTGTTAGGAATATGCAAGCATGTTAATTCATTACAGTGTGGTTTTTCTTTTTCTAAAGATTGTCGAAGGCCTAATTTATGTGCAAGACTGAAAGCTGTTTAAACGGATAATATGCCTTCTTCATGAGAAATACCACACTTTATGCTCCATTAAATTCAGACATTGACTCTCTAAGCTATGAACCAATTATTTCTTTCCAGAAACAGCAGCATAGTTTTTTCCACAAAGGACAACAGATTATTTCAGGCTGCTATTAATCTCCACATAGTCCACAAAATACATAGGACATTAGGGAGAAAACAATTGAGTAGCTATTTTAACACTTGTAGAAATGCTATACAAAGAGGAAATAAAAAGAAGATGCTTGTCTGTTTGCTACTCCTAAATTATTTCAAATCCTCCAAAAAAGAGAGAAAAAGTCTTTAAAGTAATCAAGAGTTACATTTGATGTTGAAACAGTGCTTGTGGATGGACACAGATGGATATTTATCTGCTTGATCTGTTTCCCCCATCGCGTATGGCTGAATACTTGTACAGTCCTATTGCATGCTCCACTAGTTGGATGGTACAGTGAGTGAAATGCCTATTAGCATCCTAAAATGGGTTCTTTTATGTTACAGCATTGTTATATATATGATAATGGGCCAATTCTCATAGTAAAAACCAGAAGAATATAGTGGTACCTCATCATAACCTATCATAGGTTAGAATTTAATATAATAGCAGTGGATCATTTTGGGGGTACTCTAAGTAGCCTAACAACTTATAAAACAACACACACCAGTTCATGTATCAAAATCTAAAGAGAATTTCAATAATGAGAAGCTGGTAACTAATTATTTGTGTAAAACTTTACTTTTCTCATTCATCTAGTCAAAAATATTTGAGCTCCTACTATTTAACTGTCATTCAACAACTATTTATTGAACATTTATCAATAATATCAATAAAAAGAGTCTGAGGACAGATATGCCTCTACCTTCATAGTACTTGCAATCAAAAACAGTGCTGACATTTTAATCTAATTTTTTTTATGTGCTCTAATGGCATTTTCTCCCTCCCATACTCCCTTCCTTCCTTCCTTCCTTCCTTCCTTCCTTCCTTCCTTCCTTCCTTCCTTTCCTTCTTTCCTTCCTCTTCCTCCTTTTCTGTATCTGTGTTTATAAATAAGCAGTTTTCTTGTTTCTGAATGGAGATTTCACTTAGTTCTGTCCAAATTGAGAAACATTTGGTTAGCTTGGTTCACAGATGAGAGAGACGGACTTGGATTAGTTTAAGCCAGTTAAAATATTTCATCCCCTCAGGCACCGGATCAATTATGGGTATGTCAACCAGCGTTAGTGAGGTACTTGGCAAATACTAGTGGGAGGTTTTGGGGGAAAAGACATTTCCTCCTCCTTCCCTCAGAAGCTACCAGAAGAAACTGACTGCCCCTAAGACTTGGTAACATAAAAAATATAAACACTGAGCTGCAACTGCTGGAGGTGAGTTGGAGCTGGCCCTTGACTGCCTCATGAGAGCTGATTGCACAACCCACTCTGCATTCAGTGACATCACGTTGGTAGTTTGAAATGAACATGTTGGGAGTATTTGCACCATAGAAATCACAAGTTCTACAAATGAAGCACTTTCTCTCTTCATCTCTTTCCTCCCTCATTCTCCCTCCTCCTTCCCCCCTCCTCCTCTACTCGCTCCTCCCTTTCCCTCCTTCCCCTCACCCTCCTCCTTCCTCCTCCTCTTCCTCTCTCCTTCTCCCTCCCCCCTCCCTTCCTTCCTCCCTCCTCCTTCCCTCTCTGAGAGGTAGCTGCAGAGTGCAGAGATAGCACGAGGCCAATGGAGAAACTTAGAGAAATTGGGTCTTGATGATATAATTTAACTATTAGATCAAGTTTTACTGGAAACCTGTCTTATTTCTGGATATTTCAGTTATGTGAGCATAGAACATCTCCACAAAATAGCAAAGAAAAGTTTCATGGTCAATGTACATTTTTTGAAGTTAGAACATTCCAAATCAACCTTATTCAAAGTGTGTTCTTAGATGCTAATTGAGGTTTCAGAAAAAAGGAATATGCATACTGGGAATCTTAAAAGAGGGATTGGCAAATTTGAATCTGTAACTCTGCTTTTCAAGGTAAATCTGGTTGACTCAGGAGGCTGATAATTGGAAAAGGCAGTTTAATTGTTGAAGACCTGTACTGCCTGCAGAGGTAAAGGTTAAGTAATTACACAAAATGCGGTATTAACCTAAGCACTGAATCCAATGATCAGTAAAACTTGCAACATATATTTGTTAAGTATTACTCTAGTAAAATTTGCAAAACCACATCTGTGAATCTGAACTAGTCACTAACCATCTCGGCAGTGAGCTTAAAAGCTGAGACTAAGAGGGAAGACAAATACAAAATAACAGTGTGGTCAAATTAAAACTTCTGTTTTAATATGACCAGAGAGCAGTAGAGTCACTTGATTGTATGGAGGCTAAAATAAAATAGTGAGTCTTAATAGTGAACTTCTATCAGTTTTTGCTAATTTATTAAAAGTTGAAAGTAAAGAAAACAAAACTATGATAAACAAATTATTAATAGAGAAATATTTGTACACTTTCTAAAGCTAATTTTTGTACAAAAACTTTTTCTTGTGAATTCATTGACAATATTAGCAGGGGAGTTAGATCTTAAGTATTTAATGAAGTCCTGATATGTGTCAGACACTTTTAGAAGTATGCATTTCATTTGCATATGACAGCCTCATGGACAAAGGGCTGATATTCTCTATTTATTAAGCAAAGACATTGAAACTCTAAAAGGAAAAATTACTTCTCATTGCTTATGTGTCCTGTGAGGGCGGGAGTTCGGGTCCAACTCTCATGTCCATACTTAGCTGAATTAGATCACATCAATTAAATATCTTGATGCTTATTTAATCTTAGCCCAATCAAAGGATAAATGGATTCAGGAAGAATGAAATTAAAGGGGAAAAGTATTTTTAGTTTTGTTCAGATTATAGAGAATATGAAACAGAGAGCAAACTAGTGAGATGGTTGAACTAATTCTTACACACATCCAAGTAGAGTTACAAAATGATATTTGATGACATTGCTTAATATTTATTTAGAAGCTTGTTTTCTGACTGTGATTGGAACTTGGAAAATATTGATAGGTAGAGGAAAAGTCCAAAACATGTGGTGAGACTCACGTGATCTTTAATGTGTGGAATAAATAAGGAGGTTTCTGTCAGAATGAAATAATCAAATACTTCCATCTCACAGCATCAGACAGATCACTCAGAAAGACAGAGGAATTTGGAAAAGCAAAATTGTCCCATTAAAATAGCCTTTAAAGTACTAGCTTTATGATGTTGGAGAAGTCAGTTAACCCTTAGTGGCTTAAGGTCAGGCACCTTAACATGGGAATAATAAAGCATACCTCATAAGGTCATAAACATTTATATAAGATATAAACATTCATTTAATGTTGTTGTTAATGGTATTGCTATTGCACATAATAAAAAAAATATTTTCTCTGGCTTTCTCCTTTTGTAGATCTTGCAGAAATCTTTAGGTCTAAGTCTTAAGATTTTTCATTTGTAAAAATTGTTCTAATATACTATAATGCTGATCTGATAGTGTCGTGTTGGGAGAATTAAACTGAACAATGCACATAAAAGTACTTTATAAAATGTAAATTGAGGAGTGATTTCTTTATGATGTCCTCACTACAAAATCCTGTGGATCTTCTCAGTCTACGTTTTTTTGGCTTCTTTGTGGCTTAAATATCATAATTCACTTTTTATTGTCCAGTTTTCTTTACTCAGATCCTCTTTTCCTATCCAGATCTTTTTACTTTCCTTTGCAGGATGTAGTTTTTTTCTTGACCCTTTAATTATAAGTGTTCCACAACGTTCCTCTCGACCTCCTACTATTCTGGCTCTGCTTAATCTCTACTACTCTTATGACTTTGACGTATAAATCCCTTCCTATAGCCTACTTCTAGATTCAAATATCCTCACCCTAAAATGCAGTTTACCAATGGGCTTGACAAAGATTAAATGATTAGTGATTATCAAAATATATTGAATAAATTTAATAAAGTTCTATCCAGCCCCATTATTACACTAGATATTGATATAGAAATAACTTAGCTATAGTATCAGACACCATTAAAATTAGATATTTATCACAATTCTTGGCTATAGACTTTGGGAGAAATAAATAGCCTTAGAGGACAAACTAGGCAAATCTATCCTAATTCAGCGATGGCAGAGATCATTCTGGCATTTAAGTTGTGGCATCTTCATCTTCCTCATCCATTTTCTTTTGCATGAAATATTTATTTAGCATTAACTGTATATAGACTGCTAAGTTTTCTAAAGTGATCCTAGGGTGTGAAAAAGATTAATTTTAGTTTCAAGTTGTTCACATATTTTAAGGCCTATCCTTACCCTCGCACTAGCTATAGCTTTTAGGTTATTATAAATGTGAGTTACACTGAGGAATAAGAGTTCTTTTGTAAATATTCAATTTGACAAATAATCTTGCTTCTGATTTGAAGTCAGTCTGAAAGAAGAAGAAAAAAGTTAACTCCATCAAGTGAAAATTGATACACAAGTCTGAATTGAAAAAGTAATTTTCTTTTAAATTGGAAGATAACTCTTCTTTGAGAGATAATTACTTACCATTTGGAAACTGCTGATTTTATGCAAGGTCATAATAAGAAATACATAAAAGTTAGATTGACATATGAATAATTGACCTGTCTAGTACACTAGATTAGTATTTTCCTTTATATAGTTAAAACATTGAAATGTAGTTTTCAAATAGTTTCCTTATTTCAGGCTGGAAAATTCTTCAGACAGAAAGGACAACAAAATTGCCTCACAGAAACCACCTGATTTATTTAAATTTTGAATTTCATATGAGTGAGAATGTCCAGTATACATAGTGTATTCCTATACTCTTGTTGAGCCTATTGTATATAAACTACTTTTAATTTGCATTAGCAGTTGGCAGTATATTGCAGAGAGAGAAATGTAAGATTATTTATAGAAAATAATCAGTATCATAATATGACTGAAACTCTTTGGAATTGTTAGATAGAAAATAAAAGTTTATTGTAGCAGGAATAATGAAAATTATCAGTATGGGGAAGTGGGGTTGAGATAAAACCAAAGTCACAGCTAATTATTGGTTGATTCAGAATTATGAATCTACTATGTATAATTTCTTAGCTGCTGGAAAAATCAGTTATAATATTAGGTTATATATATAATTTTCTTTACCAGTGAAGAAGGTACTTATAATTTCCATTTTTGCAGATAAACTGTTAGGTTTATGAATGTTAAGATGCTTTCTCATGGCTGTATGATTGATCCATGGCAGAGGCAAGATTAAAATCTAGATCCATTTGATCCTTGATCCCTGGGCCCATAGTCTTTCCACTGCCCTATTTTGTCACTTAATTACCTCTCTACAAAGTGAAACAATGTTATTAAAATATTCTATATAAGGCAGTGTGATTTAACATTAAGTAGTAAAATTTTTCAAGTTAATGGAAATTCATTTTGTGCTAATCCACTGAAAGTAAATTCTGTCTTGCCATGGTCCAGGCCATGTGTTTATGGGGCAGATGGTAAGATCTGAGGTCATGAAAGAATGATAGTGACTGATCTATGTGAGGATTATTAAGATGTTATGATGTAAAAGAATCAGTCCATCCTTAACAAAGTTTTTGAGCATGAAAAATTATAGTTGCATGCTTATATTTTTTAAGTATATTTATAGAAACGTAATATTTTTGAACTTTCTAATTAATATAATTCAGAGATATTGAATACTCATCATTTTAAGGACAAGATTTTTTATAAATAGAATGTTATCATACCAACAAGCTTTATAGCTTAAAAAACTTATTACCATAGTTAATTTACTCACCGGACTAATATATTCATTTACTTTATATAACACAGCAGGTATTGAGCTAGGCTCTGGAGACATATCAATGAGTGACATAGAAAAAATTTCCATTACAGACTACACAAGGAAATAAATGATTAAAACTGATGCAAAAGACCTAAGAGAAAAGAATTTGGTTTTAGAAGAGTACAGGAACCTGGGTGCTAAAGGGAAATGGGTGCTAAAGGAAATTTTTTCATGATAGTAATAAATTTGACCTGAGATATGGAAGATAAATAGGAGTTAAGTAAGGTCAAGAATTTTGAGAGTATGTTCCAGATAGAGAAGAAAGTAAGTGCGAAGGCCCTGAAGCATGAAGATTGTAATTCAAGGAACTGAGAGAGGTTTGACTGAATTGAGGCAGAGAGTAATATGAATTTGCAGATAGAGATAAAGTCCAGGCAACACAGAGCCCTACAGGACAGATTTAAGATTTTGGCTTTGGCCTTAGAGTAGGGAATAGTCTTTGAAATAGTTTAAGCAGTAGGTGATCTGATCAGATGTATGTTTAAAAAGATCACTCAAGCATCAGTTGAGAAAAACTTTAAAGGTGCCAGAATGTATAGAGGGAAAAAAGTAAGCTATTGAAAGCAATAGTGAAGATGAATGAAAATGTTACATTGGACCAGGGGAGTGGAAATGGAGGTCGTGAAGGTGGCTGAATGGTTTTTGGATTTTGTAACTATTACATAGACCTTGGTATTTCAAATAGTAAAAATTAGGTTGTGTTTTTCTGTGTGTGTGTCTTGAGTGAAAAAATAAGGTATGGGGTACATTGGAGACTTTTCCGAAGGAGCAAGAGAAAAACTGTCTCTAGAGAGTATAATTGAACTGGAGGTCAAATGAGGTGAAGGAAGAATGACGTTATTTCTCATTGTGCTGTATGATAGGTTATCAGTAAAGGACCATTTACGGAGGTGGATAATATTGAAAGAAGATGAAGTTTAGTTAGGAAGATTTAGAAACAGTTTATCATAGTGCTTAAGAAATTGATCTCTACCTGAGAGGCCTGGATTTAATTCTTGGGTCAGACACTTGTTAGTTGTATGGACTCGGATAATTTATTTATATTCTTTGTGTCTCATTATCCTCATCTATGAAATGAGGATCATGAAGATATTATCTAACTTAGCAAGAGCAGTACTTGGCACAGGGCAAGAGCTTAATAAGTTAGTATTATTATTATGAGTCATTCGGATGAGTTGAATTTTATGTCCTTTTAAACACCCAAATAGAGATGTTGAGTAAGCTTTTAGAAATATGGGTCTGGAGTTCAGATGCAAGTTCTGGACTGCAGATAAATTTAGAAGTCAGGAGTTTAGATGGTAATCGAAGTCAGGAGAGGGGATGAGATTTTCCTCTGAAAAAATACAGAGTGGAAACAGAGAAGAAAGTAAGACTTAGTCCTGAGGAGCACTATCACCTAATGGCTGGGTAGGAGAAGATGGGCCTTATAAAGAGATAGACAAAAATTAACCAGAAGAATAGGAAGAAAATCACAAAGCTTTGTATCATGTACATTAAGGAGAAAATACATATGAAAAGCAAAGGAATGGTTACTTTTGTCCAATGTAAGGTCATATAGAACACAAACTGAAAGATGGCTGTTGAATTTAATTGCATGGGGTTCATCATGTAAAATCAAGGATGATCTTGGTAAGGATTATTTCTATGGAATTATTTGGTCAAATTTCAGAGTGTAGTGAATTGAAAAAGAATTTGGAAGAAAATAAGTAAAAATAGAAAGAGGTAACTCTTTTAAAAATTTAACTGAAAGAAAAGGAAATAGAATTGTTATTTATAGGGATGTGGAATGAAACCTGAGGATTTTTAAAGATAATGTGAAAAACCTCAAATTGATTCTATTAGAAAATGGTCCACACTTGTAATTTTTATTAGGAATTGACAATTACAAAAAAGAAAGGTCATCAGAGTGTCCATACAGAAAAGGCAATACTCAAGTATTGGTCTTGTATTATCAACTTGGTCTGCTGCTGATCCCTTTAGGTAGCTTGCAGTGGGACCAGGCACACACATATATCTGTCATATTCAAATATTCACATATGTCAAAATACGGTTCACCAGAAATATTTTGGACTACCCTGATTCCCTACATACAGGAATATATGATTGCAAGAGTTCCCTACATATAGAGATATATGACTGCTCTGATTCTAGGTCTTTCGAGAGCCTTTTTCTACCAGTTTCTCTATTCATAGGACCTGATTCTGGACCCAGTCTTATCACTGACTCTGGCCTTCAGTCTTTTGGGTCCTCAGTAGCTCATATTCTTTAGTTAGTAATTTATTTATTTATGTTTCATACCTTTACATTTCCTGACAGACAGGCAGTCTATTGTCATAAATTTATAGAGTGCTTACTGTGTTTTATTTGTTGTTCTAAGCACTAAGATACAGCGGTGAATAAAAAACAAAATAAAACAAACAAATCCCCCCAAAATCTAAGGCCTCCAGAAACTTATTTGGTAGTGAGGAAGAAATGTAAATATATACACATCTGTATGCATAAACGAGTAAAGTAATTTATTCAAGATCACACAGTGGTTAAAATATTTGTATTCTTATGACTGAGTCTATTTCATTAACCTTAGGAACGTTAGAAGAATTTCCCAATTCTGCCTACATCTTATGAAATTCTAAGAATTATGTAGAAAAATTACATAGAAAATTATCAAATTTTACATTTGAATGATTCAGTTGTGCTACGGTTGAAACATCTTTCATGGTTGTTGGAATATACTTAACAGTTGCTTTGCATCACTTGCTGTATTCCCAATACTGTGTAACCAAAAGCTACCTAAGTAGTCTGACCTCTCAGCAGTCTCAGGTTAATCATCTTTTAGATGATCACAAAATAATGGAAAATTCTGGAAAATAGTCTTTTTACTAGAGGTATTTTCCTGCTGCTACTCTAGAAATAGTTTTAGGTAAGCTCCTGTTTTATGTCATGTAGTAGCTCGGAGCCTGTTTATTGTAGAGTCCATTGCATCTCACTAGGTCTGATAATATATTTTTAAATCTTCATTCCCTTAAAGGGTTGTGAATGGAGGGTGAGAAGGATCTGGGTGAGGACTCTGTGTGAGCCTAATTCCAATATTTAAGCTGATTGAATGTCTCAGTATGCTAACAAATGACTACAGAATGATGGGCATAAAAGAAGTGCTTAATGCTGATCCATACATAAGTCTTGATATCCACTGGATCTTGCTGCCTTTACCTAATTTATTTCTCTCTTGTTTTCATTATTTCCCTCCAGCACTCAGTAATGGAATAGTTGAAGTAATAAGTACCTCAAGAAATAGAGTATTATTTATCTATACTTTTATTTCACTCATTTTAATGACTACCTATTGGGCCAACTGTTGGGAATCCAAATATCAAATACAGAGTTCATGAGTTCATGTACTCAAGTTGATTACAATTTAGTGAAGAGAGACAGAAAAATAAACAGAAAATTATACTAAATAGTGATAAATGGGAATATGGCATAGTAGTTAGCATTCTCAGCTCTGGAGTCCAACACAACTGGATTGGGAGTCTAAATTCTATCATTTAGAGCCATATAGCCTTTCAGCAGTGATTTAACCTCTGTGAAGATACCAGTAGTAATTGAGACACAAAGGTATAAAGATTAGATAAAATGATTCAGTAAGGTGTTTATCACAGTATCTGGCATCTAATAGGTTTGCCTGCAGAATTGTTGATATGGTGTTTATTGTATAACAGAGGCATAGAAGTGGTGATATAGGACAAGAGAAAGGACTTTAGAAGTGGAATGTCTCAGAATACAGGGTCTGTATCTTGATGCTTGAAAGATGAATAGGAATTAGGAAAGTCAAAAAAAAAGGGGAGGGATGGCCAAGGCCAGTGGCTGAAAGTGCATAATGAGCATTTGAAGTGCTACAAGAAACTCCATGTATTTGGAGAAAGATGTTAGAGTGTGAATTTTGGAAGTCTGACTACGAAGAGCCTTGTGTAGTATGGGGAGGTGGGTACCAGGAAATCACCTATGTTCCACCTTTTCATGGATTTGGCTATGTGTTATGTGATATTAGGATATCCTTCCAGTGAATTCATAAGTGTTCTTTTCTTAATTTTAGCAATCCAGCAGTTAAGTTGCTTGTAGTAAAAATAAAAACCATTCAAACATTTGGCTAAAATAAGTTTTAAATCATTTTACTTACCTTTGTGATAATTGAAAGAGTTAAAGTTCAGCTCACATGGGAGTGTCCCTTATCTAATCCTCTTCTTTATGAGGCTGGAGGTGAATAGTCTTTCTTTCTTAGAAATGACACAATCACTTTCCTAGCTGTTGTTCTTATTTCTGAGAAGGGGGACAGATGAGAGGAGTACTTAGCTATTACTGAATAGAAGCCCAACATCTATGATTCTTTTTGCATTTTTTCATGCCTTTTAAATATGTAGGTAAGGGGGCCTGCTACACCTCTAAAAATCAGAGAGAGAGAATAAAACCAGTTATGATCCAGGACAGCAGAGAAACTTTCCTTTGCCTTGTTCTTTCTCCACATCTAGTCTAAGTAAAATGCCTTCCTACATGGGACTAGTTTAGATCACCCTAGGGAATATTCTGGAATGTGGAACTGAAGTCCAGCAAGAAATAACATGTTTTTTGTTATTCACTCTATGTTTATGTGTCTCCAGCATCAGCAGTAGAGGTAGTGCTTTTGGACCAAACTTTGTTTCAGGTCTCTTGGGTATCTGCTGCCTTTCTCTATGTAAAATATGTCAGTGGACACCATCATTTTGATATAGGTCTCTGATCAACTACCTCACAAGGTTACTGTGAGGAGTGAATGAGCTATCATATGTGAAATTCCCTAGGAAGTTGACTCAGATGTAGTTCGTAATGTCCACTCATTCTAACCTAGTCTACTGAGAAAGATAAAAGGAAAAGATACATAGGATCTGACTTCTCTTTCTCTTTTCATTATTGAATGCAGGGGGAAAATGAACTTTTACTTTTTACTCATCTCTTGTTTATATGAAAAGCACGAACCCACCAATAAGTAATAAAATCTCCATGTTGCCCAGAAAAATTCTAGTATTTTCAACATAAGATTATTTATTCAATATTCCTTTCCTTTTTTTTCTAATTGTTTTGACGCAGTTTTTATTCATGGAGAAATTTATAAAAAACTTTACTAAAAACAAGTATCAGCAAAATCTCAGCTTGGGGGTCAGTATTTTTTTTTGGTAGAAGATTTCTTTTTATTGAAGGATTTGCAATGGAGGTGATTACATAGGAAGGGAGTGATAAGAGAGACTGAACTATGATTTGCTCCACATTGTTGGGAAATTTGGGAACTCGATTTTCTCTTAAGGTTTGATTCTCTCTTTGTCAGGAAGTAAAGCTATGCCTGATGTGAATGTTAATAATCTCATTTAAGGCTAAAGGAAATTCTAGTCTCTATTTCAAAACAGGAGCTCACCGCTTTTCGTATAAGGTCAAATTGGCAGCACCAGTGATTCTATTGGAGTCCTATTTTCTCCAGAGTTCACTGAAAATGAGTAATTTTGTGAATCTGTGTGTTTTGCGCCTTTCATTGTTGTTAAAAATTTCCTTCAGTGAACCACTTGATAGCTATTTTCTCACATCAGTGTATGCTCAAAATGTTTTCTCTTTTAATTAAATGAGATAAAAAAACGTAGGCTTAGGTGGATATGGGTCTCCCAAAACTCTTTACAGGTAAAAGGATGAATAATAATAATGAACAAAAAAGTTGGCCTAAATCTCCTTTTAGGTAACTGTCACCTATACTGCAGATCTATGTGTCCATCTCTAGCTTCTCCCTGAAAAGACTAACCCAAAGTCAAATGTCTTCTGTGCATCTTCATGAGACTTATTTTGTCTATATCTTGAAGTCATCAGGAAAGAAATTGAACCCTTTGTCGATGATCAAACTTCCTCTTTCTGTAGTCACTGACCTGTTGGGTAGTAGAACATTTATACCATCTTCCATGTAAAAAATGTGGCTTTTTCCCCCTTCTCATTTATTGATTCATGCCACTAATATTTATTGTGTACCTATAATGTGCTAGATATGGTCTAGGTGCTGGCATTATTTTAGTGGAAAATCTGACAAACATCCTGCCTTCTTTCTAATAGCAATAAAATGAACAAGTGCATGATGATTATGTTGGATAATGATAGATGCTATGAAAAAAAAAAGTGACCCAAATAAAATTAGCTCCTTTGGTATTATAGTAATGGTATTTGATAACTTTATTCTGCCAGCATTGTTTTCAGTCTTGCAAGTCACCTTTTACTGGGTTTTCAGAGGTATTTTAGTGAGTTAAGAAAGACAGCAAATTCATTATACTGGTATTCTCTGTTCATCCCCTTTCTATCAGTGATGCTGTTCTCTTAATGTTGTTGGATATCTTGTTCAGTCTGTTCTCTGGTTCTTTTTGAGTATCTCTTTCTCTTCCCTCTCACTTGCTGCAGACAGGATTTTTCTTCTGCTCAGTCCATATGGTAACTGAATAACAATAGTCTCAATCTTCTTTTTGTCGTAAAGAGGTGAGAAAGAGGGATTTTGGCAGTGGTTTGATGATGAAAAGAAGCCTAGGTCTGTGACATTCCAGACTTCCATGTGTAAATACTTTCGCCATGGCCAATTTCAAACTACCGAATTGGCATCACTGAACACAGAGTTGTAAAATGGCAGGATCTTAAGTGTGCAATTCTTAAGTGTACATGTCTAGATGGATGTGCAGACATGTAACTATTCCTCAATCAAGATGTAGAATGATTGCATATCTTTAGAAAGTTCCTTTGGATCCTTTCCATTTGAGTATCTCACTCCCATGCCAAGGCAGCCACTGGTCTGATTTCCATCACCATAGTTAGTTTTGCTTGTTACTGAACCTTAAGCACAGTTATAGATTATGTGTTATTTTGTATCTAGTTTCTTTTGCTGAGCATTTTTTTTTTGAGGTTCAAACATGTTGCTTATGTTAGTTCAATTTTTTTTTTTTTTGGTGTGAGTATTAATTGTGCTAAGTATCCATTCTACTGGTGGACATTTAGATAGTATTTTTTGGATGTGTATTTTTGTGGACACATGTTTTTATTTCTCTTGGATAAATATTGAAAAGAGCGACTTGCTAGGTCAGGGATTAGGTAGGTGCATGACAATAGCTACAAGCTGTTTTCTAAAGTTTTTGTATAAGTTTACTTCCCTCAGGGATGGATGCTATTTGCTTCAGATCATTGATGACTCTAATATTAATATTGACACTTTTGAATTTTAGGCATTCTAGTGTGAAGTAGTATCTCACTTTGGTTTTGCTTTGTATTTTCCTGAAATTAATGATGTTGAATGCCTCTTTCTGTACTTGTTGGCTTTTCATATATCTTCTTTTGTGAAGTGTCTATACAAACATTTGTTCAATTCTTCTGTTCTTCATGTTAATCTTTTAATTGAGTTATTTGTCTTTTAATTATTGACCTGTAAGAAATTTTATATAATCTGGAGTAAAAACCCTTCGTTAGATGTACATTTTGCAAATATTTTCTGCAAGTCTGCGTACCACCTTTCCTATTTTCTAAATGCTTGTATTTTGTTAATAACAGTTTTCAATATTGGTGAAATCCAATCAATCATTTTCAGGTGCTTTTAGTCACCTATTTAAGAAATATCGCCCTCTTCAAAGTTGTCAAGATATTCTCCAGGAGTTTCTTCTAGAAGCTAAAAATTTAGCTTCCTGTTTAGTTTTCCAGTTAGTCTCAAATTTTGGGATTTGGTGTTTGATAGGGGTCAAAAGTTATTTATTTTCATATATTTATTCTAATGTTCTAGCATCATTTGTTTAAAAGACTGCTTTCTCAGTGACTTACCTTGAGAACAAAGAAAATTGTTTGACCGTATGTATGTGAGTGCATTTCTGGATTTTCTGTTATAATCCACTGATCTCTTTGTTTTTAAACCAATTCAACACTCTTTTGATATATCTTGCTTTACAATGAGTCTTAAAATATGGTAATGTTAGTACTCCAACTTTAGTCGTTTTCAAGTGTCTTGGCTATTGTAATTTCTTTGCATTTCTGTAATGATTTGTACAGTTTGCTTGTCTATTTCTATTTCTACAAAATTTCTTTTGTAAATTTAATTTAGAATACATCTACAAATCAATTTTGGATGATCGACATTTTAATAATGTCGAGTCTTCTAATCAATGAACAGGGCTTGTATCTCCATTTATTTATTTAGTTTTGCATTTTTTGGATAAAGGTCCTGTTATCCATAAATAGTTCAAACTTTTATTAATATTGGAAATTATATTTTAAAATTTATTATCTAATTGATGATAATGTGAAAATTTTTATTTTTTAAAATATTGACTTTACATATTGTACTCTTGCTTATTTTACTTATTAGTTTTAATATCTGCTCTGTAGATTCCTTAGGATGTTCCATGTAGATAATCACATTTTCTGCTAATAGAGGCTATTCTAATTCTTTCTTTCAAATTTGTTTAGCTTTTGTTTTTTATCTTGCTTTGTTTATCTAGTGAGGACTTTAATCAAATACAATGTTGATTAAAGTGGCAAGAGTAGAAGTTCTTACCTTTTTCCAGTCTTGGGGGCAAGCATTAAAATCCTCACTGTTAAGAATAATATTAGCTGTAGATATCTATTTCAGGGATCATGTACTTTTTCTCCTTTATTTTTTTAATTGATGAAATATATTGATTTCTGAATGTTATTCTAAACTTACATATTTGGGATAAAACTTGTTTTATATGTTACTAATCCCATTTATATAACTGGATATGATTTCTTGATAATTTTATGATTTTTACTTCTATGTTTAAGAGTGAGGTTAATTTATAATTGCTGTTTCTGATATTTTACTTTTCAATTTTTGGTTTCAGAATTATGATTAGCTCATAAACGTAGTCATAGAATATACTCTGCCTTCTATTTTTAAGAGTTAGTGAAAAATTGCTTTTTTTTAATTCTTTAAATTTTGGGAAGAATAACCTGTGAAAACATCTGGGCTTAGTTTTTTCTTTATGGGGAGGATTTGATTACAATTTTTTTTTTTTAGAGGTCTTTTATTTTATTTTTTTAAAATCTATCATGCCATGAATTCATAGAGAATGGGCTCCAGCAGCTCAGGTTCCTTTCCATTTGTTCTCACAAAGTACGGTTCTCTGGGTGGAGCAGGCTGGTGCTTCAGCTGAACCCAGGTACATTTCTCTTTGGCTTCCTTCTTTTTTTGGTCATTTTTCTTCACACATTTCAGGAAGCTATCTCAGCTCTTTGAGTGCTTAATATGCTCAATACGTACATTAATTCTGTTGGCAATTAAAAAATAGATATGGGACATTAACATTTTTCATTTCTTCTTATGTCAGTTTTGGTAAGTCTGTTTCTCAAAGAATAATCCATTTCATCTAAATTGTCAAATTTATTGGTTTAAAGTTGTTCATAACATTGTCTTATCTTCTAATGTCTTTAGGCTCTGTAGTAGTAATCTGTCTTTCATTCCTTAATTTGTAGCATGTGTTTTGTTTTTGTTCAGTTTGATCACTGTTGTTACAATTCGTTTATTTAATTAATCTTTTCAAAGAAACCACTTTTGTGATTTATCTCTATGCTTTTTTTTTTTTTTGATCACTGATCTGTATTTTATCATTTCCTTTTTTTTTCCTTTTTGCTTTCCTTTTTCAAACATATTAACCTGGAAAGGTTAATTAATTTTGAAGTCTTTTTTTAATATAAAAATTTAAATTATAATAAAATTTTCTCTAAGACATGTTTTAACTTTTATGGTTTAAAAATTTTTTTTTCTAATTTTTTTGTGGTTTCTTCTTTAGAAATGTGTTGCTTGATTTCCAAACATTTGTGAATTTTGTCTTCTTATTGTTTTGTAATTACTTCCATAGGATCAGCAATTCAGAGAATATAACTATAAGAACTTACTTCTTTTAAATTTATTCAGACTTGTTTATAGTCCAGAGTATAGTGTTTCTTAGTGAATGTTCAATGTGCACTTGAAGTTAATGTGTGTTTGGCAGGTATTCAGGGTATTGTTCTATAAATGTTAGTTCAAGTTAATTGATAGAATTGTTCTAATCTTCCACATCTTTACTATACTTTTGTCTAGTTTTTCTATCAATTACTGAGAAAGAATTGCTAAAACTTCTTTTTATGATTAAAGATTTGTCTGTTTATCCATTTAGTTCTGTCAGACTTTGCTTCATTTATTTTGAAATCCTGTTTATGGTGCATACACATCGGTCATTTTTATATCTTCCTGAATAATTGACCCTTTTAGCATTTGAAAAATCCTTCTCTATCTCTTGAAACATGTACTTTGTCTGATATTATTATAGTATCTCTAGATTTTTTATATTTCATGTCTGCATCATATAACTTTTCAACTCCTTTGTATTCAAACTATCTGTGTTCTTATACTTAAAGTAAATCTCTTACAGTCAGCATAGAGTTAGGTATCACTTTTTTTTTTAATCTAACCTTATAATCTAGCTTTTCACTGGAGTATTTGGACAATTTAAATTTATAATAATTATTGGTATATTTGTGTTTATATTTACCATTTGGCTGTTGCTTTCTACTTGTTCTATTATTTGTCCCTCATTTTCTGCTCTTTTCTGGATTAAATATTTTTCTTTTTTAGTACTACATTTTGATTGTTCTTTTTAAAAAACCCATGTCTGTGTAAGGTTACTCTCAGCATTATAATTTGCAACCTTAACTTATCACATTCTGTTTACAATTTGCATTATAATACTTATTGTAAAATTCAACAACCTTACAAAAGTGTTATTTCATTAACCACCTATTCTTTGTTATTATTGTCATCTTATTACATGTTATACATTTCAAAATATGTTGTTTATATTTTTTGTTTTAAGCTGTTATCTTTTAATTAATTAGAACATAAATGTCCTATTATTTAAAACTTATTTTTCTCTGTAGATTCATATTTTTATCTGGATTTTATTTTATTTCGGCCTGCAGAACTAACCGTTGTGCTTTTTCTGATACAGGCCTGCTGGCAATGATTTTTTAAACTTTTTCTTATTAATAAACATATAAGCATAAAATACATAAAAAGAACCAATTATATGGGCTTATACTTAATGAGTATTTTGTTTGTTTAAGTCCTTAAACAGATTTACATTAACTGCTTCAAAGTTCTTTTCTGTGTTCTCTTTCTTGATTTGGGGTTCCTTTTCTCTGCTTGTTCACATATACAGTAATTATAGTATGATGGTCATTGCTAGTGTTTGTTGTAGGTAGTCTGAATTATGTCATCTTCCTTTAAAAGTTTTAGAATTTTGTTCTGAAAAGAAGTTAACATCCTAAGCGCTCTTTTTATCCTGCCCAGCTTGGTTTTACTCGATATGAGAGCAAGCATATTTCACTTTTGTCTCTTGTACTAGTGCATTCCATTCCATAGGATATGTTCCTTACTTCTGAGTTCTGACCTTCTGAGGTCAGACCTTCAGCTGAATGTGCAAGGCACCCATAAGGGTCTCTTTACTCTTGCAAAGCCAGGAGTCCAGTATCTCCTAGTACTGTGAGACTTCTGGTATATATTTTTTTCAGTTTCCACCTCTGAAAGAGCTTTACTTGGCTATTTTTGCAGTAGAGTTTTGACTTACATATTTGCAACCCAGGCATGGGCAAAATGACGTGTTGTTAACCCTTGTGAAGTTTTCAATGTTCCTCACTCCTGTCATTTTTTTCTTCTCCAATATTTTGTTCCCAAATTCGATAAGGTTCAATAGTTTCTTCCTTATCTCAGCAAGATTGTGATTCTTCTTGCTCTACCTGCCTTTTGTGGTAGAGAAGGTATTCCCAATTAGAAAAGTAGGATGAATATTTGCTTTTTTTTTCTTTCTCAAGGGTTATCATTCTGCTTTGCTTAATGATATAATACCTGAAAAGAGTTGTCTCATGTATTGTGTTCATTTTTATAGTTGGTGGGAGTACACATCCAATATAAAATTATTTTATCATAGCCAGAATTGGAACTCACTGTTTTCTTGCAGATTCATCTTGACTTACTTTTGGCTTCATACTTCTAATAGGAACATCTTAGCAAATGGACAGGTCTTCTTGCTCTTTAAAAAAAATATATTTCCCAAACAACTTAACAATTATTGGTTGTTTATTAATAATTATAAGTTTAAAATGTGAAATGCATATTTGAAAAGAAGCCCAGGATATTAAATAAAATCCAAGCTATTTTCACTGTTCTTTGTCCAAGAGACTATGTCTCAGACCTCTGTGCTTAGTTCCTCAATACAGAATTTTTCAACCATATTAGGAATCTTAGCTGCTATGAAACATTTCTTTGTTTTTCTAACTTTTACCTTAATATCTTTACAATTTCTAGCATGATTTTCTTTTTTGTCCCTTCAGTCCATACATTCTGTCCTCAAGGACAGATCAGCTATTCACTTGACACATGAAGTGGCTGGAATGTACATGTTTTCAAGGTAAGTGGATTTGAATGTAGATTGAGGAAGAGAAGAAGGATATTAACATTTATCATTTGTATTTTTTTATTTAGTCCTACAACAGTCTTCAAAGTTATATAGTATAAAGGCAGAATTTCCCCAGGAGAGATAGGCCTTGAACTGTTCATATCTTCCTTTCCATACCCCTCAACTGGATTTATTAAATGTCATGAGAACCTTCATAGTGTTAGTGTTAAAATATGAATAACACTACCAGATTCACATGGTGTTTTAGATCATTAAGTATTGTAATAAATGCAAAATTCCAGGTATATATTTGATTAGTTTCCTTCTCTCTAAGAAATTTTTTTGAAGGCCTAGGTTATGAATGGTGGAAGTGGATATTGAATCAGTATCTGATCAGTGCCTCTTTCCTTATAGTCTGTACTCTTTTCAGAATACCATGCTATTTTCCCAAATGATTCTTAAGGTTAAGCATATGATGAATTTCTTGACTATACATCTCCGAGTCATTAAAACTATTCTCTGGTAGTAACTCTAATTAAGTTATGGGTTTTTTCAGTCTCATTGTATGAAATCTCTACTACTTCCAAACACCATAATAGACATCTTAAGAACACTATTAACCTTCCTATTTGTGGAGTCTGGTGACTTTATAGAAAACAATCAACTTTTAAGGTGAGTAAATTCTGAATTTGTGATCTCTCCCCACTTTTTTTTTTTTTCATCTTGCATCTATGCCTCTAACAAGAGGCAACCAAATTAAATGGACTCATCATAGGGTCACTATCATCATATACGTATCTTTCTTTAGAACCTATGATAGCTACTTTTTTTGTTCACTACCTCTGACTCCTTTAAGGAAAGCATACAAGGAATGTATAGTAAGGGTCCATTTGATGTTGCTATGTAGTGTAATAGGATTTGCAGTAAAAGAATATCTAACATTGCAACTGGTTATTTTGTAGAAATTAAGAACCTTTTTCACCATTCTTATATTAGAGCCTTATTTTTTGAATGAATGAATGAATTTTTTGAATGAATGAATAAATAAATTTATCTTTTCATTGTTCAAAAGTATCATCCATGATAATAGAAATGAGGCCATTGTTTTATCAGCTATGAATTCTGGGAGATCTGAACTTTAAAACCTGACTGCTACTTTCATGATCATAATTAATCGATCATAGTTCCTAGGAATTATATGAAATACAGTGAGGAAAAAATTAGCAACCAAATTTAGTTAATGTGAAATTATATATTGTAGTACTTTGCTGTAAAAATTCACATTTTTATCCAAGAAAAGAATATTTACAAAAAAGGAACTTATTAACTATTACATTTAAAACCTATGTGTAAAGAAATTTCTTGAGATATTCACATATGGACATATTTCAGTAAAAAGTTAAAAAATTTCCACAGTTTTTCAATTGTGTTATTTTAGAAAATCAACAGCTATGAAGAAAATTTATAAAAGGATAAGGCAGCAAAATTAGAAATAAATGAGAAAGAACACCATACTTGTGAGTCTGAAAAATATATTCTTTGACTTGACTATTAACAGTTTTGTTCTTTATGAATATAACTATCTTTTCTAACCTCAAATAATTCTGCAATATAATGTTCACATTTCTTTTACTGCTAAAAATTCCTTGACTCAAAGAACATATTCTATCTGCATTGTTAGCTACATTAAGTTTATATAACTAACCAAATGGAGTTCTAGGTTATAATGAATTAAGTTTCCTCATTTAATGATAATCCTTCTAAAATTAGCCTCTGTCCTTTTCTATCCAATAACCCTTTCAGCCTTCATCCATACATCGTTTCTTAAGCCTCTAGAAAAAGGGGCCCATGTGAAAATTTATCTTTTAGCCTACCAAAATATATATTAAATAACATAAAAAACATGCATAGTTCTTGAGTTACGTAAGTTGAATATATATTGTGTGTGTGTGTGTGTGTGTGTGTATATATATATATATATATATTGTTTTGTTTTGATAAAACTGAGCTTAGAATTTAGCCTTTCATGATTTATCAGAAGTCTAGGTCATTCCACTGCTAACTCTTACCACTAAAGCATCATTGCCTTTTGCTATTCACTTCTTGGGACTCATTTATTAAGAGACTGAGATGTGAACATCTGTCTGTGTTCCAACTGAACAAATCATTTCAAGTAACCTTTCTAACCCAAAGTTCAATGGATGAAGCAGACCATGATTTATATTTGTGGGTTTTTGTTTTGTTTTTGCAACAAAAGCCATTCTCCTTACTGTACTCTCAACAACTGCCTGTACTGCATTAATCAGACCTTAATTAACAAGGAAGAAAGGTGATAATTTACATTTATTTCAAATTGACACATTGTACTTTATTTAGCAAATGAGACCTGTCAGACACTGCCAGTGATGCTTAGATTGAAGACAGAGTGTCGAAAATATGTCTTCCACCTGCCTGTGCCTTTGTAGGAGGGAGCTTTCAGTGTGTTTACACAAGGATCATTAGACATACCTCATGCTAAGCTTTCATGAATCTTTGAATAAGAAATGCTCAAAGGTCATCAGGTATGAAATATTTTATAATGACACACTGCCATAAGGCATAAGAAACTGTGATTTATCCTCCAAAGTAAACTCAAATAGGATAAAGGAAAGAGAAGCACACAGGCCTCTAAACCATTTCAGATCTATCTGAAAAAGAAGAGAGGGGGATTAAAACTATGAGGAAAGAGGCTAGGGAAAGTTTATTTACTTTGTGTAATTGTGCAATACAAAGTGATAGTTAGAGGTCTGAACAAAATGAGCACTCTAACTGGTCATCAGCTTTTGAGAAAAAACAATAAGTTGCTATCAAATGTCAGGAAGGAAAGATTTAGGAGTCACGAATATCAATATGTTAATTCTATGAAATAAAAACAGAAAATTGAAGATAATTGATGATTTGCCCATTCTTGCCTTTAATTGAGCATATAATGATTAAATTCGAAATTTAAGCCTAAAAGGGTTAAAAGAAGTGAGACTTACAGTTAAAGTGAAGTAGCTTCTATGTTTTCTTCCTGCCCTTTTAATCTAAGCTTATTTTCATGGTTTTTATTACTATATATTTTATCATACAGTTTAAGCCAGGCAATGAGGAAGTCCTACAAACTTTCCTCTTATGTGTTTGCTGGATCTAGACCCTTATTCGCTCCCCAGAGTATATTATTGCACATGCGGGCATCCATACCTTTGCTCATATTGTCTCTGTTGAGATGACCAGTCCATTCATTCTATATGGTAAACCCATTATTGGCTTTAAAGCGTGGCTCAAATCTCATCACCTTTATGTTGATATTGTGGAATGTATGCCAACTTATAGGTCAAGGAGCTGAAATTTACAATTAATGACATTGAATAAGTCTCTTAACCATTTTGAAACTTAGTTACTTCACTTAAAAAAATTGCCGAAATAGTAGCTGCCATTCTATGAAAGAGAGATAGGAACTCGTTGGAGGGGAGGGAAATCTCTCGTTTAGTATATACTATTGTTAAAGTTATAAAGCCAAACATAGATGGAAAAGACATTATAAAGCATCATAGGATCCATGATGCCAAATCTGTACAGTCTTACAACATAACATTGAATTAATGATGGAGTTTGATGTAGAAATGTTTCCAATTATTCATGATTTGTATAATAGGAATGTTCAGTTTTATTTTCTCAGGTGTGCTAAGGAAAGCATATTATTTGTGGATTAAAGTTGCCAGTTCTGCTTTATAGGAGTCAATAGGGATTAGAAAAATCTAGTCCACTTTTCTTATGGATTTTATTATCATGAATAACTTGTTTTATGGTTGTTCAAAGACACAGCTGGGGCTAAAATTAGATTCCTGTCTATTTCCATGATTTCAACTCTTGCCTCTAAAGTAATAATTTCCATATCTAAGAATCCAGCTTCAAATTCTCTTTCAAATTTTAGATTCTCTTTTTAAAGTGATTCCTAATATTTCTACACAGAATTTTACACTAGTATTATAAATACAATGCATTAAAATATAGTTATTTTGATAAACATTAAATGCCAGTGTGCCACACATTTATTAATTCTTTATCCTGATTTCCTATTCTTGTGGTCATAAAGAAGCAAAATTTGTTTCATTTCACTCCTGCAGTTGTCCTCTGAACACTATGGGGGGGTAGGGGTACTGATTCCTACCACACAGTCAAAAATTCATGTATAACTTTTGACTCCCCCAGAACTTAACTGCTAATAGTCTACTGTTGACTGAAAACCTTACTGATAACAGAAAAATTCAATTAACATATTTTATAAGTTATGTATATTATTTACTGTACTCTTAAAATAAAGTGGGCTAGAGAAAAAATGTTATTAAAATCACAAGGAAGAGACAACACATTTACAGTACTGTACATATTTATTGAAAGAAATCCACGTATAAGTGGACCCATACAGTTTAAACTCGCGTTGCTCAAAAGCCATCTGTTTTTCCAAAATTTGTAGTGACTCCTTCTGGAGTGTTGATTGCAGGCCTCCCTTTTACATCCACCACCTAGAGCATTGTTGATGATTAAAACATACAGTTGCTGCCTCTTGTCCTTTCCTGAGACCATTTTTTTTCTATGTACTTTATCTATAAATTTCTCAAAAAATTATAAGCTGTACTGTCTCCTCATTGCATACAGGAGTAACTTTAATCCCCTCAATCTGGTATATAAGACTCTTCAAAACTGGTTTAATGATTTCTACTTCTTAATGAGTATTTAGAAGATAGCTGGAAAATCTAGACAACATATAAAGTACATATGTTTGAGGATATCAGAGAGCTAGCAATGTATCAAAGAATTCCAGTTAAAATTTGGGAGAAGAAAGAAAGGCAAGGAAATGAACTTGGAATTAGTCCAGGTAATGTGGTCTGATTTTGGCAAAAGGTTATTATCTTTCAGAGTCAGAAAAGTACTTTTGAGAGACGCATGAGTATATAGACACAGAGTAGGAATTTGGTCCTACAAACACACCTGTGCTTTGAATTGGGATCCCAAAGAGCTTCACCACGAAGTAAGTCTCAGTGACAGGTAAGTAAGCCCTCACAGAGTCTGAAGCCTGTCATTAAATGATTTCTGTGATTAAAATTCCACTAAGGTAATCTCAGGTTATTATTGTCCCCAGGAGCCTGGCAATTGTGAATGTTAAGTCTTCTCTGGAGGAAGAAACATCATCCTAGTCCTTATATTATTTCAACAAATAATTTTTCAAACACAGTGTCTGAGATAAAACAAAAAAAATGACAAAGCAGATAAGTAGACAAAACAACCTGAATGATAAGCAGAAGCAGTAAAGTAAAAGGTCTTTCTGATATTGGATATATTGGATGCAGACTCTAAAATACCATACTATATTCCAAGAGATAAATAAATTAAAACCAAAAATTTTGGTAAATAACTAAAAACTATAAAAATGGATGTGTAAAATAAGAATCAATGAAAAAAAATCTAATTAATATTTAGAAGTCAAGTTTAACAACCAGTAGACACAGATGATATAAGAATAAGTGAATTATCCAAATGAAGCTAAAAGTTAAAAAAATAAAAAATATGAAAATTGATATGACATATAGATAATATTGTATAAAATTCATATATTTGTGTGTGTGTGTGTAATTGGAGTCTCAAAAGGAGGGGAGAAAAGGAATGCGGCAGGAGTCATATTTTCAGAAATAATGTTTGGAACTTTCTAATACTCTTGAAACCATTACTCCTTATAAAGGAAAGCTTTACAGCCCATAGTCAAATACAAAATCTCAATGGAAATTAGAAGACATTTTGTACTAAAGGATGATAAAAATACTACAAATCAAAACTTGTATGATGCTGGAAAAGTTATGCTTAGCAGGTTCTTTATAGAATTAAATGTATATATTAAGAAGAAAAAAGGGCTGAAAAATCTATTAGCTAAGTAATCTTAAGAAATTAGAGAAAAAATAATAAACTATAAAGAAAGTCAAATGGAATACATAATAAATAAAAGGATAAAAATTAATAGAATAGTAAAACAACAGAGAGGATTAGCAACATTCAATCATTAAAATGCAATAAAACTGTTAGTAAACTAGGAATAAAAGGAAATTTCCATGGTCTGTTAAAGGGTGTTTCTAAAGACTTTCAACAAATAACATGGTGATGAGGAAGTATTAGAAGATTTTCGTTTTAGATCTGATCAAGTGGCCACCATCTCCCCTCCTAGTAAAGTGTTTTGGAAGTCTGCACAATATATTAAGATGAGATATAGAAATAAAATGTAGAGATTTGGAAGGAAACTATGAAATTTGATGATTTTCAGTTAATATGATTGTGTACATAGAGAACCCCAAAGAATCTAAATTAGAATAACAAGTGAGTTTAGCAAGTATATTTCCACATAGCAACAATAAGAATTGGAAAATGAAATAAAAATGATATGTATTAGTAGCATAAATAATGTTAAATATATTAGAATAAATTCAATGAAACATATATAAGACCTTTATATAGAAAATTGTAAAAAAATAATATTGAGAGAAAGTAAAGAAGGCCTAAAAAAAAAGAGATGAAAATTCATGATCATGGATTGGAAAAGTCAGTATTTAAAGGCCTAAATAATCCCAATCACAATCCTAGCAGTTCTCTTTTGGGGGTAGAGGTCGATTATAAAATTTATGTAAAAATAAAGGTCTAAGAAATAAAAAAGACACTTCAAGAATAGGTAGAAAGGACTTGCTCTATCATCTATTAAGACTTATAATAATATTACTATATTAAGACACTGATATGTCACAAGAATCAGAAAATAGATTAAACAAAATAAAAGTAGATTAAAAGAAAAGTTCTGAGAAAAAAACTATTTTTGTGGACATTTGGTTACAAATGTGGCACTGCAGAACAATGGGGAAAAATTGATCTTTTTTAATAAATTAGGTTAGGACAGTGGCATTTTCACATGAAAACAGTGAAATATGATACCAAGCATACAGTTTTTAGATCTATATCTTCTTTTATATAGGATAATATGCTCATGACTTTGAGATAGGGAAAGCCAGCATTCTGCACATGCAGGTCATTTGTCTGCTGTACTTGATTCCTCACTGGATTAACCTGTTTTCTCCTGTCCTGACCATAGCTTGTCCACCTGGCAAACTTTTATGATAACACCTACCCGGTAAAGCCACAGGCTGGGCATAGGCTTTTAGGGTATGATCATGAATAGATGAGAATAGTTGATTATAGTTTTTCTCTCAATTTTTTGGAATAACAGCTATAATTTGCTCCTAATTGTGCTATATTAATTAACTTCTGGAAAGGAAATTTCATCAGGTTCTCTTTAAAAGTTATTTTCCTGCTCATATTTCATATACGGTGCCTCAGAATTTCTACAGTGTAAATTGGCATAATGTTTTAGTTCTTTTGGTAAGATTTATAGCAGTAATCTGTAGTCTTAATTACATTTTAGTATCAAAATCTGTATTTTACCTCTAAATGTAGCAGAAAGGTTTACCAAATTTACAAATATATCTGGTTATTAAAAATATATATGAGATTCAGATGGAATTTTTAATTTTAATTGCTTTTTCTTTAAAATATAACATTATGATTCCAGACATCTAAAAGTATATAAACCAGAAAGATCAACAAAAAAAGATAAAAGGTAAAGAAAAATAACTGAATAACTGGTCTTAAAATAATGTAGGCATGTTTAATATTAAGTACCTGAGCTAATGCATCACACAAATTTGAAAAATGGAAAATAATAACATGGTTCAAAATCTTAAAGAATAAAAACATTAAAAAATAAAGTTTTTGTCACTCATAATCATCTCATTTCTTTTTCCCTTTCCATATTGAAATCTCCAATAAATCCTATTGATTCTGTATTTATCTTATATTCAATAATCACCTTCAAAGGAAATTACCAGTATGATCTTTGCAATACTCTGTGAACTCTTACCTCTATCACTCAGTTCTTAAATTCCAAAAATGAAGTTACCCAGTTATTATTATTTTATAACTGCATTCATTATTATTCAATAAATAAATCTTTATTTACTATTCCAAAATATTAGCACTTTAGTAATATTTAAATATTCAATCTTAATTGATTCAAAAGCTTGTAGCCATCCGCATCAACTCCGACCCACTTCTAATGTTCCTTTATGCCAACTATGGGTAGATTTTTAACACATTTTAATTCCTGTCCCTAAAGTTTCTAATTAGCAAAGTATTGCATGGTATTTAAATGTAGCTGATTTGCATCTAAAAGAAATCCCCAATAATGTTTCCACAGTGTATTAAATCAATCCAATTTTTGATAGATGATTTTATCCTTGATTTTACTGAAACCAGCCATTTTTCCATATTAATTTGGTCTCAGAGAGAACAACATAATTGTCATTCATCTCTCTGTAGAAGTTACTAATTTCTTAAATGATTCAAATCTGCTAAAAGCCAACTCAGTACCAGGAATTAAATTAAAATTGACAAACATATATTACATTAAGGTTTCTAAGGAACATTTAGATTACTGGGCTATGAAGTGAAATGTGTGTGCTCAAGTCAAAGCCTCTCTCCTCCAAAATATTGGTCTTTTATTCCATTGTGCCACAGTTAAATTGTAGAAAAGCAAGTTGATAGAAGTCACTTTCTCTTGCACTTTTACCCACAGAGCTTAACCTTCCTCCTTGTCAAAAATCATCAGCTTGGTAACATTTTAATATTTCTCTTCCCTAGGATTATAGAATCAATGGGAATCTCAAGTGGTAATCATCTTATCAATCACCTGAGCCCCATTTGCTTCATGAAAATGGTGAGGTTCATGTAGGGATTGCTTTGAGGCCACTGGCTAGTTACTGTCAACGCAGGAATGGTATAAACATTTATTCTTGTTTATTTGTGCTATTTCTAAATAAGTTTGTGTTTATATGTTTTCTTTTTGTCACATAGGTAAAATGACTGCTTTTTATGGTAATGTAGTAGACACTCTGTATCCTTTTTCCCATAGCTCCTGCTGAGTGGGCAGAAGAACGTGTAAGGCTGCCCAAGGCGCCAGTATATTGAACTTCAGATAAGCACTGGCTCACAGTGAATAGGTCATAATAATCTTTATCCTGTGAATTAGAAAATATGTGATGGGGGCTTCTAAAATACCAATTTACCAGGCTTTCCTAAAGATCAATTAAAGCAGAAATATTAGGGTGAGGCCCACAATTTTTAAACTCCCCAATTGTTTCTAATTGTCAGAATTGAAACCACTGATTCTGATCATGGTTTTCTTATACCTACTTGCTTATATGTTTATTCACATTATGTACATGTATATACATGGCTACAGTCATATACGTTATTCCCAAAATATGATCCTCGGCCCTTGCTCTGAAATCTATAATTCTATCATGTTTTTCACTAACCCTAATGAACAATTTTGATTTAGTATTCATGTTGCCCCAGTCTTCAATATTCTACCATATTACTCCATAGGATATTTAGCCGTGTGTCAACTAAACATTAATTATAAAAAAAACATCTATTTCTTTGTTACATAAAATATGACTAAAACCCTAAATAGTAAATTAGCCCTTAAAAATAATGCATAAGTAATTTATCATGTATAACACTGCTGATAAAAATACATCTATATAAAATGATAAACACTTGATTAATACGTTAAATTGGCCTTTTCTTTCAATTCACTTTTTTCTATATTACATTTATTTAAAAATACTACAGAATTTAATTAATGTTTAACATGGAAAATTGTGTTTAGTAATTGGCTTAATTTTTTTTACTAATTGGTTACGTATTAATCCTTATTTTCATAGAACATTGCTCATTGCTAACGATAATTCTAGTCAAGAAAATATTCATCACTTAGTCGAAGATTTTCTTTCTAGCTTAAAGAAAAAATTACTTTTTACTGAATTACTTCTAGTTAGGGATATTTAATCAGACAAATTTTTACCTTCTCTAGCTTACAATTTATATATATGGTTACCACATATATATGTATGTATTATGTGTATATTTGTACATGTATTTGTATGTGTGTGTATATTTACTCAAGTTCTGCATTTATTTAAACAGAGATAATTACCATCCATACATGCCTGTTGGTTAATTGCTTAACAATTGCATCAAAGTACATCAAAGTAAAACATAGGTATTGTGTTTTTATACTAAGATATAGATTGTAACCACATCCTATGATGATTAAGAATACATTAAGAATATATTATTTGATGATGCAAAATATTAATTCCAACACCAATAATTCATATTTTGTATGAGTGTTTGTCTGCTTGTAGTTTAGCTACAAATCAACCTGAAATTTCATATTATTAGAAGAACATTCATCCTGAGGGTCATTTTCTGTTTTCATAAGACTCAACATCTATACAGATGATGCCTTTTAGTCTGTTAGTAAGTTATGGCCAGCCTCATAATAATTAACTTAAATAATAAATCTGTTATCTTTTAAAACATCATAAATTTATGTTTTTGAATGACAAACTATACTTTCCCCAAATTCACATCTATTTATTTTGATTAAAAAAAAATTGTTGCAAACCTATCACATCTTTTAAAACATGGTTAAAATACTTCGAGTAATCTAGAAATAACTAAAAATAATATTTATATAGTCAATATATTTGAAAAAGTTGGAAAAATGTTTTCCTTTGCAATTTAGAAATAATTGTCAAGAAATTAGTAGAGACTAGGCCTCACATAAATACTCAGAAGTAATCATATTTTAAAACTTTTTTTGGTTATAAAATATAATACATTTATGGAAAAATGCCCCCCAAAAGTACAAGTTAATGAGTTATCACTAATTGAACAGCCAGATAAACTCTAAGTTAAGAAGTAAAACATCTTTAATGCCTAGAAGCCTCCATTGTATCTCTTCTCATCTCAAACTATTCCTCCCTAAAATGGAATCTCTATCTTGACTTTGGCAATAAATTACTTGCTTTCCCTCAAAGCTTTACCACTAAAGGATATATCTATAAATACTGTGCTATAGTTTGTCTGGTTTAGAAGAGTATACAAATGGAATCATAAGAATGTATTCTCTTGGTCTAGTTTCTTTCACACAACAATATTTTTGATATTTGTAGATGTTGTTTTACGTCACTATAATTCATTCATTTTCATTATAATCCTATTGTGTTACTTAAATATGCTACAATGTCTTTATGTTAATATTCATGAATGTTAGGTTGTTTCTGTTTAAGAGCTCTCACAAATAATGTAGCTATGAACATTTTTGTAATGTTTCTTGGTATACACATGCATATTTTTCTTGGGTGTATTTGGAGTAGTAGAATTGGCAGGTCAGAAAGTGTGTATTTATCCAACTTAAGTAGCTGATGGTAAACTGACTTTTTAAACCAAGTTCAGGAAGCTGGCTTTTAGAACGATTGTATTAATTTCATCCTTTAGCTGAAATAAATATATAAACTTCAGTTCCAAAAATTCCCCTGCCTAACATGACTAAAAACAGACATACTAAACATTCACTCCGTTCCCAAAAGGAGACATTTGATGGTAACTTCCAGAAACATATGATAGGATGACTTTTCTCAGAGTCTATGATTTCCAAGTGATGTTGATTACTCCTTTAGTTCTTCCAAAATATACACTGTACAGAAGTCCTCACCATCTCACAAGTACTGTGTTGATTAGTTGTTAATACAACTATGATTGTAATTGTAAAATATAAGGATAAGAGAGAAAAAATAAATGCATCCTCTTACTTTTTTTACCATGACTTTAAAATTATATCTAGCCTGCAGATTGGGCTCCTTGACTGTCGCTTCATTGCCAGACAATTGTGGCAGAGATCTGAACTATTTTAATTAAAGAATGTGGTGCTGTATGAGCTAAAGGAATAGATAGTGATTCAATAAGAAGTGTATGATTAAAGTAATATAGGCAATTTGAGAAGTGCAGTAAGATAAGAATTAAAAATATCCATTATATTTGGCAAGTTGAAGGATATTTTTGAATTTATGGAAAACAATTAAAATGCAAAAAGTGGAAGGCAGATTGCAGTAGCATGAGGAGTAAGGAGGTGCAGGGCACAGTAAGGAAATGAGGACATTTGCTTAGGCCTGTATTGGCCCACCAACCTGTGTGGTTAGAAATGTCATCCAGAATGCCATGTTAAAGGAATAAACCAATTTGACAGCTCTGAATCATAAAACTAAAATCAAGTGGGGATTGGCCATAGACAGTGTTGAAAAGAGCAAGGTTGTTGAGGTTAGGGAATGGTATAGTCCTAAATAGAGACATAACTTGCTTTTATGCTTCTAATTTTTGCACTTGTTTTATAGTCTTAAATCTTCAACATTAAAATAATTGGTTTATCTAGTTCTATCTAAATATTCAGAGCTAAAATCATTATCAAAGTCTCTTACATATATCATAATCCAAAAGAGAACAGCCCAAATCTCTTGCCCTAGGAGTGGACTTTTAAACAAAGGCACAGTTATCTTATCACCCTTAGAGAAGGGATGAACAAGAGAGCAAATTTGGAAGTCCAGAAGATAGCTTTATCTAAACTGAGTTTTTTTGGGGGGATAAATAAGCCAAAATGTCACTTGATATCGAATTTGATCTATATAGTATAGTGAATATGTCTTTTTGTAATGTTATGAATTTCAAAGTCAGTAAATCAAATATATGCCTAAAACTGTTTTCAAAATTTTAAATGACTTACGCTTGGCATGTTTAAATATATTTGTTTCTCCTAAGCCCTTTATTGGTCAGTTCCAATTTAATATGAGAAGTCAAATAAAGTGTTCAGTGGATTCTCATGGAATTTTTTCAACTCTGTCTTTTGAATGGTGATTTTATAGTAGTTGGTTGTCAATAAATTCATGTTGACCAGCCAATTTTTAATAAATTAGTTTCCCAACTTTTTATTTAATAAAATTTTAAACCTAAAGAAAAGTTGAAGAATTAATTTATAACTGCCTTAATAACTGCCTTTTTAATTATTTTTTGTATTTAGAGTGCAGTTAAGGTTTACATATTGCTTCAGATTGCTTAATCTCTTTCATCTCTTTTAATCAAGAAAGTTCTTCTTGCCTCTCTACTTGTTTTCATGATCTTTACTAATTTGAGGAGTCTGAACTAGTTGACTTGTAGAATGTTTTACATTTCAGTTTTGTTTTGTTGTTTGATTTTGTTTTCCATATGATTTTTTTTTTCTCTATAAGAATGCTATGTGTGTTATACTGAATAGTTCTGACTGATTTTTTCCAGTAGGCAATAATTTCAGACTTTCTTACTATTGGAGTTAAGTTAGGCCACTTGTTAAGGGTGGTAACTACCAAAATCTCTTCAATAATATTGTTTTGGAAAATGTGAAAATTTTTTTCAACTCCCTTTTCTTTCCCACAATATTGCATAAGGTAATTTTAGATGTCTTGCTGATCCTATATTTAAGTAATCATTTCACTAGTGATTGCAAAGTGATTTTAAAATTCTGTTATTCTTTATGTTAATTATGTTAATTCTATGTTAATTATCTGGAAACCTCCCATATACAAATGTTTCCTATTTTTCCCTCACCCTCTCTCTCCACCTCCACAATTATCTATACAGGACATAGCTAGGGATAACTGAAAAAAAAAAAATGCACCGAAGGCACAAGTTTTTTCTGGTACTTGGTTTTCTTTTCCGTGTGTCAGGTCTTCTCATATATCCCAACTAATCTTGGGCAATGCCAGCCTATCTTCTCTTATTCTTTTCTGAATGTTGTAAAGCCTAAGATTGACTATGAGTTGCTTTAGGACTGCTTACAGATCACTTACTACCTTTGGATATAGCTTTTTCATGAAACCGTGATAATTCCACATTGGGTTGTGAGAATTTCACAAAGTAACATAACTTCTCTCATTGAAAACAATCTGGCATATTACTGAAGTTTAATAAATTGTCATTATTGTCATTGGTAAATTGAAAACATTGGGCAGGAATAAGTATCAAGTCCCTTCCTTCTCTGTATCATGTTTCAAACACATGGTTATTGAATATAAGAAAATTATCATATAAAATACTCTTACAAAAAATTATACCTTTATGAAGATTTTTGGACAGTTTTTAATTCTTTCTGTTGCCTCTAACTTATTTAGAATACTAAAAATATATCTTAACTGTCAAACTTTACAGTATCTGTTGAGGTTTAATGATGATAATCACATATATGTTTAGAACATAAATGGATAGAACAATGGAAATAAAAATATGGATACTACTATTTACACTGATAAGTCAGCTTGCCCTATAGCCAATTGGATTTCCTGTCCCATCCCAACTGAGTGTATATATTGAGATAATCTAGTTAAGAGAAAGTATAAGACTTCCAACTCAACATTTACTCATTCAAACATAAGCAGGATTGTTGACTCACATTTTTGAGCTTTAAGAGCATTGGCCAAAAATAAAAACATAGACTATAGAACTATCTCTAGAAAGTGGATTGTGGGTCCTGAGGGAGAGCAGAATTAGGAGAAAAATGGAATTTCAAGTTGAAGGGCGAAACATAGGAGATATTTGCACTGCAAGCAAGTTTAAATCCGTTATTTGAGTCTGTAAAAACACCATTGGCCAAAGCAAGACGCATGACCAAATGCTGCATTAATGAAGTAGAGGAATAAACTCTGTCTCTAATGGGAGGGATTGCGAAGTCACACAACAAAAGGCTTATATACAGGGAGGTATAAAGAACTGAGACAACTGTGCAATTTATAGCTGAAATAGGAAGACATGAAAACGCTCAAGAATGTACCTTCCTTGTACTCTAGAATACTAACTTTCAAAGTGTAGTTCCAGAATCAGCAGTACCATCTGCGACCCAGTTTTAAAAAGCAACTTTACTCTCCCTACTCCAGAAATACTGAATTAGAAATTCTGGGGGTGGAACCCAGGTGATTCTGATACACATTAAAGATTAGAAGCATTATGTCAGAAGATGTGCTTCAGCAAATACAAAGAAGAGATAGGATTCAGAAAGGGGAAAATAACAACATGAGAGAGGTGATAGAGATACAAATAACATTGTCCATCAGACCTAGACTTTAACCAATACATACTGAAATAATTTAGGCAAAAAGACATGTAGGAATAGGAACTCTGGTGCATTGACGGATTGATGCGTTTGGAGAAAAATACCTATTTATATATAGAAAACTAATATAAACGAAGCAATTATTAACTCCAGTATTGAAGGGATGTAAGACAAACTCAGCTGAGTCTAGCTCAGAGAAGTTAACTCAGTAGACGGGACAATCTACAGAAGCATCAGTGAAAAATAAATAGTGTTGTACAAGTCACTGGATTATGACGTACTTTGTAACAAGGGATTATGGTAAAAATTGCTGAAAAATATTGAAAGCTTAGATTAAAACTTATTTTTCCTCAGCATGGTTATTTGTTTGAGAGCTTACATTTTTTTTCTTTATGGAACATTTTAGAAACTTTAAACTTGGGGCTTTGAAATTTCACAATGATGGACATTCTTAGGGATTTTTTTCTCATTTATTGTGTTGAGTTCTTGGTAGTAACTTTTATTCTGGAGATACAAATTCTTTATTTTCAGGATACAAATTATTATTAATTTTTATTATTTTTAAAATTATTTATTATTATTATTTTTCAGATACAAATTATTATTTTTTTCTCATGTGTAATTGCCCCAATCTGTTTTGTTTATTTGCTCTTTTTACAAATCTTGTCATTTAGATATTAGACTTTCTCAGTTGATTTCTCATTTCTCTTTTACTTTTATTTCTGGAATATTCCCTTGACTTTATTTTCTAAACTTGCCACTGAATATTTTTTTTAATTTGTACAGTTTTATTTTTAATTTCCCAGCACTCCTCTTTCTTCTTTGAATATTTCTTATAGAGTCATATTTTTATTTTATGGCTGCATTTTCATCTGTTTTTCTGAGGACATTGAGGCTCTATCTACCTATGAATTTTATATCCTTTGTGTTGTGGGTTTTAGTTGCTTGTTTGTTGTTTGTTTGTATAGAATTTTCCTCTTTTAGGTTGGCATTTTCCTGATGGAAGTTTTATTTGTGTGAGATGGGTCTTTGTGATGGTGGAGCTTTTCGGTAAAATAACAGATTATTGAGTCAGCCTTTTTATTGGGACCACTCAAATTCAGTGTGAGTCTGTTTTTATTTTTTGTTTTCCAAGTTCTGTTTAGTTTCTGGTCAAATAATCTTTCAGTCCACCTCCTGAGTGTGTGTTGGTTGGATGGTGATATTGGATCAGGTATTAGTGAGGGGTTATCATGCCTGGCTGCCAGGATTCTGGACAATAATGACGGAAAGATGAACTAACATGCTGCAGTTCAAAATATAGGTGTTCAGTTCATCTCTCTGTTTTCTACACTGCTGCTGAAATCTCTTGGCTGAGTCAATGACCATGAATCTGGAGCCTCTCTAACTCAATTTCCTCCAAGAGGAGAAGATGGGTACCTTGGCTTCCCTTGCTCCTCAGGCATTCATATTATTATTTCTTCTGCTCTTTTAAGCCAATTATCACATCCCTATAAGCTTTCTGCATGCCAACAGAAGATAACTTCTCTGCTGTTTTCTATTATTTTATGCCCTTGGGTTTATGAAACATTGCTATCATTTTGGTGGAATCTTGGAAGAGAGATGAGATAAATTTATGTAGGCACTCAACCACATTTAACTAGAAGTATAATTTGTTAACTGAGTTAGGTAGACTGCAACCTCCATGGAGAGAGGATATGTGGCTATCTTATCATAGTTTCATTCCTGTGGTCTAGGAAAGCACCAGGCACATAATTAGTACTCATTAAATATGTGTTGAATAAATCAATGAGTAAAGGCTTCAAAAGGAAATACCCATGCAATATTTAGAAGTCTGTTTAGCAGAATCCATTTGCTTCAAATCCCAAAGATAGAAAATTCAAGGTGAGGTGGGAAGCAGGCCAAATTCTTTTGTTGATCAGGCAGGTGGCATGAACAGATGGACAGTTGCTATCTACCAATTCAATTTCATTAGCCTTACTCTTAGTTGACTTACCAGATTTGGCAAGCTGTTTACACTTAATTTTTTTTTTCCAGGAATACTTCTTAATCTACTGCTAGGGTATATAGATCACATTTCTGTGCTAGTGATAAATGTTTTGAGGTGATTCTTTCTATCCTAAAAATAATGGAAAGTCAAAAGAATATTTTTTCTTTTTGTGATTCTGAAATGTGTAGTAGTGAGATGTGTAGTAGAAGTCACCCTCCAAATGCTCTGGTATAAGATAGTTAGCCATCTTTGAATTGAACAAATCCACTGTCAAGTAACTGTGTATACTTGCATTCTTGAAAAACTTACACAAGTGATTGTGAAATGCCTTGATAAATAAGAAGAAAGTGGAAACAGGTGTGATTATTATTCTTGTCTGTCTTGAAAGATTAGAATTTCTCAGCATCTTTAGTCTGGCACATTTATGAGAACATTGGCATGATGAATATACACTTATCAGAAAAGATAAGTTAGATTACTTTATTCTCTATTGTTTTTAAAGAATTTCTGAATCCTAGTTTGACTAATGTCTAAATAACCCAGCATGACTTGTACAATCTAGCTTTATAAGTATATGCTTATTAGTACATGTTTGATACATCAAGACATTTATAGAAGTAGGCAGATATTCTTCAGAGAAATTATATCCTTCCTAAGTATTTCCCTTGAGGGATGGTTACCAGCTTGGGAATAAAATTTTAAAAATATGTATAAATATTATACATATTTGCAAATAAAAATATCTCAAGAGTAGAAAATTTGTTGCCATGTGTGTAATAAGTTGGTACAGTGTTACATCAGCCTGTGCTTTCTCATAGCTTGGGAAATTCCAAAGTTCTCTTTCTATTGCCTTTATACAAGGGATTTGGTTTCAATACTCCAATTTGAAACCAAATCCCTGGTATAAAAGAAACGGAATAAAGAAGTACAAAAGTGACAGTATATCTTTTTCCACTTCTAAAAATTCTACTAAATTGCACAGATGTAGATGACACACTCTATAGATAGCCCATTAGCTTTTGCTGTATTCATAGGACCAAAATTAGTATTGCTACCATCCTGCGACTATGGCCATTCTTAATGACTCTTGCAACGCTTATGGATAAAACCAATTCTCAATTATCACTCTAGTAATTGAGGCTGCATTTTTAGCATAAGTGAAAACCATGGGAGGCCCAAAACTTACTGTGGCAAAGAACCCCAAAGCCTCCTTACTCTGTCTTTTCTCTTATAACTTGACCTTCATCTTATTTCAAACGTTGTTCTGATTTGAGCAAATTCCTCTGTGCCTGGAAAAGGTCTCATGAATACACATCAATTTACCACCATCTTCTTATCTACCTATCCTTTTTTTTTCCATTTGAGCTGTTAGCCCCTTCCCTCCTTTTTGCTTTCTATTATACAAATATACAACATTCCTCCTATATCTGCCTTTTCCTTATATTTTCTAATATAGACCAATCCTCAAGTATATAGAACTGACATTCTGAGCTGTACGTATCAGGGCTGCATTTGTGTCGAACTTGTTTATAGACTAAATCCTGTAAAGGCAGGAGCTTTGTTTATCCTGATAAATGATGTATCCCCAGAGCCTAGCACAGAGTATAGCACATAGTAGGCATTCAGTACATATTTGTTGTGTGAAAGAATTTATCTATTTGTAATTCCATTACGTTTTGAATTTTCAAATGACAAGAGCTATTTCTTTAGTCCAGCTAGTAAGGGATGTGTTTGAGAATTTCACCAGGATCTGACTCAGGTTACATTGTGAGAGGAAATAATGTGCTATGATTATCGTTGCTCTTAATAGCAATAACCGCAGAATTCGTTGTAAATGCTTAATTGTCTATGGAGATATATGTGGTTGTGTATGAAGAGAAGAGAAAACACAAAATTTAGAGGGCTTGACAGACCCTTCTGATGTAGACTTAGACATGTAAGACAAGATGAAAGGCAGAATTTGGGCTCTTTTGATGTAAAAATTAAGAAAAATGAAATTTTCCATTTGTGTGCCACAAGGTGATTTCATTTTTCTTAAATAAGATCATTTTATGAGAAAGTTGTCAGAACAATTTTTATGTGTAGTTGGTTTCCAACCACTAACAAAAGGGTAAAAGAAACCTAACCAATACACTGATGGTTAGCAAATTTTATGCACGCAAACATATTCTTACTATATGTTTTAGAAATCTCTATACATAAATAATAACCATTAGTAAGTTAGTAATTAAGAGCCTGTTGGTAATAAAAGATAACTAATAGCTTAAGAAAGTATTTTTACTGATTGAGGGAAAGAAATGTTTTAGGTCTCATTACCATGGATTTGGGAAATTCAAGCATATAAACTCTAAGTGACTAAAGTGTCCTTAATAAAACAAGGAGAGAGATAATTCTAATTGACAATATATGTGTGTTGACATCATCCTAAGTATTTGAATTTGCTAATAATTGTCCTCCGCATAATAGTAGCACAAGTTCAACCTTAAGATGCATATGTTTTGCTAATGTTAAGATTAGCTGATTAATATTGATGGCAGCTAAGGCCAGTGGCTAATGTCTGACATCTGTTTGGGAAATCAGTGTTCCCAATTCAGGAAGCTGGCATTTCTGTCGGGGTTAGAATGAGGGGTTATTGTGTAAGGAATTATGATTAGGGTTTTATGTATGGTTAAGGTTAGGAATAGGAACATGCTCTATTTCATTTCCGTTCATCTCAGTGTATTTCTGGTGTCAAGCTGCTTGCTCTATTCTGTGTTAACAGAGAGGTCTTCCCCTCAGTTCCCTTGTGGCACATTCACTGTGGCACATTATTTCACTTGCTCCTTTCATGTTAATCAACTGATTGATCTCTGTTTCTTCTCCTGTGTTAGTCTTTACCTTGTCCTTAAATGATCTTTCCATTTGGGGCAGCAGCATTTATTTTTGTTCCAGTTCCCTCCCCTTCCCCACATCTAGACACTTGAATTAATTTAAAGTTAAGGGTTAATTTTTGCCTCATCCTTTTCTAGATTCCAACCTCAAAGCATGATACTAAAACTACATCAAAAGGCATTTTAGTTTGATGGAGGGAGTAAAAATACACAGATTCGTCTCAAAAGTGTCTAGAATTTTTTTGAATCAAAAACTGTAAACCAAAAAGAAATTAAATTTTATAAAATTCTTGACATTATTCAGACATAGTACTTTTTCTTTTATTTCTCTTTTTCTGGTGGACTTCAATTGGCAGTTTTAACTAGTTATGCAGAATAAATAAATAGTAGAGTATGCACACAGCTTATTACAACAAAAGGGGCAATAGTGAAGTGAGGTAGCCACAAGGATTCAGAAAATGAATTGACTGGAAAAGCAAAAAGTACTGAAACCTTTCAGAGCATTGAACAAAAAGATCAATTAAAATCTCTTTTCATTTCTACTTTGCTTCAACTGAAAAATCAAGTAGAAAATCATCAAAATCTTAAAAATTCAGGAAAAATTTTCAAAAACATCTGAGGATCCTACTATATTAATGTACATTGCTTACTTATGTTTATAATGAAAACCTTGAAGTCGGTGTATCAATGCGATCAAGACATTCTGTGCTGTAAGGCAGGAAAATGAAACCTTGGAAGACTTTTTTCAAAAACAACTTAAAAAAGAAACGATGGTTTTGTATGTAAAAATTAAGGTTAACACCAAAAATATGTTTTTAGTAGCATCTCTTGTCCAGAAAGAAAAATAAATCAGAAAAAAAGTGAAATTAGCTATGAGTATTCTATATTAAATATAGGTTGGGGCTAGGAAAAGCGGTATTTTCTTTTACGATCTGTCCAGATCACTGTTACCTTTTAGATGCGGATTTTTTTTTAATTTCAATATAATATCCCACCAACTTCTAGCTTGAGCAAGGTGCTCTTCAAGCTTTTGTGCCTAAGAATTCATGCCTTTAAAATGGATATAGTAATACGAATATTGTGATAATTAACAAGTAATCCATATATCACAGGCATACCTGATAGCAAGTGCAGAATACGTATTGTTTAACATTATAGAAGTGTTAATATTATCTATCATAATACCCAGTTAGCATTGGGCTTTTTTAGTATATGTCAATAGATTAATGAATGAATGAAGAAAATGTCCACAGTATCTCCATAAGAATAAGATTCAAGGAAATTATACAGATTTAGAATTAAAAGTTATTTATTGTGCTGTCTTAATATGACAGTGTTCTAACTTGTGCAGATAGATTAATATTATTGTCCTGCAAAATATTTTCCTTAAGATGAAATGTGAATACATTTAGTGTTTGCTCATTGACGTTAGCTTTAACCTCTGGATCTTCAGAGTTGGTCTATACTTTCGACCATGTAATAACATTAAACATTCAATTATAGGAATTATCATTGTCTTGTATGAACTACTATCTGTATAAAAACTTTCATTTGCTCTCAGTTGACTTGGTTTTCTCAAGAACTAATTATTTAATCATTTTGATATGTAAATTTCTCCTTGTGTATACCTTGGCTAGAACATAATAGAGACTCCAGAAAGATCTGAGTAGTGCCTAGTGAGATTATTAATAACTATTTTTGTATTTCAGTCACCCCAGCTAACAAAAATTTAACACTCCTTATATCCCAGGGACTGTAGTAAGGTTGTAGATGATTTAGTTCTCCTTTTGTTCAGAACCCTCATAAGGCAGATTTCATTACAGTCAGTTAGAAATGGGTCCAGCCTGGTTATTTCACTAGCCTAATAACTCGCATTGAGTCATGAGAGAGCCAGAAAGCAAAACTTTGTCTTTTTTGACAGGGAAAAAAATTAGCTTTTACCTCTTTGTTTTGTTACTATATTTTTTGCCTTTTTCTGGAAACCATGATGTAAACCTTTGTATTTTTGAAATATATGGCTAAGATCTTAAAATTTCACCAACAGTTAAAAAAATTCCTAAGAAGCAGAATTTGGGTTTGGGTGGTTGATTAGGCTCCACTAAACCAAATAGGATTCCAATCCAGAGTGAGGCTTTAAATATATCATTTTGTTCAGCTCTCAATTATGAGGTAGGTATGATTGTGGCCATTTTATTTATATATATTATATATCTCCCTGTCACACATGAGTTGCTAAAGCAAGGATATTTAATTTGCATAAGTCATGGGTCTGCTTTACCTTTGTGAATACTATTTGAGGTTGCATTAGCATTTTTGATAGTCATGGCATATTATTATCTCATATTAAGCTGTGCTGACTGAAACACATTTTTATCAGATGAACTGTTCAGTGGATGTTCTAAGATCTTATACCTCTGTGACTAAGGACTTGAAGGCTAGGTTCTTAAGAGAACAATTTATCAGATTATTGCTCTAATGCGAATCTTCTCTAGGAGAGATTCATACTCAGTCTATACTAATTCATTTTTGAGACCCTAAAGTTACTTACCTGGCTCTGCTGTCAACTAAAAGTAATACCAAATAGCAACAGGATGCAAGCATGAAAGCAAAGAAAGAGAAAGAAATTCAGTGGTTTGATATTTTGATGATAGTTGCAGGGTTCATGCCAATAAAAATTATTATTTAGACAGCATTAATGTAGTTACTGAGTCAAGCAGTGTGTTCATGAATGCAATATTTTATTTAAATATTCTTTATCTTTTAAAATAATATAAGGAATGGATATACTCTTTTTCTGAAAGACAGTAATATAAAGTAGTTTGGGCATACAGTATAAATAAATATATCTAAAATACAGGTCATGAGAATGGAAGTGTTTACATCTGTCATATTAATTGGGAAATAGTTATTCTAGATATTTGAATTAACTTAATAATATACCATCAAATCATATGCTTTAAATTTAAAAATAAACTAAATAACAGAAATTATGACAGGAAAGGGATATTTTTTAAACAGGAGGCAAAAGGAAGCTTATCTCAAAAGAACCAATGAATGAGAAATGATAAAGATAACCAATAAACTCAAAACAGAAAAGTATGCTTAGTACACAAAAGTGAGCAGTTTCTGAGAATGCAGGTGTGAATTACTTCTTTCGATAAAATGAATCAATTGTAACCAAATTTCAAAATAATCTTTTAATATTTGATTTTTTGATACATGAAATTAATTTTACTGCAGATTTTTAATATAACAACACGTTACAGGCATAGAGAACTTTCCTAATTTAGCATTTGAAACCTTTGTGAAGAAAATGTTTTCCTGATTGTATTTTTTCTGATATTAGCCATAACTTCCGACACTCTTTGGGGAAAGTTTTTATTTTCCCTTGCCAAGTTTCTGTAAATACATTTGATACAACTACATGCGTAAGATGAGGTAGCTAATTTCACTGTCAAGCAAACTGTAGGTAGTTAGGCTATACAACACCTTTTGGTTTTCTTCCAGAAAAGTATCAGTTGAATAATATTCACTTCCTTCAAAAAAAATACTTCCTCACCTCAGCCTCTGAAAAGAATTTCAACGCTATTGTTAGAAATATTTTGAATTACTGGTCATAACAGTTTCAAAACATTTCTGTGAAGCACTTTAGAGCTTCACCCTGTAGCATTGGGAGTATTCATTCCTTTTCAAACAAGAGAACAGGAAACAAGACTGGCTGTAGCAGTTGCCTGCTGTAAAAGATTCAAGTCGAGTGGAAATCAGAGAAAAGAACAGGCAGCACAGATGGTTAAAAGTAAGTTAGTGTTTCTGAAATTAGTTTAATTTGTTTGAATAGCTTTTTATATTTTAATAGCATCCTCTAATGATTTAGATTTTGAACTTTTATCCATGAAAATAGGTGTTAAATTGAGGAAGTATTTGCACATTTATAGGAATATTACTTTTTAGAACTGGATTCTTAAGACTGATATGAATCACCACACATGCCAAAGTCTGAAACAAAAACAAAACCAAAACCAAAACAAAAATCTTGCAGTCAATTTTTACTATCTTTGTTTTCTGATTTTATAAAAAGTCTTTTTAAACATCTCAATCTTCACTGAACACTATAGAGATGGATATATTTCTAGGAGAATGTTCTAAGTATTCATTTTAACTGATGTAGTATATTATGTTGCCTGAAAAGCTATTAATGGAGCAGAATACAATGACAGGAAAACAACCCTGGTAACTGAGAATTCTGTTGCATCAAAATTCGTTATATATTTTTCTTTCTTTTTCAACTCAGGGTGGGCAGTTTTTAGAGAGATCTGACCTATCCTTCCTTCTTTGTTTAAGTATTTTTAAATTCTAATCATTGTGAAGTGAGAATTTGCAGGTGTTTCTCAGAGAACTTTTTCCCCTCTAGCTGGATGTGGAAAGGACAATGCAATTAATAACAGATGGCACAGGATGACCACGTCCTTGAGAGAACGCCTTATTGGCACCTCCTGCTAATTGTATCACATATAACACAACTAAAAGCATAATAAATCTGAACTGGGGGACATTTTATGCAAGAGCTCTTCTCCTTTTCCAGACGGTAAATTGCTCAGCTCTTGAAATATCTATAACCTTGTGACACCCAACTTGCATTAGCTTAATTGCCTTTTTTTCCTCTCCCTCCCCCTTTTACTCTCCCTTTCTCCCCCCACCCCACACACCACAAACACACACACTTTTATTTTTTCCTTTTGGCATAAGGGGACAATTGGGCTTTTATTTTTCTACTTAGTTTAGTGCTATGTCTAAAACAGCTATATTTCCTGACTTGTATAGAATTTGGTTAAGGTTTGATATCCTGACTTGAATGGGAAATTATTCTTTTAGAGGGCTTTAAAAGACTTTTCTTAATGCTGAGAAGGAAAACGAATGTCTAACTGTTGATATAATTTAATAAACCTGCAGAAGAGAGTTTTACTTAAATGGAAATACATGTTAACTTCAGATGGACATATACACTAACACACATATGGGCACACACACACTCATACAAGTACAGGGCTTTCCTCTTTGTTGCACAATGGCAACAACTGACAATATTGTGTAGCAGTAAAAAGAATTGAATTGCCACTTCATAATTTGGCTTGGTGTTAACAACAATTTGTAAAGTAAAAGTTTATAGTATGTCAGAATGTAACCTCCTACCAAGCATTTTTTTTTTCTTTCTCTAAGAAAATGCTTTGGTGAGTAGCCTGAATTTCATATTCATTTCCTACACATCTATTTTTCAGTTTTGGGAATCTGCTTATAAACAAATAAAACGAACAACCAAAAAGCAATTTCAATTATACTTAGAGAGGGTTAAAACACATACTTCAAAATCATGGAATATATGTTGAAATTGTGTTTTGGTTGGCAGCTGTACGTGAGTGCATGTGTGCGTGTGTGTGTCTGTGTGTTTTCCTTAGCTATATAGATATCTATTCCTTTGCAGTGATTTATCCTCACAAGTGAGAGTAACCTTAATATTTGTGTCAGTTGGGTAAACCAACCTTAAAATAATAAGACAAATAATAGCCCGCAGAAGAAATGATATAAAGCAAGAGAAAGCAACCATGTTCTGAGATTTTTCTGCTATCAGCACTATCCCTGGATCTACTATTGAATACTTATATTTTGAAGCAACAACTTTTAGGCCAGTTCTGGACCTGGGACACACTTGAAAATGTATGTAAAGAATGGAAGATTCATATTATTCTGACCATTCTCATTTTGGTCTCTGGTGAGATATGAAACATTATGAAAAGTTATCTGTTAAGGATTGCAAGTTTTCAACAGAGTAAATAACAGGTTTGCAATAGAGTAAATAAAGCCAATATTATTGTGAACTTCAAGAGAGGTTGATTTAAATCACAGTCTTCATGTATAGCAAATGAATGACCTCGGATAAGTACTATCACTTTTCTGAGCATTATTGTCTTCCCTTATAAAGTGAGATATCAGGATTAGAATCAGTAAAATTCAAACAGTGTTCCTTTGAAGACTGGGGGTTCTGCAAACTCAAACTGCCACTTTGGATGGGGGAGAGGTGGAGGGAGAATATAGAACAGGGGCCATTATTCTTGTAGCAATTTTGGAATTGTTTGTTGTTGTGTTTATGTTTCATACAGGATTTCCTTTGAATAATTCTTTTGAATAGATGTCCACATGGCTAAAATTATTTAAAAAACAATTAGACTGTGTAATTACTAAGGTTCCTTTCAGTAAGGAATTCTCTGATATGTGTATTCACATGCCTTTTATTTAATATGAACTAATCCTAGCGTTCTGAATGAATGAAACGTGGCATTTAGAAACAGTTGCTGTACTTTCTCCATTTATTCTGCAGTTGATTTGAATAATAGACAATATAGGGATGAATATCAATAAACTTCTTTGCATTAAAGGTGTGTGTGAGTGTTTAAAATGTATGTCACTTTCTGTATCTATATTTTGAAGAAGAAGCAGTCATTTATACAGCAGGCAGAATCTCTAAAGCTGACGTGAGTAACGGATCTCATGTTTTTCTCTGATTTCATGTTTGTCATCTTCATCCTTGTATATTTATAGTCCAGAAACTTCAGGTCAGTGTAGATGGATAGTTGCCCAGTAGAAACATGGACATAGTTTTATCACATTTGGAAAAAAGAATAAAATCATAGTATTAATTATAGTGACATTTGGTCTTTGTCTCATCTGTATCCCTTTTTATATGATACATTGTCTAGGAACAGGTTCTTATTTCTGTTTCAATAGTTAAATAAAGATGTTTTCTATAAGCAGTGGAAAAACAGGCCAATGTGATAGGAAAGATATTCATTACCATATATCTTTGCACAATAACTCATCCCATTCTTGACTATTTCACTTTGGTTGCTGTGAGGACTAGAACAATTATACAGTGAAAACATTTAAAAAATATAATGCCTCAAATGAATAAAGTAGTCTCCTGTGGGTGGGAAATTTGTCTCAGTTTTCTTTGTAGCCTATCACTTAACATGTTTTCTAACCTATACTTGATGTTCAGTAAATCTTTGGTAAATATACAAATGAATGAATAAATAACAACAATATATGTAATTCTATATTTGGGCCAATGTATAAGTAAGGTGAATACTACATAGAGATGAATTTCTATTCTCTGAATTGTTTATAAGAACCATAATAAAAAACAATGGACAGGTATGCATATGCTGCTTATCTATATATTATCATATGTAATTGAAACAACAAAAAACAAAACAGATGACTCTTAAAAGATGGCTGACTATGCAAATATCAATAAAATATTTTCATTTATTGGGGATGGGAAAGAGACGGTGTCAAAGAGTCAGAAATCTAAACTGGCTTTCTTTAGTTACAATAACCTTTCTCCTTTGCAACTCATTACAGGTTTTGCCACTTGTTTTTGAACCTAAATTTATATCTCGTCCAACACACACAAGGTGATATCTCACTTATATTATTGTAAATTATTTACATCACAAATTCTGGGTCATGAAGCAGAGGTGATGGAATATTTTTACATAAAAATGTTGGGATCATGTTTTATTTTAAGCCTCTTATGCTGATCATTTTATTTGCAGTGTAAGTATGTCCTACATTAGCTTCTGGATTTGGGCATTAGTGCGGTGAATGGGATCAGTTAAATAGCAAGCACCCTATCCATCCTGATTAATGTTATACTTCACATCTTTGGGTAATTGCTGATATATTTGGATATAATCAGGGCAAAGTGTTACACTTTCTATTTATGTATGATTTGGGATAAGTAATTTAGATAAGTAATTTTTTAGGTCCTTTTACTTTTTAAAATGACAATGACAGTATCAGGTACTGACATCATTTAGAATTGGAAATAGTCATAATGTTTGGTACTTAGGAGATTAGTAAGCATCCACTGTTAAAAGGTACACAGGAGGATACTGACTTTGGAATCTATGTGACCTGGATTCAATTTTTGACTTTCCCAGTTACTATATAATATCGAAACAGTTTCTCACGGTCTAGATTGCTTATCAACAAAATAGCATAAAACCTTATATTGGAATTATGTGGAGGATTAGAGATAATAAAAGCAGAATGACTAGTACAGTATGTGCCTATCGTATTCATCAAGATACTGCCTCTTTTATTACTATAATACTTCTTATTAACAAAGTGAAACTATTGATTTAGATCAGTGGTTCTTAACAAGGTTTTCGTTTTTTGTTTTTTGTTTTTTTTGGTGCCAACTTACTCCCCAACCCCCCAAGATATTTGTTAATATTTTCATTGTCACAAGTTGGGCAAGAGTACTACTGGAATTTAGTATGTAGAGTCCAGAGATGTTGCTAAACACCTGATAATGCCCAGGACAATCCCCAGCAACAAAGTATTTGGCCCAAAGTTTCAATGATGCTTAGATTGAAAAATCTCAATTTAGATTATGTTGAGTCAAACGTCTCTCTTGAAAAACAAAACTTGTAATTTAAATGAACTACTTCAGATTCCAAGAATTTAAAGCTAGGAAGTATCTATACCAAATTACCTCAATATTCTTTCCATTATGTTATCTTGGTCTTAGGCTAAAGGAAATGGCTCTGCCCTTAATATAACATAGTAGAAATATCTCAAAATTCCCAGTATTTAAGACATATAGTGTCTGAATTAAATTGCCTCCTGATCAAATTGACTAAGCGGTTAAGAATTGAAGCTCCCATTGACCTGAATTAGTTATTCTGTGGTCTGTGTTTCGCACTACTGTTCGACTTAGCTATTTTCAGGAAATGAGAGGGATTATGGAGAATCAATGCTCCAGTTGATGGCTAAAAGCATAATTACTTTCGCTTAGGACAACTTTCTTTACTACCATTAGATTGAGTTTATATTATTTATTATATAATTTCATGTATTTTATTCATATCAATTCAGTTTGGAATGTAGTCAAGGATATTATAAATGATTGATTTAGTTTGGGACACATTTGAGACAAAGGCCTAATGCTATCTTAACTGACAGTAGGGCTTTTTGTTCTTTTAAAGTAGATAAAAACTATTTTCATGTTACCATTGAATCCGCAAGTACTTTGGGAATGTCCTGAAAATTGCAGACTTTAAATATAAGAGGACAGAGATAACAGACATGAAAATTAAAGAAAAACAGAAGAAACTGTGAGAGAATCATTCATTTTTTCACTTTTATTCAAAGATCAGCATTGTCTAAAATATTCATATATTTTATGGCTTTTTATCCTCATAAGGAAAATAAATAACATTTTGGAATTGAAATTTGTCTCTTGTGGGTGTGGTGGGACATGTAACAACAAGGAGAGATCCTGTTTCCCCAAAAGCTTATGCTCTTTTGTTCCCTTCATCATACAGGTGGACCCAGACAGACATTTTTGATTTGTGTCTTTTTTATTTTTTCCTAAGTAGGCAGCAGTATTAGAAGCAAAGAGTGGCACAGACTTCTTTCAACCAGCATTTTCTCCTGAACTGTCAGTGCCTTTACTCTGTGCAATCTCTCTTCTTCTTTCTCTATCACATTTCTCTTACTTTTGGGTCCGTGTCTGCTCTGGCTGGGGTATAAATTATAAGCCCCAGCAAAGGCACCGTAGTTGCATCAAAGAGGTAAATTCTCTGGAGGAGGCATGAGGAATAAGCAATGTTATATTGACAAGCTGCACTAGAGGGCAAGAGTGAGAAGAATTCTAGCTTTGGTTATAGTTCTACAGAAATACTGAAGGTAAGCTTGTACATTCACCCTTAGGAAGTTAGTAAATGAAATTTATTTAAAAGTCTCTTTCAGATATCCAGCATTTACTTGGGAATAAAATGACTTCACAAAGTAGGTAAAAAAAAATCTTTTTCATATCTATCCCTGAAGAGAATTCATTGGTTTCTATGAAGAAACCCTTAAAAACAAACAAACCTTGGAGGAAAAGAATTCCTCCTTGCTGGAACAAATGCACAAGGAAATTATGAGGAAGCTTTAATAAGAAAGAAAATCTTGCAAAAATTTATAAGCTAGAAAATTCCTTGACCTTTTCTTTCTTCAATTTGTTAGTTGGATGTCTCTCTCCTCTGATGGGATTTTGAGTGAGGAAATCAATGTGGTGACCATATCTTTGAATGAAGTACTGTCTTGTGCTGGTAACCATCTCTCTTATTATAACAGATATGAATTCAAAAGGATAGGAAGGAGACCTCTCAGTGGAAATTGTTACACTTGTTTATTTATCTGTCATCAATCTACTGAACCAGCAAGGAGGAGGAGATAAACTATTACCTGCTAGATCTCTAATTCATTTTTTTGTTTGAAACTGCACTTCTACCCCATGTGGCTAGAATTCAACAAAACGACCTCTTTCTTAAAATAGCATTAACTGAAAACCAATCTGCTATTCTCTGTGTTTCTGTTTAACAAGGGCTGACTATAAAGTACTCATGGGTTTGTAACCAGAGTTGGGATCTGAGTTTTGAAAACTCTCTAATGGGTTAAATAAATTGAAATGCGTTATAAATTCTAAAATCCAGACATATTGGAGATCTTGAATTTACTTGTAGAAGTAAACCCTATTACGATTATGAATTATTTCAGTGCAAAATGTGTTCAAATAAGGAATATTTTATTGAAATTTAGGAGATATTAAGAGTTTATCAAAGGATTCTTATCAAAAAAATCATTCCTAAAGAATTAATCCTAAGACATTCCTTATTATTCCTTAGGAATGCTTCAGAGGGAATGAACTTTTATGGTAGCATGTGAAAGGAGAAATAATTAGAATAAAGGGGATTCTTAAACAATTAAAAATTCTAGAATATCTATTTCTAGAATTTGAACTCTAGAGGAGAAACATTAGCTTTCTAAAATCTATTCTTATATATCGTTATACTTATGTATGGTGGAAAACTATCTTAGACAACTAATGTTCTTTTGATTTTATGAGTAATTTATTTTCCATTTGGCATATATGAGTAAACTATAATCCTATTACATAGAAAAGGAAAAAAACAGCAAGACATTGTTTAAGAGACTTCAAATTATAGTATTTGAACTAACCTGACATGAAAAAAACCGTGGAAGTATGTGAACACTTTTCTAAACATTGCTAACTCAGGCCTGATTATTCTACCAAACAGAGCTGAGTTCTTCGAATGAACACAACTCACCATAATAAGGAAGGAGAGAGTGGTTGCCTGAGTAAGTGGGAAATCCAGTCTGTCTCTTTTCATTTTAAAGGAGTCCCCTTTCTCTTGTATGAAAGTCATCATGTAGTATATAATGAAAACTTGAGGAACCCCTGAGGGAGACCTGGTGCTTTTAGTAAATGATGCAAGCCCCATTAACTTACAATGAAAATTAGTTTGCGGGTCTGTTTAGTGCTCTGTTCTCCTGGAAAAAGCAAGAGAAAGAGGCCGAAAACATGCAACTTTATATCATTGCTTTGGCAGAGGAAATGCAAAGCTTTGAGATACCTAGAAGTTTTATGCTTTCCTATGAATGGGCTTACGTGGCTCAACCAGTATGAGATGGCTTGTGATGCCTTTGAAGTCAGCGAGACAGATAATCAAGCTAAATGTATATCAGATAAAGTTTGGAAGTTCGTTGATGGAAGTATTCAGTAGAGTAGGTATTTTGTATTAATTTGGCAACTTTATTACTTTAAAATATTGTCAGTATCATGGGCTTCCAAACATTACATATACAAACATATTTTCTTATATAAATTTGCCTTCCCATTGTTTCAAAACAAGTCTGTTGAGTTAACTCTTGATTAACTATTTCAGTCAAACATTTTCTACTTGGCATTTAACAAAGAAAAAGAAACATAATTTTAAATACTTCTTAATAATGTAGAATAACAAGTTTTCAGCTGAAAAAACACAACTTTATGTCTTACAAGACATTGCTCCTCAGTGGGCCAAGGCACTGACTTTTCCATAAAGAGATATAAGAGCTTTCTTTTTCTTTATCCCGTGGTTGGACATTCAGATTTACTTCGCCAGAAGATTTATCACAAATTCAAGTACTCAGAGCATGCATGAAATGTTGACTTTTCAGGAAGGAACCGCTTCTCTTGAAATTTATATGTTCCTAGCATTTCCAAGATAGATGCTTGCCTATGTAAATTGATTACTACCCATGCAATACAAATGCAACTTTCATACTAAAACAGTTAACATTTTTAAATTAAAAAAATTAAGGGATGAAGTAAAAATTTAAAAATTATTTATAAAGACAGCTACGTTATTTATCATGGTACACAAATAAATATTAAAACATATTTAAGGAGTTGTTCCTGTCCTGGAAAGAAGAATGCAGAAGAGGACACTTCACAAAATATATATTTACACCATGAAAAGACTATGCAACCCTGTTAATTAGTAGGACATGTGACAGCTAAGCCTGCAGATTATACTAAAATATAAAACTTGACTATTGGCTAATAGGCTCACTGAGGAGTACGAGGTACTCTTCTATTCTTAGTCTATAAAAACATATAACTACCTCCCTCAGGTCTTAAGGCAGGGTTAGATCCCACATACACAAGGAATATCAAACCAGGAGGCAATTATATTTCTGACCAAAAAGGTCAAATATTGAAGATAACTAGCTGGGTAAAAGCAAGCCACTACTAAAATATATCTCAGAGATAGGGAGTTATTCTTGTATCTCAATGGCAGCAGTATGTTGGGTATAGGATATTGGAATAATAAACTGAAATACCATACTTCAAAACTAAAGTTTTAAGTACTAAAATCAATTTAAGAAGTATGTGAAAAATCAGTGAGGAGAGGAGTATTTTCATGTATTTTCCCTAAAATATTGAGAAGTATATTTTCTTCATTTAAAAAATTTTTTTTGTATAGTAATTAATTAGCTCTTATCTACCAAGCAATGTGATAGGAACTTTAATATCATCTCATTTAATTCAAACATACGCGCGCGCGCACACACACACACACACACACACACTCACTCACACAAAACATGAAGTAAATCTCATCTACAATTTATAACTGAGAAAACTGATGCTCAGAAAGTCTGTTGAATTTGGTTCAGCTCTCATAGCTAGTGCATGATATAGCCAGAAATTAGACCATTTCTCTCTGAAGCTAAAAATCCATGTTCTTTCTGACAAACCAATATGAACTTCATTGTTTTATGTTTTTAAAGTCAATTGTTCTTCATTGCTTTGTCCTTAATTAATTGTTTAATATATTTGAATGTTTAACTTTTCACTAATGTTAATAGGTTAAATGTTAATTATGGGGAACTAGATTTTTTTTTTTATTACTTCGATCAGCAAAAACAACAGTGGACTTTAGTGTAATTGACACCTTTTGATATTGGTTTTAAGAATAAAGAAACATTTTTTTCTCTTTCACAAAATCAGACAAATACAATGTTTTCTTTGTAATAAATATTATGGCATAAATGTAATAGTTTCAAAGATAATTGTTTCTTATTCAAGATGAGACTTTCAGTATTAATGTATTATATTTAAGATATAACTATAGTCACATATCCTATAAATAGTCTAAAAATTAAAAAAGAGTGTTGGTTATTGCTTTTATGAAAAAATTGAGAATGGCTTTAAAAAAATGTCGAACACTAAGCAAGAGACTAACTTGATTTTGGGTGATATAAAATTTGGAAAGGGTAATGAGATATATGTTCTTAGAATTTGTGCTACCGTATACCCTCTGCTCTTTTCTTTAATGAATCAATTGATTGGTAAGGTAGGAATATTAGAAGAAAAAGAAAGAAAGAAAAAGAACTTCTTTTGAGCCTCTTATGTGCTAATGATTGAGCTGGGGTGCTTTCATCCATTGCCTTGTTTAAGCTCAGGTAAAATCAGTATTGCTTTTTTCTTACTACTAAGAAAAACTGAATTTAAAGAAGCCAGTCGACTTGGGAAATGGCGCAACAGGTACTTAACCCTACATATCTCTGTCTGTAAAGTTTTGGTATTTTCCTCCTACTTCAGGGTTGTAGCGGAGTTGCAAAATGATCACAGATTTCTTTGACTTTCCTTTTTAGTACTCATAGATGTTTGAATAACATGAGGTGGGAAGCTTAGTGATTTACATTTTAGGTTGTCTCACTCAATACTTGAAATCAGTTGCTAACACCCTATGCACAGAATGCATACTTGTGAATTGAATTTAATTTTTTTCATTGATTTTCACTTTAGTATCAGTTGGGTGATTTTTTAAATTTTTCATTCGTGTTGGTCTACAGTAGACATTGGTTCTTAATCATTTAAACTTTGCATTTCTCATTTCATTTTTCAAATGAGATCTGTAAAAAATATACTTTTAAATATACTTGTGTTTTAAGGAAATATTTTTGTAAATTATTTGTGTATGCTAGTAGTCTTATTTCAACTTTTATCCCCATAATTTAGGTGTAATTAAATTAATGGTTTTGTTGGAGCAGCTATTTGATTCTAAGGACGTTAACTTTTCAGAATGTTAAAAAGAAAAACTATATATAAACCTTATGAGGATTACTTTTATCCTAAGAATAGGGAATCCAAATTAGGATAATATGTTATAATAAAGAGAAGGAGGCAAAACAAACAAACAAACAAACAAACAAACAAACAAAAAAACCCACCATGTCAGAGGTATTATAATATGTCAGTATGGTCTAAAGCTATATTTTTAAAAAATTTCAAAAGTACGTTTCCTTGAATATTCATCTTGTGAATTGTCCTACCATCCCCAAATTACACACAGACACACACGCACACACACATATACACAAGGTTTTTGTTTAAAAATTACCTAAAAACTTATATTAGCCTGTTAAATGCCATGGCAAACCTAATAGTAGATAACTTCTTTTTTGAATCATGGGTCTCTCCAAATTTATTTGGCCAAAAATCTTTCCTTTCATGTGATACCTATTAGTAACACCTAGAACTATGATAGAACTCAAAATTTACATTGAGAAACACTGTTCAAAGGACATACCCAAAGCCACAATAGAGAAAGATTGATTGTACCCAATCTGAAAGGATGATGAGAATAAAAAAGACAGGTTAGAGTAGAAGAACTTGAACTAGTCTAGGTGAGAGACAGCGAGGGCTTGAATTAAGGTCACAGAATAGTATAGATTCAACTGATGCTCAGGATAGAATGTAGAATTGATTCAATTTAGTGACTATTAGATAAAGAGGAAAGAGTCACACATACCAGATCTGCCTTGAGTGATTGGTTAAACAGTGACATTATTACTTGACAAAGAAAGTCAGAGGAGTAATTGTTAGGTTAAAGGTAAGGCATTTACTCTTAGATATTTGGCTGAGAAATACTTGAAATCCATCCAAGTTGATTTTTCCAGTAGGGGCTAGAAATAGATTTGGAGCACACAACAGAAAAAGTCTCAGAAAAGATATAGATGTATAGATATTAGAGTCACCATGCAGTATGAAGCTCCTGGGGAATCGATAAGACTATGGATAACTTCATCTTTAACTGGTCGGAATCCACATTGCTTTGTTAAATGCATTAAGTAGAGCAAGATGCTGAAAATGCAAACTATATTTTATTAACCTAAAATCTATTTTTGAAAAAGATAAGAAAATAAAAAAATATATTTACCTACATATTGAATATTTTAGATACTACATGTAGCAAGTGATCCAGGATGCTGAAACTACGGTTGTCCCAGAACGAAACAGGCAGAATTTAACATGGTTAGTGGCCGAAGAAGTTTAAACTTCTCTGTGGGCTCATGCCAACAAATACTGCATTAAGCTTATAAATCCATTAATCAAAAAAAGAGGTGTTGAATAATGACTCACCCAGAATTTAAGTAATCCTGTGATCTATTTGAAGCAGGCTGACAACATTATAGCAAAGAGTAAATACATTTCCTGTTAAGCATTCGCTTGATTCATTTACAGTAATTCCCTGTTCCTGCTCAACTATTCACTTTTGTCTGAAACTGAATGTGTTTATGTTCAGTTCAGTAATCAGTGATGCCCACTGATAAATGGTATGTTTGAGAAGGGCTGGCGTGCTTTCAGGTTAAGTGAACCTTGAGTTGATACCACTTCCAATTTCAAGAGGGTAACAGTAAGAATATTGGCTATTGTATGCTAAGTGTCTACTTAGTCCTGTACTTTAGCAGGGGCTTTGCACATATTATCTAATCTTCAAATCAACTTTGTAAAGAGAGTTTTATTATTGTCTTTTAGAGGCCTAGAAATTGAAGCTTTGTGAATTAATATTCAAAGTTACAAAGTAAAAAGCAGAGCTCAATTTTGATTATTAGATCGAATGATTCCACAGTATGTAGTCTTTCCATTGTCTTGTACTTGCTGTACATGGAAGATATAAAAGACAAATGAGAAATGATCCCTTTCCACATTAATTAATTACATCACATAGAGTGACATTTGTACGCAAACCTTCACACTGTTATTTCCCTTTTTTTTTAAATAGTCATTAACAGGAACACATGAGCAAGATTTTTATTTTTTGAGCTTTGCTTTGTTCTAGAAAAACCACTCGAGGAATGGTGGGCAACAATTTTAAATACTATCGAAGGTAAGGAATGACTTGATTTAAAATACACATACACATGTGTGTAAGGAATGTCAGATAATTGCTCCAACTTAGGAACTGATTTGACGTCTATAAAGGAACACAGTTTGTTGCTGCCTTTTGCAGAAATATCCTACTAAAGCATTTTTTTAAAGGAAAATAGAGAATACATTTAATATTCCACAAAACTGCTCTGCTTTGCTTTTTAGAAGCAATCAGATGAGATAGGTCAGTCAGTCGACCATTTATTCAAAATCTATTACACGAATTAACTCACCATTGATTAGTTTCGCATACAGCATGATGAGGTGGACTAAACAGAGGATTCTGACATCAGAAATATGCACAACTCTTTGTTCATGAAGTTCTTGATTCTAGTTTGTTTAATTTACTGTACCCAGTGATATTTATTATGCTTTCCACTTCAGTTATTTATGGGATTAGACTTTTTAAATTTATATTTTATATTATTGAATATTTTTTTAGAGCTCTGATATTAATAAAAATTTACCTCAAAATTTGCTGTTGTCAATATCTTACAGTTACTAACATTGATCTATTTTTCTTCACATGCAAGTTTAAAATGAATTCTCACAGATAAGTAAGGCAAGTAGAATTGAAAACAAATTTAGCCAAAGGAAAGAAGATATGTGAAAATATTTATATAGAGATGCCTTAAATGCTACTGACATGCATTAAGAAATGTGTTATATAAAAGCAACTTTCCTTATCTCTAGGTGAAATATCTACAGTCATGTTAAATGTTTTTTGATAAGTTTTGACATTTGAAAATGAAAGCTATTTTAACAAAACCACATTCAAGAAAAAAAGCTTAAACATTTTAAATGTTACCTAATATAGTGAATATATTTTTTGTTTCTCTTGCAGATAGGAGTTTTGTCAAATGACATTTTTAGTATATTATAAAAATACTGAAAATAATAATATAAATTAAATGTATGTTGGAGGTGGAGGACAAGAATAATGAAACAAATAGCATGCAAATATATCCTTCAACCAAATAAAAGTGTTATTTCTAATACTTTTATTTTCTTATCAAATTTGTTTCTATTCACTGCATTTGATCATAACCAAAGAGATCACTTCCTACAACCTTTAAGAACAAATCAGAAACGCAAATATCTGTAGAGTGAATTGTTTTCAGGAATATCTTACTGATAGATGATTGCTTTTTAACTCAAAATTCTTCTTAAAGCGAAATGATAACAATGCTTAGCAATTTATAATGCATTTTGCCTCCGAATAACTCATCTAATTAATTCTAATTAATCTTTACAACACCCCTGTGAGGTGACAAATTGACTAGAACTGTTCCCCAATATTGATATAATTATGATTATGTACATATATGTTAAAACACAATTGTATTTTACTGCTTCAGATTGTAGCTTCAAATAATGCAGACTGTATCATATTCTTTTGGCGAAGAAATAATGTAAAATGAAAACAGATTTAAAATCATTTTCGTTGATCTTATAGGAAAAAATCAGACTTGGACTTCGGTTTTCCCATTTGTGTATGGATCATACTTGAAGCAGTGGAGTAGGATGGGGAGCATCCTGCCCAGGAGCTGAGGGACCCTAGATACTAGCCTTAGTTTTTTCATTAACTACACGTCTGACCTTGAAACTTATTTTTCACAGTTATAAGGTAGTGATAATGTCACTTGCCTGGCCTTTGTAACAGGGATGTTTGAGGGTTAAACATGACAATATATGGGAGAACACTTTATTACTTTAAAGCATTTTTTCAAATATAAGTTATATAACTTTATAAGATCAAAAATAACTAATATTATAAAAACATATTCCTGAGGACAGAAATAGAGAGTTAAGAGGGCTTGCCTTTTAGTTCACTAATTCAACTTTAAAAAAAAAAAAAAAATTATTCACTGCCTACTACCATAGAGAACACATATGGTAGACACATGGTGAAGGGCATGTATAGAATGGGCAGGGTACATAAAGTGAATCTATATAAGATGCAGATATTAATTATAAGCCCATTGGGACTGGTATGTACTAGCATTAAGTTTCCTAATTAGTTACACTGAAAGAGGGAAGCATGGGACTATAAGTTCTTACTGGATGATCTGACTTGTGAACAGTGGGGCAATATATGAGTCTTATTATCTTTATTATACTTAATTATAATCTAAAAATTATCAAAAAATAAAATAAAAAAGATAGTGCTGACTTTAGTCATGGAATGACCTATATGATAATCACTTCATGAACTTTATCCACTGGTGCGAGCCCCATACTTCTCTACCCTAAATGCACAATTTGAGGAACATGGCCTTAGCCAAAACCTTTTGTCCTCCTTCAAGTGAAACAGTTCCCAGCTTACACACTGTTATCTTTTATCTTTTTTGATTCCTTCTCCTACTTGGTCATTTTCTCCTTCTGAGGCTCCTTTGCTGGTTTCTTCATATCTGACAGATTTCTAAAATTGGAATACTTTAGAGCTTACTTGGGCCTACTTTTTTTCTGTTTGCATTGACTACATCAGTTGTCTCATTTATTTCCATGGCTATAATGCCATCAGCTCTCAAATACAACTGTCAATTTCACATCATTTGCCTACACTTCTCCCTGACCTCTAGAATCCTATTTCTAACACCTAGTCATCATCTCAACTTGAATATGTATAGTATGTATCTCAAACTTAAGAAGTCCAAATCACATTCCCAACTCTCTCCTGTGTCTGCTCCATACCATCTTTGTTTTATTAGTCAATAAACGGCAACTCCACTCTATCAGTTATTGAAACAAAAGCCTCAAGGTCACTCTTTATTTCTTTCAGTCTCATATATTCCATATATCTTATTGGCTATACCTTCAAACTCCTTCTCATCACATCCACCAAAGCATCCTGGCTCAAGCTACTATTGTCTCTTCCTATCCCAATAGTTCCTAACTGTTCTCCTTGCTTCCACATTTGCTACCTTGTAGTATATTTATGATATATCATTCATAATATTTCATTCATAACATATTTTAAGTTGTAGTTCTCCAACTTCACCATAAATCAGAATCACCTGAAAGTCTTGTTAAAATATAGATTGCTATTCTCCACACCCAGAGCTTGTGATTTAGTAAGTGGGACCACAGAATTTTTACTTCTAGTAAGTTCCTGGGTGATGTGAATGCTGATGGTCTGGGACCATCCCTTGAGAACCTGTGGTATAGAACTTTGTTACTTAAGGTATGGTCCACTGACCAAGAATATCAGTATGACTGGGGAGCCTCTCAGAAATGCAGAATTTCAGATTCAGCGAAGCAGAATTTGCATATTAACATGATTCCAGGGTGATTCTTTTATACATGGCCATCTTAAAAACCGTAAAGAACAGAATTCTTTTTATGTTTCAAGTAACATAGTAGTATTCCTTTACTCAAAATGAATTTCCACCTCAATATGGATACAACTGTAATCTCCGCTAGGTTTAGAAAGTTCTATATAATCTGACCTCCTGTTAAATCCCCTGATTTTCTCTCGGACCTGCGGATTCAGTGCCCTCCTGATGCATTGTTCTCCTTGGTCTTCCTTGAACCCAGCTATGCTCTGACTCAGGGCATTAGTACTCGCTTTTTTTCCCAGCCTGGAGTGCTCTTTCCCCAGTAACCCACTGCTTATTCCCTTACTTCTTTTAATGCTGTGCTCAAAGGCTATCTTATCAGTGAAGAACTTTTTACTAACAGTCAACCCCCCTAACCTGACACTTCATTTATATCTTAACCTACTTAAGTTTTCTTTGTAGCACTTCTCACGATCTGAAATACTATATATTTATCTGTTTATTAGCTAATTTTATTTCTAGAACATAATTATTTTGCTATAGGTATTTTGACTCTTTTATTTGCTTTTGTATGTCCAATGCCTAGAACATTACCAGGAACATAATACAAGACAATTTTGTTGACTGAATAAATAAGTTTTCCAAATCTCTTCCTAAATATGAATTTTGAATGGGAAAATATGAGCTCATGTCAGCACCAGGGTATTGAGGAGAAAGGGAAAAAAAGCGAGTAGAGTTTAGGATTAAGATTTGATAAACAAGGGCAGGATGACTAGAAGACAAGACTTTTTCCCACAATTTTTCTTAGGTATTTATTAGTAAGAAGATTGATTTGTAAATGCCAATATTTCATATTTTTTATTGATGAGTAATGTTCCATTTGTATATATGTACCACATCATCTTTATCCAGTCATTCATTGAAGGACACTTAGGCTGTTCCCATGTCTTGGCCACCATAAATAATGCTGCAATGAACATTGGGGTGTATATATCTTTATGGATAAATGTTTTCAAGTTTTTGGAGTAGATACTCAGAAGAAGAATTGTTGAGTCATATGGTAATGCTATCCTTATTTTTTCGAGGAACCTCCATACTATTTTCCATAGTGGCTGTACCGATTTACATCCCCACCAGCAGTGTATGAGGTCTTGAGAATATCATGCTAGGCAAAATAAGTCAGACAGAAAAGGACAAGAGCCATATGATTTCACTTATATGTGGAATATGAAATAGCAACAAACAAAACAAAACTCATAGACATAGGCAATAGTACGGTGGTTACCAGAGGGGAAGGTGGAAGAGGTTGAAGAGGGCAAATGGGGATTCAATATATGGTAACGGAAGATTTGACTTTGGGTGCTGAGCACACAATGCAGTATACAGATGATGCGTTATAGAATTGTACATGTGACGCTTATATAATGTTATTAACCAATGACACCCCAATAAATTTAATAAAACCAAAAAATTGATTTGCAATTTATAGATACAGCAGGTTTTTGAATAACGTCATTTATTCAACATCATTTGCTATAGTGTCGATGAGATGCTCTAGGAGCTTAGCACTTGTTTATATTAATTAGCCTGTTGTAAAATTGGTTTCATTATATGTCGATTCTCTTAAAGTTGTAGAGTTATTATTGGTGACATTAAGTGAGGACTTGCTGTATATTTTATGAATAAGACGTATTTTCTCCAGTTTCATAATTTATTGTAGGATGATAGTGCAAAATGATGGAAATTTACTCATACATTTACTGTCTGCTTAAATAAATTCACACCAATGGGCCCAGCTGTGATTCCTTTTGATTAAAAAAATTTTGAATTAATGGTGATAATATATAGTAGTGTGTACAGTTGGAAAAAAATAGGCAGTGAGAAGATGTAGGATAGATGTTAGGATTTTGTGTGTGTGTGTATGTGAATTTGTTTTTATTGGGATATAGGGAATGGGTTGGGAATTTTCACTGTGGGTGGTAATACCTTACCAGAGTATTGTCCATTCCAATCCTCCCAGGATAGCTTTTGGGGCTTTTTCTTGTTTCTTGGAACTGCTGCTCTTGCTGCCAGCAGCCTCTTCAGGTCCACTGTGGAGAAGCTCCTCCTTAGAAGAGAATTTTCTCTTTTTTGGGGGGACACACCTGTTTTCTGCCTTCTCAGGTTCACCAACTGGTTCCTCTTTAGGGAAATATTTAGGGAAGTCTTGGAGAGACTTCCACTGCTAGCTGTTTCTTCAAGATCACTACCAACCAGCTCCTCCTTGGAAAAAAAAGATTTATTTTTCTTGGATTTGGATAAAGAAGAGACTTCTGGAGCTTTTTCTTTTTCTTCTTTTTGGGTCTTTTACTTGCCTTCTTACACTCCTCTGGTGTGCTACTGATGTTTTCTGAAGATGTGAGGGCAATTGCAGCCAACCATTTCTTTTTCTTCTTGAAGTGTTTCTTCTCCTGTTTCTGCAGCTTCCTAGTAACTGCAGAAGTCGCTTCCTCTCCCTGAAGCATTGCCTCCATCATGACCTCCAGATTCTTTTGTGGAATCTTTCTGGTTTCATAGGACAGCGAATTCTCAACTTGTTCTCGAAGTTTCTCTCCAAATACACTTGTGAGTACCTCAGAGAAGCAGTCAATTCATGAGACAACACTGCATTCGTTTGCCAGGTATCGAGAGGCTTTGTTCTGTCAGCTGCTCGACCAATGAAAATGGAGTGGAAAATGAGTCCATGTTTTGGGATGTTACTCCTTGTCTTCAGGGCTCTGGGAACTTGATCCCTTTGCTGCACCCTGAGAATTATTCAGACACTGGGAACGACTATCACCTAACATTGTTTCTATTTAATGCCTTTGTTAATGATGTGGAAGAAACAGTTCAAAATTTATTAATTAAATTCACTGGTACAATAAATTGGGAGGTGTCAGTGACAAGGAGGAAGAGAAGAAACAAATGCAGAAGGCCTTAGAGGAGTCAGTCAGAGTGGAGAGACATGAGTTGGAATTCCATCTGTAAGAAAAATTCAGATTTAAATATGTAGCACATATTTAAACAATTCTATATTGTATTAATATTTGTTTGATGATGATGTTAGCATTGAACATGATCATGTTGAGAAGATTATGGCTAAATTCGGACTCTTCCGCATCAATTGAGGTTCAGCCACTGTTATGGCAATAACCCATCATAGAGGGCCGAGTGTAGCAAAGGCAAATCTTATTCCTGAACTATAATTAGATTTATATTTAAATATGTCTAGGGGCATTAAATGGGGTGGCCCATGTAAGGAAGCATGTAGCATTCTGGGAAAGAATTCTTCATTTGGAAAGAGAATTAGGACAATTTAAACAATGGGTCAGAGTTTGAGGGAGAGGTAAGGTGATTTCTGTGCACAGGTATTCATTCTTGTTGTATTATGGCCTGGCCTCCATGGACTCATTTCTGAATCCCAGAGTGAAAATTTTACAATATAAGAGCCATAAAGCTATTAGGTTGAGCCACATATAATTCGTCATAAATGGTCAGATATTGGTAATTTCATGTTTCAGCTGATGAGCTGTTTGGTATAAGCATCTTGAAGTCATAAGGTACCAGCTACCCTACTTCCTTGAGTGTGGACATCTGTACTCACAAGAGTCCCTGCCAGCCTCAGTGCATACTGAACACCAAATTAGGAACCACTGGTGGGCAGCGATGTAACACTTACATTTGCTGAGTGCTAGCAATGCAAATGGAACCTTTAGTAAGAGTTTGCAGATCGAGGAAGAGAGCAGGAAAATGAATTTCAACGCATTCCCTAGAAGACTAATCTACAGATGAGAAAGACTTAAATTTTCTCAGAATTATTTGGGATTTTCCACAAAAAAGATTTTTGGGGTCAGAAATGCTATTTTACAATTCTTATTTTCATGTTTATGTTGCTTCAGGCTGTTGCGATAGAAAATACAGTTATATACTTGGTATAGTACAGACAAAAGCAGAGCAGGAGTAGGATCTGAAGGACTTTAGAAATTCTGTAATTCGTTTCAAGACTGTAATTGCTTAGATTCTCCTGTCTTCTCTCCTATAGAATGTATCTATGGCAGCAGATGAAATTCTCAGAGGTTAAGTGTAGCCACTTTGGAGTGTTCAGAATGAAGCTAGAACCATGGTGTTGTGCGGTTTGTGTTGTTATTGTGTGTACATGTAGGGGCATTTGAGAAAATACTTTGTTGGCACTCCCTCAAACGAGACTGCTCAAAAAAGCAGATGTTTTCTATCAGGAGAGCCAGTAACACTTTCAGACTCCTAGAATTCTGAAGCCTTAGGTGAAATAAAGCAAAAGAGAAATGTATGCAGACATGTACACCAGCCTTCCACGCAGAGTGTCACTGTTTGGAAACATGCAAGGGATATTAGTCAACACACTATATTGCTGATTCTTAGCTGTCTTAGGTATAAAATGACAGAATTGTACCAGATGTTTTTGATTGTTTTTTTCCTAATGCAATATTCTATTACACTATTTTATGGATATCTTTAGTGGATGATTAGGTGTTGTCTACATATTTCACTTTACCAGAGAGCAATTTTGTAACTGAGATAATAAAAATATTAACAAATGCAAATTCACAGTGATAATAACAATAATAAGTAGCTACTATTTTATGGTAATGAATGTTAGTGTATGCTAGACATGGTGCTCAGGATTTTTCATGAATTATATGATTTTAAATCTCAAGTAAAGTTAGGGTTCATTTAATACCCATAAGAAAGCATAGAATAACAAGGCTAGGAGGACTAGAATTAGACATCTTTTAAAGTTTTTATCCCCACCACCACCACTTGATTGCACAAAGTGGGTTTGTCTGCTATAGTGAAATGTTTTCTAATTTTTTTTTTAATTCATAGTAGATGCAGTGAATAAAATGGAAATAAAGACATATAAATATACAGTACGAATACAGTTGTTTTTTTTTTTTTAAACAGAAACATAATTTGGAGCAATAAGGTAAGAGGGCTTTCTTTCTCATGCACTCAGGAAAGTGCCATCAACATTACCCACTTTATCCATTATCCATTTTCTACAGCCAAAAGAAGACTAGTTGAACTTTATCAAGATCCTTATTGCCACTCTATTTAGAAACATTTCTCAAAAGGCCAATTCCAGTGCTGTCTCCCTGGCTTTGCATCATATTTAAATTTATGATGAGCACCGAAGAGAAGCGTGCCAGATTTTTTTATTCTTCTAAAACATCAAAACATAGTATATAGACCATTGATTTTTATGCAGGTGTCCTTTTGCTAGTATTTCAGAACTTTATTCAAAGTAATTGGTAGTTCTAGGCTCCTTAGTCTCACAGCTGCCAAGGTTCCCTAATCTGGAGTAGATAGTCAACTATCCTTAATAGGTGATTTATAGCAGGGCAAAAAGAACTATTGGACATCTGGAGAGTGGAGTAAATGTGCTGTATTGAGCAGCTGAGAACCTTTCTTGACAGATTTTGTTTTAGGTAAAAATGCAAGACATTTTCTTCTACAGATTTCTTAAAACATATATTGTAAAGGAAAGAAAATCCATATGGTATTGATTTATTTAAATGTTTTAAAAATTAGATATTGAGAAAGCCGTTTATATTTTTATTTTTCTTAGAGAGAGAACTTTTTTTTTTTTACCAAGAATAAAGAGAAAAAAAGGCCTGAAAATTCATGTTTTGTTCCAAATTTAAAGTCAGATTTGACATGGGTTTTAAAACATGACCAAACAAAAATGAGTCTGTGGTTTTGAAGAATAAAGCAAGCTTTAGGGGGAGGCAGGCAAGCTGTTTCTCTGGAAAGCTCCTTATTCCCTTAGTCAAAACATAGCAGCAAACAAATAAACAGAATCCTCAAGTAATAGTACCAAATGGTAGTTCGGTACATAATTCTACAGAATTTATAGCTTCAGAAATACAGGACTGGGTATCAATTCATGGTTTCTTTTTCTTTATGCTACAAGACAAAGGAACTCTGTTAAAAGGGGTAATGAATTGTGTGGGTTGTAATTGCTATTCTGTCAGTACTCTTACATTCTGGCTTAGAATGCTTCAGAGAGAACTGGAAGTAGGTTGTACTGGATAGTCTGCTAGTCCATACTTGTTAGTAAACAGAGGGGAAAGAAGAAGTAACCATATTCTAAAGTTGTTTCTAAAGAGCATCTTTAATCTGGATGCACGGACTAAAATGTTACCTAGTTTTACCCAGTTTTAAATAATTTTTATAATGATTCAAAAAAATTGACAAATACTTACGTCCCACAATTTGAGATATAGGGTGATGTTATATGAGGAATACTATAAAAGAACTTTTTCTTTCTTCTCCCCTTCTCTCTTTCTCTCTTCACTCTTAGCTCTCCCTCTCTCTCTCCTTCCTTCTCTCTCTCTCTCCTTCCCTCCCTCCCTTTCTTCCTTTGATTCCTGTGGATCTATATTCACACCTACCTAATTAGATATATTTTTATTTTTAAAAAATATTTACTTAGGGATTTGTTACATCTCAGATGTGGCCTCAGGAACATAGAAATGCCGATTTCCCTTCCTTTCTTTGACCCTGTTCCTCAAAGCTTCTTTCTACTGAAAACCTGGTTATTATATTTCATGCTGCATTATATATATATATATATATATATATATATATATATATATATATATATATTATATATATATATATACACACACACACACACACACATATACACACACACACACATATATATATACACACACATACGTTTTCTTCAATATATATTTATAATTTGCCAAACCATCAAAATATCATTGGTTGAGATGAATAGAATAACATCAACAAGTCTGTTGGTAAACTAGAAATAAATTATTTTTAATTAATAGTGCTCACATTTATCATGTTAAAAATAATTTAGATCTTTATTAATTACTTTGAACAATTTGATCTATTTTTTCCCAAGTATAATTGAATGAATAGAAATCACCTTTTTACACTTCTAGCATAAAATCTCTGAGAGTAGATCGAATGTAATACTTTGAGAGTATACTCAAGGAGTCAGATATCATTGAAAGAATATTAGGTGTCTTTAAGGATCTAACTAATAATTGTTGACTAGTTAACAAAGCACAAGAAGAACATTTTAGAAAATATTTTATTTTTATAAATATTACTGTGTTTTCACTTTTATATTTGTTCTTGGACATGTGTAACATAGATGTCAACAACAGAGTTAAAACAAGGAGTGGAAGTGGATATATAATTAACATTTATTCAGTATCAGGCATGTGTTAGCTGCTTTATATACACTAATTTAATTTTCATGAACACCTTAGGAATTAATATCCTCATGCTACATTTGAAAAAGACTTTTATAGATGAAGAAACTTACTTATTATTATGAAAGGTTATTTGGTCTTGAATATGAACCTAGATCTACTTTCACAGACACACGCTTTTAAAAAATAATTAATGGTCTATGGCCATGCCACCCTGAACAAGCCCATCTCTTCTGATCTCGAAAGCTAAGCAGGGTTGGGCCTGATTAGTATTTGAATGAGAGACCACCTAGGAAGACCAAATGTTGTATGCGTAAAAAATAAAAAATAAGGGATTGTAAGCTGACAAGGTCCTTGCAATCTGTGAGGTCAACCAAGGGTTGCCTCACTGAAATAAATTAAATCAATTAATTAATTAATTAATTAGAAAATGAATCATGTACTACGCAGGCGAAAATATAATTGTTTTCTTAAGTTGTCTCTGTATATCTGAGAACATAACCAGCAAAATCTAGAAAAAAAAATAACTTTATACAAATTAATCATCTTCTATCAGGTATCATACCTCATATGTTCTCAAACAAATCTTATCAGTTTTCCACTTGAAATTTACTATCTCTTAAAATTTTTTTAAAACTTATAAACTTTTGATAGTCACATTTTAAATAAAAGGTATATAAATGTTTTATTTCTGGTGAGCCCAACTGAATATGTCATAAAATTTTATTGTTTGTCTTTAATTTTTTTATATATCCTAACACAAGTTTTACAAGGGAGTGATGGTACAGGAAAATCAATAACCAGCAGTAAGGCAATTCGAAAATTAGCTTTAATATTCACTTGAGTTTCGAATCCAAATTTAATTCCAAAATGAATCTGAGTTTCCTAGGCTAAATATCAGTTTGTGGCTAACTTTTAAGATTGCGTTACCTGTTGAGTTTGGAATGTCTTTAAAAGTCTGGATACAAGCCTTTTATCAGATATATGATTTACAAATATTTTCACTTAGTCTATGTCTTGTCTTTTCATTCTTTAAATAGTGTCCATGAAAGAGCAAGAAATTATTAAATTTTCTGAGGTCCAGTTTATATGAAGTATGGTTTAGGGAGTTATATTTAAGAACTCTTTGACTAACTCAAGATCACAAAGATTTTCTTCTGTTTTCCAGAATTTAAAAAAAAAATTAGATTTCACATTTTGTACTGTGAACCATTTTGTGGTACTTGTTCTGTATTTTGTGAGTTATAGATCAAAGATATTATTTTACAAGATAGGTATTCAGATGTTCCAGTGGCATCTGTTGGAGAGATAAGCATTTCAACACTTTGTACTTTACACTTTGGCAAAAATCAATTGACCATATACATATGAGTCTATTTCTAGACTCCATCATGTTCCATTGATCTATTTTTCTGTCTTAATGCCAACCACAATATCTTGACCTTTGTAGCTTTAAATAAATCTTGAAATCAGTCAGTTTAAGTCTCCTAACTTAGTTCTGTTTTCAAAGTTGTTTTGGTTGTTCTAGATCTTTAGCATTTCTGTATAAATTTTATAATAAGCTTGTCAGTTTCTACAAAAATTACTGGAATTTTGATTGAGATTGCATTTGAGCTATAGGTCAGTTTGGAGATTATTGACATTAAATAGTACTAACTCTTCCAATCATGAATGCATGATATTACTACATTTATTTAGATCTTTTAAAATTTTTTCTAAGCAATATTTTATAATTGTCAGATCTGCCAGATTTATTGTAAGTAGTTCATATTTGTATACTACTGTAAATGGTATTTAAAAAAAAATACCAGTTCTGATTGTTCATTGCTAGTAACAGAAATGTAATTGACTTTAACACTCATTAATTAGTTCCAGGGACTTTTTTGTAGATTCCATTGGATTTTCTGTATAGATGGTAGTGTTGTCTGTGAATAAAGATAGTTTCAGTTCTTTCCTTGTAATTTGAATTCTTTTTTTTTTTTCTTATTATACTGGTTAGGATGTTCAGTGTGATAGTGCATAGAAGTGGGGAGAGGGGACATCCTTGTTTTATTCCTGATCTTATAGGAAAAGCAATATAGTTTTCTTCATTATGTAAGTTAGATCTGCACTTTTTATAATTGTACTTTATTAGGTTAGTATAGTTTCTTTCTATGCTTGTTTTCTGAAAACTTTTTTTCATTAGTAACAGTTGTTGGATGATGTCACATTTTTTCTACATCTGTTGAGAAGATTATACAATTTTTTTCTTTTTTAGTTTAATGTGATAAATTACAAGTTATATATTGTCGATTTCTGTTCACTAAACTTATTTAGAATATTTGCATCTTTGTATATAGATATTGGTCTATAATTTTATTTATTTGTAATATCTCTGCTTTTAGTATCAGGGAAGTATTGACTCATAAAATGAATCAGGAATTATTTCTTTTTTTTCACTTTTTAGAAAGAGTTTGTGTGGAAATGATATTATTTTTTCCTTAAATGACTTTACCACTGAGGGCATGTAGGCCTAGAATATTTTCCGAGGTTTTTAAATACAAATTCAAAAATTTAAGCAGACATAGGGTTATTTAGTTAATCTATTTCTTCTTGAGTGAGCTTTGGTAGGTTTAGTATTTCAATGCATTTGTTCATTTCAGCTATGATGTTGAAATTATTGTTATGAAGTTATTTATAATATTCTCATTATCTTTTTAATATCTGTAGAATTGCCTGTAGTGTCATACCTTTTATTACTGGTATTTATAATTTGCCTTTTTTTGTCCTACTCATTCTAACTAGAGGTTTATTATTTGATATTATCAAACAACCAGTTTTTGATTTAATTTCTTTATTCTTTTTCTCTTATCTATTTTATTTATTTTTCATTATGATCTTATCATTTTCTTTCTTATGGTTACTTTAGAGTTAATTTGTTCTTCTTTTTACTTTTTATCCACATCTTCCTCAATACTTGTTATTATCAGTTATTATTTGTTATTATCTTTTTGACTATAGCAACCCTAGTGTATGTGAAGTGGTTGGCATGTCATGTGGTTTTGATTTGCATTTCACTTATGGCAAAAGATACAGTTTTATGGTATCTCTAATCCCTTCTCAGATCTGTTATCGGTGTGTCTATCAGCATTCAAACCCTTCAAATGGCAATAAATACATTATTTTTTCCTTAACTGCCTTTATTATTTCTAGGTATCCTAATAATAAAATTGCCATCAATAGTAGCCAGTACTTTTAAAGCATTTTCTAGTGTCTAGGCTTTTTATATATCTTATTTCATTCTCATATAATCTCGTAGATGAAGAAAAGTATGCAAAGTGATCTTTAATAACATGGACCAGGAGTTCCATGTTATTTCCCCTGTTATTCAATTAAATTTTTTTCTGTTTTCCAGTTGGAACTCACATTCACTACTGCTTATAGGCTAAATTCATCCAACTATCTACTTTCATAATAAGTGTATGCTAAGGATATTTGTTAGATTTTAAAGTGTTGTTAAAGGAAATAAGAATATGAGAAAGATCTATATGGCCTGGAAAGATTAAAATATTTAATATGTGGCCCATTACAAAAAAAAGTTTGCCGACGTCTGACTTTTAATGATATACAGTTGGTTCAAAACCAGCTTCACCAATTCTGGAATGTAGTTTTTACAACTGACAGTATACTTGTAAACATGCAGGGCCTCCAGTTTATCTGATCTAGTAAAAGAGCAGGGGAAAACAAATATATAAGGCTATTTTTAATTAGATAAATTGTGTTGGATATTCTGTGCCTTAATATAAAACCCATGATTTGATATAGAAGATAGAAGAGAATTTGAACATAATTCCTTGAACAAACATGAGCAAAGAGAAAACTAACTACAGTTGTACAAGACCTAAATAGAACATGTACTGTTATTCTTCCATACTTCTTAAGGACGTTTCATTGCTATAGATTGAATGAATTCACACAGAGGATAAAGAAAAGACACTAGATTGTACATGACATAGGAAGAAAGCCTGACCTTGGGTAAGCATTTATATTGGAAAATAAAATCGCCAATCTGAGTGACTAGATTATTTAAATAGAAAATAGTAGAGTTGGATGAACTGTACAAAGGTAACACACATTCTGACATTGTGGACCAAGTGCCAACTCTCAATATTGACAAAGTAACATTAACAAATCAAGATACTCGATTCACTTTTTTTCCAAATATTTTATGTGTCCACTATGTCATCCAGAGATCTGAGTTAATTATCATGGAAGTCTCAGTGTAATAGTAGACTTTCTCCTGTGATGATGAGCATTAGACCATGCTTTCTATTCCCCATTACCTACTCTTCCTGCCTGTGTTCTCTACCCTTCTTTAAAGAATCTAGAATCACTATATTATTATGTCCTCAATGATAAATAAAAACATAGCCTTGTACACATAAACTATGTTAATTTATCTCACCTGCCAATTTTTTTCTAAATAAATTGGAATTTACATCTCAAAATATGAATTTTAAATTCCCAGAATAATAGTATTTACTTTTTATTGTAAAATAATATTTGAAAGAACTTGCATTTGAAACTGAAATCACTACCATCTTCAAACAAAGCTTTAGCTGGTGCTAAATTCTGTCTTGAGTCTTGAAATTTTATCATTAGTAACTAGGTTTTTTTTATTCTTAAAAAAAATTGAATCCATTTCTTTCTCATCAGAATGAAACATCTCAAACATAAACAGCTAAAAATTCACAGTATCTTTGATCGGGCTGAAATATGAATGCTTCCTTGAGAATCACAGTATTCTGTATTGTCTGTCATTGATAACTAAGCTAACACAATTATAATATTTTATATTTCAGAATGGCAATGTAACTGATCCCAAAGGACACATGAAACCTTTTTAGCCACATCCTTTAGTGCACTGCGAGGTCATATCGGTTTCTTTCTAGAATATCCTCTAATTTAATTTTCCTTTGAATAATTGTTTGTCAGATCAAATCTATCTTTTTTCCCCTAGAAATCCTTTTGACCTTTACAGAAGACTGGACTTATAACTGAACATTATGCCAATGAAAATGATAACATTTGTTTTAAGACTTTAGAAATTTGCTTGAAGATAGTGTTGTATTAGTAAATATTCAAAAGCTCTTTTCTTACACATTCTTAGCAAAATGGATAATTTAATGTTCTTTAGGCATTGTTTGTGAGATTTATTTAAAAAGTAAATTATTTTTATTAACCTTTAGTAAATTGGTTTCTTTTTTACTTTAATTTTCCTCCCTGACTAGCAAATGCATAACTTGTTTAATCTGCCTTTATTACATTATATGTTCACTATAATTCCTGGATTTAAATTTAAGATAAAATAGTCAAACTAGTATTGCTTTTAAAGTAGGGACAAAATTGCATGTATAATTGAGTCATGTATGTTGTCACAATCATGTTTTAAATCACTCATTTTATCTCTGCATATTAAAATTGTGAATACCTTTTGGTCATGTGGAAACTATAATAATACTAAAAAGATTATTTTTGTCTATCCTGTATTTTCTCTGTTTTGTTATTCAAAACCTTTTGTAATTTGCTGCTTACTTCTCCAAATTACTTTCTTTTTTTCTTTTTAATAAATTTTATGTTCTTCAAAAATGGTTTGCATATTTTGTCAGAAAATTATAGCCATAAGATATCAATTTCTCGCTGATAATTACTCATTTATTTTATGACTAAAATGCCTTCTCAACTCTTCACTCATAAAAGTCTCATCTTACACCTAAAGACCACATTATACATGTTTTATGATATCAATACTAATTATCTGATTTCTCTTTTTCCTAAACTATTCTAACATATATTCTTAAAAACCATCGGCACTTTTACTATTGCATGCACTCTATTGTATTTGTCTTGAGGCTCCAACTAGGTAGAGAGACTTCAAGGACAAGAAAAAGGATTTATATCTGTTTAAATCTTTATTATCTATCACATAGTGGATATTGAATGTTACTGCATATTTAGATTAATCACTTATTTTTAGTTATAATTAATGTTTGTGTAAGAATTAAACATTGAACATAGGGGAAAAAACTGAAAAGAAGGTGTCTCAGTAAAGTTTAGAGGTCAAAGAGAGAATGGTCAGTAAACTTGTGGAAACAACATGGGTACTAAAGTTAGATAGATGACTTGCTTCATTTCTGTTTTGATTAAGGAGATATTTATGCTATACCACCTCATCCATGTACATTCTCAACGGTATCTCTTTTTATCAAGAAGTTCTACTTTTGCCCAAGGCTTACAGCCTATTTTCAACAAAGTAGGTGGAGTGAACTTGTCAAATCATTTTACAATTGTCTAAAAATCTCTACTAGTTTCCCATTTTACTCAGAATGAAAGCAGAAGTCCTTAGTATTAGCTATGTATGAGTCAGGATATTTTATAAGCAGTAACGAACAACTCAGAATCTTAATGATTTAAATAACCAGAGTTCATTTCTGCCTTCTGGCTGTGAGTCCTTCCCTTCATGAGTGTCCTGGGACCAAGACAATGGAGCAGGCATCGTCTCAAGTATGCTTGTCACCATGCTCAGGCAATTATATGCGCTGGTCTATGAAAATTGCGCCTTATATTTTTATCATAGCTCTTAATCCAGAACTCTTTTAATGATTGCCCTGAAAAAATGAGCAATCATTTAGAAATTTACTGGAAAGGTGGCAAAATTCCAGTCCATAAGGCCTTGTATGGTCACATCACTTCTCTATCCACATTGCCTTTTTTATCTTATCTGCTGTTAGTTTCCTCCTTACTCGATTTTAATTCTGCCACAATAATCTCCTTGATGCTACCTAAATACCCTAGTCAAGTTCTTACTGTTACCTAACCCTAAATTGTTTTTACTCCAGATAGCTCCATGGTTAGCTTCCTTACTACTACTTCCCTCAAGTCTTTATTCAAATGTAATTGTCTCAATGAGAACTCCCCTTATTGTCCTGTCTGCCATGAATGCCTCCCCACCACACCACCCTGTCTTTTTCTTCTCCTTGGCCCTTACTGTTATATTACATAGTATGTTACATTATATAATATGTTGTCAGTGTCTCCCTGAAAATTAAATTTAATGAAGAGCAGGGATTTTTGTTTTGTTGTATATCAGCCCACAGGACAGTGTCTAGCCATGGCAAGTATTTAACGAATATTTGTTGCATAAATTTTAAGGAAAAAGTTATGAACAATTAAGCCTCTTAACTTCTTGCAATTATGACTTCAATAACATATTTGGAATTACAATTTGTAATTATTTGTTGATAGCTACTATGTAATGAATGTTTACTTTATGCAAATATTTTATTAGGTACTTTCTGATGTATTAACCTATTTTATTTCATGATAACCCTAGAAAATCAGTGCAATTATCCCCATTTTATAAACGTATAAATAGCAATAAAAATTAGTGTGCTTATGGTCATACAGGAATAGAAATTTACTCTAAGATATGTCGACATGGTAAAGTTTTCATTTAATGTTCATTAATGTTTTTAATGTTCATTTAATGTTCACCAAATGCCTATGATATAAGTGGAAGAAGGGCATTATTTGTACTAGTGATGAAAGAAGATAGGAAACTTAGTAACCAGCAATGATTTTCAAGTCATGAAAGTATTGCAGATAAACTCACATTCACATTTTTACCTCTTTTCATAGAGATAGCAGTAGTTCTCAAGCCCAACTGTACCTTAAAATCATGCGGGGGGCTTTAATAAATGCCAATGCTTAGATCCCACCTTCAGAAATTCTGATTCAAGTTCCCCTAGGTAATTATAATATTCAGCTGTTAAAGAAAAAAAAAACTGAAGGCCCCAAATGGCATCATTTGTGCTAAAAGCCCATGATACCAAATCTAGATTTAATAACCTGATATAACTGCAGTTTTAACCTCTCCCAGAATTATAATCTTAATTAACCTTAACCAGTCTTGAATTTTCTGATCAAGCACCACTAAGGTAATTTTTCACTTAGGCCTTCTCAGAGAAAGGAGAGTCAAGGTAATGTTCATGATAAAAACCCTTCTTCTCTTCCTCCAAAGAAAATATTTCTCAGGCTTCAAATAATCCTCTTTTCTTTTCTAATATCTCCCTTGCCCCACTCTTCCTATGAAATCCCTCCATTTTGTGCAGCCCCTTGGAGCGCCCTTCTACTTGCCAGATGGGCTGCTGCCCAGTTCATGATCTAAAGCCAATTAGATCTTCATATTTACTCGGTTGAGTTTTTATTATTTTAACACAGCCAATGTTGAGAACTGCTGAATTAGTGAATTAACTAATTCACTGAGCTTCTTTAGGTGGTGGTGCTGAGGATTTGTCAATGCTGTTTATCGGAAATGAGGAGTTGCTACTAGTAGGTTCAGATTAGGTTACAGATAATTGCCCATTGTTTCCATGGACCAAGAAAAACAATGATGTAAGTAATAATTTATTAAAATATTACATGTATTTTTACACATATATCTTTTTCTTTAATCTTCTGTGGATGTTTTGTTCCTTTTATGTTTTCTGATTTTGGTAAAAAATAAACTGAAAAGATTAGACAGAGAAAAATTCAATTACTCTCTAATGTCTTTTTTGAATTGTCAGATCATTGTGGTTGGCAGAAGCCCACAAGTTTCCAAAAGTCTGGGGTTATTCACTTATCTTTTTACATATCCAATTCTGGTCCTTTATGCTAAGGAAGTCTAACTCTATTCTAGGGAATTGTTCTAAACATATTTTTATTACTGAATTGATGGAATTCTGGCTTATAGGTGCAGATGTTTTTCTCTTGGTGGCATCTCCACAAAGTTAAGTTGCTTTAACTTTATTCAGATATTAAAATATTCATGATCCTGGTAGTGAAGAATGGCCCATTTTTTTCAGTCCAGCTCATGAATTAATTCAATAGATAGGCTTAGAAAGTTGGAAGGTGTTGGCTTCTATTTCAGAAAAATTATTGTGAAGAACGAATACAAAAGATTTATTACAAATCATATGAATGATATAGCACCTATATGAAAAGCATCTTGTATAGTTAAAAAACAGCAATTCTCTACCTCGATTAATGCAATGTATATACTACTCAGTGTTTCTAAAGTTGCAAAATGCCTGCAGAACTGTCTTCAAAGAGATTTACTCTCAGGATCCAGTTCTAGAATATATGAAGAGGGGAATAATTCTCAGTTCCTGTTATTTATGAACTGGCCTTGGCTTATCATTCAAGCTCTTGAACTTTGTCAATGTGCCTCAAACTTCTTACACTTGTGCCTCAAATGCACATCTCAAAACATTATACATCACACATACTATACTCTAACAAAACAAATCAAAACTTTTTTAAAGGGCTTGTTTTATTTGAACTCTGTTATCTTTCTGGGATTACCATTTCTTCCTCCTAATGCTATTCTAGGAACATATGTGGCACAGCCTAATTTTAACAGTACCTACTATTTTGATTCTCATCGATCTGTTAATTTCACCTCTCTCTTTAGGCAGCGTGACTTCTTTTGAATCAAAGACTTTCTAAACCATGTAAGGGTACAAGGTTATACAAGAGGTTGGCCAGAATTATTGTTGTGCATAAATAGAGGACATGCTTTTTAGTTTTGAGATCTCCTGTAAATTTCTTCAGTTATTTCTCATTAATACAACAAAAGTGTATTTTCCCACTCGAATGCAACTCCTTCTTTGTGGAAGGGTTTTAGAGTGTTAGAATTCTTACTGTACCTTTTACTGTGTGTTCAACAGGTACTTTGCTAATGGGTCTCTTAAAAGATGGACAAGGAACTCCCAGGATCTGTATGATCCTTTAGGCCATTGAAAAAAAAATGGATGTGACTAGCACAGATTTATTTGAACTCCATGTCTTCAATACATACTCCAGTTCTATATTAATGTTTTCAAGACCCACCAAAGCATCTCTCTAAGTTACTTAGATTTTCTTATATCCAGATTTCTCTAAGTAACCTGAAAAATACCTACTATGGAATTAGAAGACTGTTTCATTACTGGCTTTATTATATACATACTGATATAAAAAACATCTAAACCTGTAGAGAATTTTTATGAGTTTACTTGAACCAAACTGACGACATGCTGGAAAGCAAGATTTCAAATGCTCTAGAGAATGACAGTGTTTGCAGCTTTTTTTTTTTTTAAATACATTTGGAATTAAGGAGGGAACCTAAGAAAGATTATATGAAGGTGGGAGGAAGTGAGCTATAGGGTAAGATAATGTACTCCATTGAGGGTGGTCTGGAAGAGATGATTACTTTTGGCATTTCAATGGTGTGTTAACCCAGATGCACAAGAATAATGTACAGAGCTGGCATAAAACCTTTTACTAAAGACATTATAGGCCTGGGGCATGACTGCCCACCATGACCTGCCCAGTTGAGAATAATTTATGATCAGATCACCTTGAGAGGTTACTTTTGGTTACTGAACTTGTATATACTTCCGTTTTCATCCACACACATAAATGGTCAGTGTTGAGAAACTAAAAAATCTTGAACTTCAAATTTCTTTATCTCTGCTTTATCTTAAAGGCTGTTTGAGTTAAGTAGATTTGTGTGAAAGGTTGTTGAAACTCTAAAAGCACTATACATATTTGTGCTGAGCATTTTTTTCTTTTGTCTCTCCAGATTCATAATCTACCTTTCTCCACCCTGCTTTGTGCCTGAGGAGCTGAGTCCCATGGACTGATTCAACAAAGCTTCATTGGCCTATGACTTTCAGCTGTCCAGTGGGAAGTACCAGTCAGAGGTAGGAAAGAAGGAGATTGGAGAAGTAAATGTGCTTCCCTTTTCCTAGTGTTGATTTGAGGGCTAAGTTAAATTTCAATATCATTTTGCAAATTTATACTTAATTTTATTTAAAATGTGGTCTTATTTTTGCTACTCGATTTAAAATTTTAACTATTGTTAGGTTAATTTCAGGCTTATCAAATTCATACATAAATATTTGCATCAACAGTATTTTTTTATCTACAATTGTAATACTTTATATATATATAACATTTATATACTATATATATTATATTTGAAATGTAATATATATATATGTATATATATATGTGTGTATATATATGTATTACATTTCAAATATATATCACTTGCTACCCTGTGCCTAGAGTAAATATATTTATAATCCAAAATGTTCCTTGTAAGTGAAACCACTGTTATCAAGAAGTTCTTTTTCAACTGAAATGTGAGAAAATATGGGGTATCACAACTTCTAGGTCATTCTTCCTGAGAAAGTCTTGGCTCGCTCTTTCTTTCTTTCTTCTTTCTTTCTTTCTTTCTTTCTTTCTTTCTTTCTTTCTTTCTTTCTTTCTTTCTTTCTCTAATTTAAAAAACAGTTGTAAAATACACATATAAAATTTACCATCTTAACAATGAGGACATTTGTCCTTGAGGTTCATGTGCATTACACTCTCTATTGGGTACATCATGCCCACATACAACTCAGCTCACAAGATATGAATCCACCCTTGCCAGGTGAGTTAGATGTTTGTGAGCTTGCATCATTCAAATAACTGAGTCTAATCATTTTTGAATAATGAGGTAATTTGCAAACATCATTATTGGTGACTAGCAACTAGAGTTGCATATTATAGAAATACTGATGTCACCCAGCTGAATACAACTACTCTTAAAGCTCAGCCCATGGTCATTCATGTGTAGTCCAAGTGGGAATCACTATTTTGAGGAAATTTGTCCAAGCATGAGAGCTATCCTGAGTTCATTAGCCACATATCTGCCTCTTTAGCTCCATTCGGAGGCAGGAGATAGACTGGCTTCTCCTTTGCAATTTTACCTCAGTCCAGAGTTGCCCTTGGAAAACATTCTCCCCTTGGAAAACATTAAAAGATAACAATCACTCCAATCATTCCTCCTACTGACCAGGCTTTGACTCAGCTCTACAGGGAACATGGTAATAGGATATATAGAAATAGATATCTCTATCTCTGTCTCTGTATCTATGTCTCCCTTCCTGATATTTTCTTCACATTTTATTCTACTGCAAGTGTTATCACAGTTAGTTTCCTATGTTATTTTACCTATAATGTTACATGTACTTATGTTGAGATGAAACCAGTTTTCACTGAGAAGACTCATCTTTGCTTTTAAACCTATTGTCTATTTATTAACAAGCACTAAAGTAAAGGTGTGAATTTGTTATGGTGTATTTCCTACCTTGTTGTGTGGGATATATATTTCTTAAGATGAACTGAATGAAATTGCTAACCTGGAGACTAAAGTGAGGCTGCTTATATATCTAAGCTCGTGATAGATTTTAACTTTATGAGATTTATAATTAGTATCAGTAAGATCAATGCTGTTTGAAGATCACTGAATTTTCAACTGGGTAATATTCTTTTTTGTTTTTAGCACCTACATATATTAACCTTTGTTGGTCTGGTAGAATTGCATTTGGTGTGACATTTTGAAAAGTACTCTACCATAGAGAAAGCTTGCATCTTCCCAAAATTGTTTGCATATCAATTAGAACACTGACTAATTACATTATATTGGGCAAATGTTTTGACTCTCTCTCTCTCTCTCTCTATATATATATATATATGAGAAGCCAATAATACCTACCATAGCAAGTTGTGAATAGTTGGTCCACAAATGTTGATTTAATTTTCCCACTTCTCTTTTACTTTCGCTTTATTTGGTACTCTTACAATTGGGAAAATGTAGTTCCTACTAGCAATACAAGTAAAAGGCAGCTGCTTTATTCTTTTCTTTTCTTTTCTTTCTTTCTTTCTTTCTTTCTTTCTTTCTTTCTTTCTTTCTTTCTTTCTTTCTTTCTTTCTTTCTGTCTGTCTGTCTGTCTTTCTTTCTTTCTTTCTTTCTTTCTTTCTTTCTTTCTTTCTTTCTTTCACTAATTTAAAAAACAGTTGTAAAATACACATATAAAATTTACCATCTTAACAATCCTTAAGTGCACAGTTCTATAGTATTAAATACATTTACAATGTTGTGCAACCAGTCTTCAAAACTGTCTTCATTTTGCAAAACTGAAATTCTACACTTGTTGAACAACACCTCATCCACCACTTCCCCTCATATTTCCTTCCATAGTTTTAGTTTTAATGATCACAGGAAATTTAGTTAAAAATGAAGGTTTGTTCCAAATTATTGTGTTTCATTAATGTGATTTATAATCACATTAGCTATACATCTTCATTTTCCAGAACAATTTCTATTTTAAGAGATTTTACTCTTTTTAAGTAAAATTAATTCCTTAAGTGAATAATTTGATATTTACTATTATTCATTAAATATAGAGAAACTGAGAAATCAGAAAAGGAACTTATTTATCCAACCAGTTTCCTCTACCTTTGGTTTTAGAAAACATAGCACTATGTCTATAGGTTGTAGTCACCAGGTAGGATCGGTGAATTAAGTTCTTTTGCAACTGACAAGTTCACGTTTGATAACTGGAGACTTGAGGACATTGAATTGTTTCCATTTTACCAGCCAGCTCTGTCCTGACTCATCTTGGCTAAATTTGTGAATATTTTTACTTACATTTTAAGCCCTATTCAAACAAAATAGTTTAACACATTTGAATTCTTCATCACTTCCTAGCTGTCAGTATATATGGGTTATAGACTGAGAAAATAAGTAAATAATTGACTCAAGAATGTGGGAACAATTCTTAAAATATTACTCATGTGTATTTGTAAACTCTCAGAAATATTTCTGTTTGATTTCGATAAGGAAGAATATGCTTTGCTATCTAGTAGTCTATAATTTAGTAGTAAGGATTAAGCATGTTAATAAATGTAGAGCACTTAAAATAATGCCTCACATAGAAAATGCTCAAAGATTTTAGCTATTATTACCATTATAGCAGTTACTATTATCATTATTTTGGGGGGACCTAAATTAAATGGTCAGTGAGTCTGATATTTACCAAAGTTATAGTATTGAGCAAGCCTCAGAGGTGCTCTTCACCCCAGGTATCTCCTTCATAAAATATTTGCCCCAAACCTGTCCTAACAGAGAGTAATACTTGGACAATTTAGGTTCTTTAATTCTGCACATGAAAGGTACATGCACCTAAAAGGGATTCTTCATTTCCCTCTGAGGCAAAGAGTCATGGGTTTCCACAGATAGCAGAATCTCAGAACTTCACGCATTTCCTAGTGTTGAGAATACTTCTATCCTAACAAAGAGTTGAGGCTTCTGGAAATTAAAAGCCGGGAAGGCAGTTTGTTCATAAGCAACTTCTCTTTGATCCGATACTCAGTGAAACTTCCCTTTCATTGGTGGTTCACAAGATTCACCACATATCAGAATCACTCAAGAGCTTAATAAAGCACAGATTGCTCGACTCTAAGGTTCAGTAGATCTTAGGTGGGGACTGAGGATTTGCTTTCTTAACGAGGATTTGCTTTCTTCCAGTTGAAGCCAATGCAGCTGCTCCTGTGTCCTTACTTTAAGAAGCACCAACCTTAAAACAAGAGGAAGAAAAAAGATTTGACTATAAAGAGACTTTGTGGTGAGACAAATGCCACACAAGAAAAAAAGAAATAAAGAAAAAGAAAAATTATCGCAATGCATTATTTTGCAAAATTGTTTTTGCAGGAATACAGGGAATGTATGCACAGTATTTGAAGACAGACAAAGAAGGATTTAAAATCCTGACACTAACATATGCCTGTACAATTAACTTACAGAATCTTGGTTTTCTTATCTCTTTAATTTGATTAATACCAGGTTCCTAGTAGAGTGGTTGTGAGTATTCAATAAGATTAGTGAAGCACCTGGCACATTTAACAATGCCAATTATACTTCTCACTTTTATAGATATTTCTGAGATACTGAAGTAGAAAATGGAAACAGCACAAGCTTTGGAGTAAGGCAAGCTTGAGTTCAAATTCCTGCTCTAATGCAGACTGGCAAATTGATACTGAATAAATTATTTAACCTCTGAGCCTTAGGTTCTTTGTCTGTGAAATTGTGTTAGGAGAATTATAGAAGACAGGTTTGAAAAAGAAGTCAGAGGTGTGTCTAGCCTGAGCTAGATACTCCATCAACACTGTGTTCTTCTCCTACCTTTAAAAGGTATAGAGATTAAATTTGTCAAAAATGTGTACTTCTTACATAGCATGGAAACAAAACCTGCATTGAACTGTTGCTTTGGTACTTTTGAAACAATTCGTTGTTGAGACATCTTCCCCAATCTGGCATAGTTTTATGAGAGGTTTAGGGCAAAACTTTTGTTCATTTAACTCCTCTTTTTTTTTTTTTCCCTAATAAATTTCTGTATTAGTGATATTGACTGAAATTAATATCTGCCTCCAAAAAAAAAAAAGAAAAGAAAGAAATAGGTAAAATCCTACCTATTTCAGAAATCTATGCTAATTTTCTTTGTTATTTGTTTGGAAAATTTGATTTAGGCTCTTAGAAAAAGAAAAGAATTCTAGATCTCTTCAAGCAGTGACTGAATCTCATTATAGGATTTTATTTTTGTATTATTGTGGTAAAATTTACAAAATATAAAATTCACAGCTTTAACCATTTTTAAATGTGCGTTCAGTTGCATTAATTTTATTTACAATGATATACAAACATCACCACTTAAAAATTTAATGTGACAGGAAAGAATCTAAAATTTTAGAAGTTATTAGAGAGCATATTTTTTTATATGATGGTATGTTTTTTATTTTTTTAAAAAAACAAAACCACCAGATATAAACTGTAAAGAAAACATTTGATAAGTTTGATTGATGAGGAATTTCCATTCGAAATGCTAATCAGCTCTCTGTTCTGCTTCTGTAAATATGCTTGCTGCATGGACTGTACTCAAAATTGACTAAAGACTCACCTCTTCCTTTTGTTTTGATCTGTCTAAGCTACAAATGCAACTGTGTAACTGTTTGCACCCTCTAGCAACTCCCAGGCGTTGTAATAGTTTGTAACTGCCAGTAACCTGTAGTAACTCCCGCCCTTGTAATTCAATGTAACTACCTGCAACCATAGCAACTCCTGCAGCTTTGTAGTGGCCAGAGTTCAAATTACCCAATCAGGCTGTGCCAAAAAGGTCTATATAAGGAATGTTGCAACTGAGCTCTGGGCCCAGATCTTCAGAGCACTAGCTCCTCTGTGTCCACAGTGTCCACAGTGTAATAAACCTGAATTCTCCAACTCTCCGAATGCTACTTGATTTCTGATGTTGGATTCAGATTTTGGTTTCTGATTTCTGATTTTGATAACCTTACAATTAAGGATGTCTCTGCTTATAAAGAAATTAGGAAAAGAGTAAAAGTAAGCTACAATCTAAAAAAACGTTATAGCAACTTATAAGTTTAGAGTCCAGATTATGAAATGCTTGATCAAAACTATAAGCAAAAGGGAAACATCACACCAAAGTAGTAGCAAAAGTCATGAACAGGAAAAATCACTAAAAAGAAAATATAAATATTGAATAAGCTTATGAGGAAATGTTCAACTTTGTTAATAATCAGGCAAGTATAAATGAAAACCATATCAAAGAATATTTAATTGGAAAAAATTAGGAAATATAACATTTTTTTTATAAGGATGGAGAACAAAATAAACTCTCATACAGTGCCAGTGCAGTGGGGTGAAAAATTGTTAAAAATCTCAGCACAAAAAGTGTTTTATTATGTAATTCAAGCATGTACATACTCTAGATTCTTGTACTAGAATGTGTTCTTGTTTGCAATAGCAGCATTGCAAACAACCCAACCACCTTTCAATAAAAAATTGAATGGATAAATTGCGATATATCATACAATACCCTGTATACAATATATGTATATAGGACTCAAAACCATACAATTGAATGAGAGTAGAAGTTTAAAATATATATGCAGTTTGATTCCATTTATAAAAATGTTAAAAAGACAGCAAAATGAATGATATGTTGCTTATTTGTATATTTACGATTTACAGGGATATGAAGAAAATCAAATACCTAGTTAAGTCATAAATTAGGAGAGTGGTTATCTTATCATGGTAGAATAAAGGGGAAATATCATCAGGAAGGGAAATTCATGGGGACTTCTAAGATATGGATAAAATTCTCTTTTGTAATTCGTTTGGCATGTACATGGATTGTTCCTTTTATTATTATTTTAAATTTTCATGTATATTACTGTATATTTAATACTTTTGGAATGTTGTATTTATAAAGAATAAAAGAAAAACAGAGAGAAGTAGAAAATATTACAGGCCAATAAGCTTTATTGCACTAAAACGATTAATTTTAAATTGTGTTTCCAACATCTAACTTTTTTTGGCGGGGTGGGGAGCTAGAATAAGAGTTAGATGATCACATCTTGTCTTCTTTCCTCGCCTTTCAATGTCCTGCTCATCCTGACGGATTACCTGCAGCACCTCCTTTCTTGTGGAGACTGGAATAATCAGTTTATTTCCTTGGAATAGCAGTTCATCATTTTCATTGATTTTCTTTCTGTGGGTAAAATATTCTTTGATTTCTTATGTCACTTCACTTTTCTCTTCAAGCTATCCATCTCTTCCTAGCCTCATAACCTCTGGGGGATCCTTTTCTGCTTGCCTGACTGAGGGTAGATATCCTTATAAAACTGCTGAGGCATTTTTTCTTCATCATCCCGACTATGTGTGTGTATCCTACTCTATCAATAGCTGCCATAATTTGATGTTGTTGACTCCCTTTCTTTCTTGTTCCCATTTGTCGCTGCGAGCTACATATACAAAGGATATGTGCAATAAGCAATTTTCTTGCTGGATGGCTGTAGGCAGTGACTGGGACTTTTATAGTAAGTACTTATGATGTAAGTGCGAAGGAGATTTAAGAGGGCATTATTTTGAGAATACCAAGCCATGTATTGTAATTCTATTTCAAAGGGAATTGTTGGGTATGGAAATATTCCTGATAAAAGACCACCCTGCATCCGATTAATCAGGTTAAACAATTCCAGTGATTGCTGATAATCTGTGTAATTAATGCTTACAACTTTTCTATGTGCCAGCCACTGTGCTGTTGATCTGATAGACAGAAGTCTAAGTTGAAGATGATGTTGATAATAATGATGATGAGGAGGAGGAGGAGGAGGAAGAAGAAGAGAAGGAGGAAGAGAATAAGGAGAAAATTAAAAGGAAAAGATTAGACAAGAGAAGATTGTGAAAAGAGAGAAATGAGTTCCTTTTGATATTTATGTTACCTGTAATTCATAAAATTTAATCAAGAAATAAAATTCTGGGTGAAGACAGAATAGAAACAACATTTAAATGTATTGTTCTCTCTAAGGATAATGCACTTAACATGTGCCTCAAGTTTTTTCATCTGCTCCATCAAACCTAGGACATTATAGCATGTAAGATAATTTAAATTGATGCTTAGATCAAGAAGGCTAGAACCAAATACTGGCTCAAAATTTGTCATCATTTTTTTTTGATATAATAATTTTATTCTTAATGTTTATTAAAAATCAGGACATGTATTAAAAAAACAAATTACTCAAGTTGTTTATGCTATTTACATAAACATTTAAATATATATATATATATATATACATATACATCATGTAACTGTGTAATTCTTGCTACATAATAGAAGCATGTGGCTATAACAATAATTATTGTCCTATAGAATTCTAATCTATTGTTATTGTGAACAATGCTAAAATAAAAAACTTACATATACAGTACCTGCACACCTATTTATAATTTTCTGTGTATATTCTACAAAGAAGAATTGCCAAAATTGTGTATATACTTTGAATACATATATTTTTCTAAATTCTCCCCTAGAAATTCAGTATCAATTTAAACTCTTCTTAACAGTTTCTGAATATCTGTTTTCACACCCTTAATAGTACTAGACCATATTCATCTTTTAACCTTGTCAATCCGATAGACGTGATAGCTAGTTTGTAGTTTTGTGAATTTCTTCAAACAATACCCAAGTTTAACATCTGTCTTAAGTGGAGTTCCTCAGGAAACAAACTCTGAGATATAGACTTGCATGCAAGAAGTTTATTGGGGAGTGCCTACAGAAACAGCTATAAGAAATTTGGTAGATCTGGATGGAGGGAGTTAAAATATAAAGCGGTTGAAAGATGCAGTTTTAAGATGAATCCCCAGGATGATTAAGAACTAGGTTGGCTTTTCCGAGTTTTCTTTAATTAAGGTGTGCTTACACTCGCTCAAAATGTCTATATATATCCTTTTATTGAGTTGTATATTTAACCAAATAAATGGCCCCAGGTCCTGTGGGAAAGAGAATGGAGAGTCTCCATCAAACATACCTGCTGAGGTGTCCTATCCTTCAGTCACTAGGTTCTGGCTCAGGTCCAGAAACTGCTCAAGGATTGTGTTTGTATTGGTATTGCTGCCTAATTCTCTTGACTGTCTTTGATAGTTTTTGATTGTATAGAATGAGCAGTACCCTATTGGCTACCCCTAAGGACACTCGAGTTCTCATAATTATCTCCAAAGGTCTCTGTGGGTCAGGCTTCCATTGGTATCTCTTCAAATTTGCCGCTCATTTTTGATATCTGGGCACACCTTGTTTCTAAGAGCTCAGCAATATCACCTGACCTATATTTTCTGTATTCTATTACCCCTATCTCTGTCAGTGACCCAAATTTTTTATAGTCAAGTTTGTTTTCTTCATTTATGAATTTTACTCAGCTAAGTCTTTTAACCTCTCTTAAGTTAAAGATTTCTCTTCTGTATAGTAATAATAAAATAAATTCATTTTTCCAATCTCATATTCTTGTTTCCAGGATAAAAATGAATAAACTAAAATTGTGACTCAATTTCACAAAACCATAGCCTTAAAAAAGTGTAACATAGTATTTTTATTGTTCATTACAAAATCTTTTAACCATGCCAATCTGGTTAGAATTAATAGAAATGATAACTATTTTGTATTTTAGTGAATTTTTTCAGATAACACTCAAGTTTAACATCTGTCTAAGTGAGTTGCTCAAGAAACAGACTCTGAGATATGGATTTGCATGCAAAAAATTTAATGGGGAGTATTTTCAGAAACAGCTATCAAAGATTGAGTAGATCTGGATAGAGGGAGTTTGTCTTATTTTAGAAAATATTTTTATATTAATAATATGCAATTTATGTAGTTCAAAATTTTAACATTTTATAATAGAAGTTTGGCTTTTAACTATAGAGAATAATTCGACTATCTTAATTACTGAGATCATTAAATAAACCTTTATATTGTCCAGAAGATATTTTCTTATGAAACCTGGAGCATTTCTGATTTCAAAACTATAAAATGTAGCTTAAATTGAGACTTCGTTTTTCTTGCGTTGAAATTCGTATTCTAATGTAGCCTTCTAAAAATTGAAGTATATATCTGGAAAGCTGAAAACAAATCATTGTCACAGTTTTTTGAAAGTAAGTGACTTATCTCATGTTTTTGATTGAATATGTTAATGATTTATTTCAGAGTTATTGAGAATCTGGCAGGAAACATCAAAATAAATGAATGGAAAAGCTGTATTAAGCAACTCATTAAAACAATTAAAATTAGAGCATATGGATGAATTCTTTTTTCAGTTTGTATACTTGTCAACTTTAGAAAAGCTATTAGATAAAACTGAATATTAAATGTGGAGGTGTGAACCATTGACAACTACAAAATAAAAGCATAAAATTTAGAATCAAGCTATAGAAAATTGTAAACAAATGGAAAAATAAATTGTTATTGAAATATTAATATTCAGGGAATTCTGATTGAGCTATATTTCAAAAGTTAGAAGTTATCTGAGTTTCTTTAATATACTGACTTAATTGTAGGTCACTCAAACATGTCGTACCTATTAGTGACCAGGTTTATTCTCACCACCCGCCATACCCGCCATGTGGTTTTGTATTGCAAAATCACAAAATGCCATTTTTTTCTGTTTTACATCTTTTTAAGAGATAATTCTTCAAACACAAAATAATAGCAACATTATGGATTTATTACATATATTTATGTGTCATATAATTAATGACATTTAGAGAAAAAAGGGTTAGAAAGGGAGAACGGAAGTGTAATAGTGTAAATTTCTTGTACTATTGATGAAGTTATATAATTTTGCTTAAAAATAGACTGTAATAAAACAGAGTATCAACAACTGTCATAACAAATCAAACAGCAAAGAGTTATAGCTAATTAGCTAACAAAAGAGATATGATAGAATTATAAAAATAATCAAAAAGAAGATAGAGGGAAAAAGAGAACAAAAACCAAGTGGGACAAATATGAAACATGTAGTAAGATAATAGAAATAAATCAAAATATATCAAAAATCACATTTCACATTAAATATGAAAGTAAATTAAAAGTCAGATTTTGTGAGAATGGATAAAAAGCAAGGCAATTTTATGCTGCCTATAAGAAACACTCTTTAAATGAAGACTCAATGAATTAAAAGTAAAATGATAGAAAAAGATATATAATGCTAATATTCACTAAAATTTGGAGCACTATGCAAAATATATTTTTAAACAAAGCATATTACCAAGGATAAAGTGGGCCATTCAATAGTGTCCAAAGGATAATTCATCAGTAGGACATAATCATAAACATTTATGAACCTAAAACAAAACTTCAAGTATATGAATCTAAAACAAAATTTCAAGGAAAGTAGACAAATCTATAGTTGTAATTGAAAATTTTAATATTGTGCTCTCAATAATTGAGGAAACAACTAGAAAGAAAACCAGTAAGAATATAGAATATTTGAAGAACACTACCAATTCAACCTAATTGGCATTTATAGGAAACACTCGAGCCAAACGTAACAGAATACACTTTTTCAAGAGCACATGGAACATTTGCCGAGATAGCCTACATTCTGGGCTATAAACCAAGAATCAACAAATTCAAAAGAATTCAAGTCTTATGATGAAGTACATTCTTTGACCACATGGAATTAAAGTGGAAATAAGAAAAATCACATCAAACATGTTTTTACATTCATGGTGCTAACAGCAAAGTATTTCAAATTTATAGGTATAATAGATATGATTTAGTTTTTTGATATGTAAAGTAAATAGAAATAATAATCACTTTCAAAGGGGACAAATTCAAAATAAATATATTAATTTAACATGTAATAAGGTGAGAAAAAGAAATTGTACATAAAATAAAAAGTAATTCCCACTTCAACCAGATTGTACCAAAAAGTCTTTCAATTACAGTATGTCAGGGATAAAAATTGTGTTGATAATATATTTATTACACTTAAACGGGAAGCAAAGACATCAAAATTAATGATTATTTCATTGGTTTTAAAATTGCTTTTAAAGGTACAGGTTTATACTAATGTGAACACTGAAAAATGTTCAGTTTTAAACATTGATTTGAAGCATTATCAAGGACAAGTCTATGAAACTGAAGGTAATAAGATTGATGAAAAAAAATGTACAAGACAGAACTCCTCCCCCCACAAAATATAAGAATTTTATGTCTTGAGTAGAACTTTAATTGAATTTCTACTAAGAGACATGATGGTTTCAAATATGTTAACAATGATATCCTTTGGATAGTGAAAGATACTATTCAGTAATCCTTAGATATTAGCAAAAATGAAATATCTTGATGAAACATATCAAATTTGATCTTACAACTACTCTTGGGAACGATACAGGAATTACAAACAAATACTGTCAAAGCAATTAGATTTATATTAGACTTTATAAAATACAGTGTAAGAATTAGGGAAAACAATAGAATATTTTCAAAAACAAAAGTAAATCATGTTATTTGACAGAAGAAGGAATTAATTTTTTAATTTGCACTATCAATACTAATTCGGTATGATTTGTTGCTTAAAATTAATGCTGCTAGTAAAAACTTTTAAAAACAGTGAAAAAAAGTTTTATTATTTCACTTTTCAAAGGATTAAATGCTTACATACATAAATTTTAAAGAAACTTTTAATCGAAATAAATTTTATATGAAATATAAAATATGACACTCAATTTATAAAAGGAAATTATAACAAGGAAACAGAAATATTTGTATAATTAAGAAAAAGAACAGCTAAAAATATTTAAAATAATTCTGTAATGTAATTCTATTTCGGTCCATTGTAGATTGCATGTACAGTTTAAATTGAGATCTTTTTAATAAATTGAGCATATACTGCTACTTTTGGTTGTCTTTATAATATTTCAGCATTGAAAAATGAACGAGAAAAATCAAGAAATACTCTTTGCACATACTAGATATTTCTTCTAGAGTTAACAATAACCATAATATAATCGATAGTGATTTCATATTGATAACATTAAAACATTTAATGGAAATAATTTATTCATCATATGTGATCCTTCTATAATGTTTGAACATTATATGCAAAATTATTAATTTATTCTGAAATTTTTTTTAAATTTTTAGTTTCAAGTTGCTACTGGCACAGCTGTATAAATTTTCTTTAAATTGAAAAAAATAAATAATATCGACAATTATTCAAAAATTTTCTAATTAGGCAAAAGTGTGTCAAATTATGTGAAAAAATATACAAGACTTTATTATATTTATATTTTATTGTATTACTCATACAAACATCACAGGCTCATCCACAGATACCCCAGACGAGAACAATGATAAATTTATTCTTAGATATTTAACCCAACTTCTTCAAATCAAACCATACTTTTATCCATAATTTTTAATTTTATTGTTATGAAAGTTTATTTGCCAAGATAGGAAAACATCGTTAACTGTTTATTATCTAGGTTTATATTTTTTAATATTCACATATAAAGTATATGTCTCCATTTACACTTTTGCCCTAGGTCCTGCAAATTATAGGAACTGCCTGCCCCTGGTGACTCATGTTACACTTGTGCCATGAGTGAGAAAACAAGAAACTTTTTTGAATTAAGCCTCTGAGGTTTGTAAATTGTTTTTGCTGCCCATTCTGGTTAAAACAAAGACTGAGAGTTAGTTGTTCTTTATTTTAATTCATTGATTTTATTAATATTTTTATGAAATGAGCATGACTGTGCCTAACAGGCACATAATAAATACCCTCAGAACTTTCTAGAAGGCCTGGTTCAAATTTAGAACTTTTGGACACCTTTAAATTCCATACAAGTACATGGAAGCTACCTGCCCTGGTCTGAAGCCCACCTTGTCATTTTTGCTATGCCCTGATTCTCTCCTACATCAAGGGAGTAGCTTGGACTTCCTTGGGACCTAGGAATGCCCACAGTAGCTATGCAGTTCTCCCTGGAAAGAAAGATCCAGGAAAGGTCTCATTCAAGCCTCGAAGGGGGTTCTGGATCATTTCGGTGGGGAAATCTGGGTTTCAGGAAAGCCCAAGTGACAGCTGTAGGATATGCACTCCAAGTGAATGAACAAGTCCTCTTGACCCCGAGGATCTGCCCCATGGGGAGAAGGAAGTGCATCTGGGGTAGTGAAGAAGATTAGAGATCAGAGAAGCTCTAGCTAGGCTCAGGGTCAGGTCCCCTCTTTCCTAGGTCTCAGGGTGGTTCTAGTGTTAAGCAATGAGCTAGAAAAGAAGATAGAGAGCTAAAATACACATTTCCAGATGTCAAAGGAACTTCTATTTTAGTGTGGTTACTGTTTAGAATGTTTACATAATGCCTGTATAATCTTTTCTGAACTAATAATTATTGGAAATGAAATCATGAAAATGAAAACAATTTAATAAAAAAAATATGAATTATCAAATGCAAATCATTATTATTTTTGCTGTTCTTATGCCACTGATTTGTATCATTAATTTTTATCTTTGAAATTATTCTCTGAATTAGTTTCAGAAAATGTGTGGTTTAAAGAGTACCTGATGTGGTATGCTCTAAGCTGCTTGATGTAGCTTAATACAGAATTTCTTAGATAGAAATGGATCTTGAATAAAGGTAGTAGATAGAATTTATCAATTTTTCATTTACATATCAAATTAAATGGAAAGAATCTGTTCCTGTAGAATGAAAGACGTTAGCATTTTCCAAATAAATCCCATACTCAGGAACACTGTCCTTTTCCTGCTTTGTTAGTTATCCCTATTCTTTCATACTTGTCTTTTCACCAGCTCACATTCATATCATTCTGTTTCTTTTTCCATATTCAGATAATTATTTAGTTTTATAATTCTAACTTGCATTAAGATAGTCTTTTAGAGTTATATATTTGCTTAGATGTACATTTACTCTTGTATTTAAGGTTTTGAGGTAATAAATTTTAGGGAAACCCAGCTAAGATATCCAGCCTACACTGTGTGATATTTGCATTTTGTTCTAGGCTAGCTATAATAATCTCTTCAGAAAGTAGAATCTATACTCTTACATGAGCAGAGAGTGCTAAATTTTTAATAACTTCCTTAGAGTTTTGATTTTTGCTATGATGCTTTCAAAGATTACAGTAAAATTTAAGAATAAGAAAATGTTAATTTTTTTTTTATCAGGAAGTGTTATACTATCTATACCATTCCTTTGTCAGTCTTCTTTGCTTTGATTTTTAAATTTAAACACAGGTAACCTTCTGAAACTACGTGAAAGGGAAGATATCTAAACCTTGATGTCCTCATTTATATAATAAAGGATAATGATAGTATTTACATTATAATTTTGTGGTGAGTATTAAAATGAATTCCAGCCCCACTCATGTAGTAGAGTTGGCTCAATGCAAGTATTCAGTACATTTTAACTATTATTATTAGACAGTGACTCTAAGCATAGACAATAATCTAAGTTGTCCAATTACATTGGCTATTTGAAAGTTGATTACCATTTACCATGTCAGATCCTTTACAAGCAAATTAGTTATTACACTGAATCATGCCAATAAAGCAGTTGGTTGAAAGTAAAATTTAATAAATAGTAAATGCCATCAGTAGATTGTTCAGTAATTAATTCTTTTTAGGAATACAAAATACAATCTAGCCATTTTATGTCAATTAATTTAGGCCCTACTACTCATACAAAGCAATTTTATAAGGTAAGTGAATATTATAGAATGAAAAAACATCTGATTTTAAAATATTACAACTCAAAAATTGCTCATATTGATTTAAATTGTTTTTTGGTTCACTATTTTAATATTTCTTTTTATTTTACACCCATCTTATTTTTACTATTCTTCTGGTGGATAATTTTCCATCTGTCCCACTTCTAAGCCAAATATTTTAGGCTGCATGTGTGTTTCTTAATTTTAATTTTGGTTTCTAGAAGGTCTTAATTATTTCTTTAGGAACATTTTATTATTTCACTTATACAAGCAAATTAAAATTTTTAAAAATCTACTCATATTTATAGAAAGATTTTATAAGATTTACCATCATGGGATTTCATGATAATAGGATGTTTTTATTTATTTCGAAAATTATCAAATATTCACAAAAGAAAAGAGAATAGAATAATCAAGTTTATATACCTGACACAGCTATAACAGTAGTCATTTTGTCATTTTTCTTTCAAGAGATATATATTTTAAAATATATATGCATACTATAAATATATAAACAAATATATAAAAAATATATATACACACATATAGTGTGCTGTGGTTTAGATGAAATAAAAAAAAATCTCATGAGTGTATCTTTCTCATTTCTTTTAAAAGCTCTGTTAAAATTGACTAGTGATAAGCTGACCGTTGAAGAAAATAACACAAACTAATAATTGCCCTATGTCTTTGTCAACTATGACATATAACAATCTTCTAAAACTATTAAGCATATGATTTGTAGGAGTCTTGAGTTAGTGTCTAATTTTCAACCCACTTACTTCTTTGAACTTGTAAAGAAAAAAAGTTCATGTGCAACCTTTTCATGAGAGAAAAATAAATCTCTCCATCTGTGTGTAAAAGTTGTACTTATTTTTTCTTTCTAAATATAAAAAGTCTTTAATAGGGAATATTATTTTGCTTCCACCAGATTATTAATGGTATATAACCTATCTAAATATTTATACAAAATCACATAGTTCTCACTCTCTTTCAATTCCTATGTCTGAGCAGATATCAAAAGAAATATCTCTCAGATGTAGCTTTTCTTTTTCATTCTAATGTAGTCTTATAATAAATCGATATGGGCCAAATTTGGCATAGTTCTTCTTGGTGTCTATCTAGTGGCTGTCTTATTTTGATTACTCAGATGAAACAGTTGATGTTCATGTATGTTAACCAACTTAGATAATTGGGATTGACCTTTGCTAACTTTGGTCTGCCATAGCAGTAAACAGTACAATTTCCATAGGAAACCATATCTTTTCCCTACTAGTATTTGTCTGGGACTAAAAGGTTTTAACTTGGGCCTACATGATCTCTAGTAGTAATTTTGTTCTCTAATTATAACAGATGGATTCATTCAGTTTTCTAAAGGAAGGGGATTTATGTGAAAAGTCAGAGAAATTATCACCCTATAAATACCTTCAAGGCAAATGAAACTACAAAAAACTAGGGGAGACAAAAACTGTTAAAAATACATAGGTGAAGTTTTCCTTTAAGATTGGAAATAAGTCAAGAATATCCATCCTCACCACTACTATGTTGAAAGTTTTAGAAGTGCAATGAGGGAAAATAAGATTTTTTTTAAGGCATAAGTATTAGAAAGGAAGAAATAAAACTGTACCTATTAACAGACAATACAATGTCCATGTAAAAATCCCCCAAAATCTAAAAACAAAAAACAAAACTGTAAGAACAAATGAATGAGTTTAGCAACGCTATAGAATATAGATCAACACACAGTCATTTCTATATAGTAGCAACGTATGAGCGAAAAACTAATTAAAATACAGCACCAAAGCCCCAATAAAAATGAAATACTTAAGTATAAATTTAATAAAATTTTAGAATCTCTTCACTAAAGACTACCAAATACTGATAAATTATATAAAGGAAGACCTAAACAAATGAAAAGATATATATTCTCAGATTGGAAGACTCACCATAAAAAAGATATCAATTCTCCCCCAATTAATCTATAAATTCAGTGCGATATCAATTAAAAGAAAAAAAACAGGAGTTAAGCAGATATAGACAAACTGCTTCTAAAAGATATATGGAAGGGCAAAGAAATGAGAACAGTTAAAAAAAAACTAAAAAACAAAGTTGGAGAAATCACACTACTCAATTTTAAGAATTACTATAGTGATGAAAATTAAGCGAGTGTGGTTTTGGTAAAGGGATAGATTCATAAATAGAAAAGAATAGAGAATCTAGATGTACATTCACACAAATATGGCCATTTGATCTTGACAAAGTTGCAAAAAAGATCTGGGAGAAGGAGAGATGATGTTGAAACACTTGGTCATCCGAATGCAAAATAAAAATGAAAGAAAAAAGAAAAATTTAAACCTAAACATCTCGCCTTATACAAAAAGTTACTTAAAAAAATGGATCACAGATATAAATGTAAAACATAAAACTGTAAAATATTTAGGAGGAAATATAGGAGAAAATCTGGTCTTAGGCAGAGCTTTTAGTCATGATACCAAAAGCACAATCCATAAAAGGAAAAAAAATGATAATTGGGTATGATCAAAATTAGAAGCTTTTGCTTTATGAAATACACTATTAAGAAAATGAAAAGACAAGCCAGAGACTTGGAGAGATATTTACGAATCAAAAATTCACAAAGGACTAGAATTTCAGAATATATAAACTCTCAAATCTGACAATTAGAAACTACGTAATTAAAAATGGGAAAAACTTCATCACTTCACGAAAGAGTATATAAGGATGACAAATAGATACATGAAAAGATAACATTACCATTAGAAAAATTCAAAGTAAAATCATAATGAAATACTGCCACAACACCTTCTAGTTAAAATAAAAATATTTAAAATAGTTAAAATAGTTAAAATAAAAATATACTGACAGTTCTAAGAATTGATGAGAATATGGGTCAAACGTAATTATTTTCTTTTTTTTTGTGATGAGAAAGCAATATGCTTCAGCTACACAGTGGTTTCTCATGATTACCAAATGACCCAGCAATCCCACTCCTTTGCATTTATCCAAGAGAAAAGAAAACGTCTGGACACACTAAAACTTATACATGGATGTTTATAGCAGCTCTATGCAAAATTGCCCAAAATATAATTCACCTTTAGCAAGTGAATGGATAAACTGTGGTATATCCATATAATAAAAAGGAACAAACAATTGCTACACACACAACAATTTAGATGGATCGCAAGATCTTTCTCCAGAGTGATAAATGCCAGTCTCAAAAGTTTACATACTTAATGGTTCCATTTGGAAAAGGCTAAATTGTAGTGATGGCGGACTGATGAGTAGTGCCAAGAATAGAGATTGGGGGAGGGTGTGACTATAAAGGAATAGCAGGAGGAATATTTTTGTGCTGATGGAACAGTTTAGGGTCTTGACTTCAGTGGTAGCAACGTGAATATCTCTGTGTGTTAAAATTCACATAACTGTACAAAAAAAAGGAAGAGTCATTTTCACTGATAATTTAAAAAATACATACATTCTTGCACACATGCATAATTGTTTTATAATTTAAATAAGATTTAAAAGGATATTGAGTCCAAGGAGACTTAATGAACCCTGTAAAGGTTACTTTTAGTCAAAACACAGAATTGTTAATATTTTTTTAAACGAAGTAGTTACCAAACAGTGTTTATGATATTATTGAATACCAAATAATTGAATAAAAAGAAAAAACGTGCTCAAGCAGTTCTCTCAGAACTCAAAAGTGATGATAAAGAGATTTCTGCAATTAATAAAAAGATAAAAAAATGGACAATAGAGCAGATAGAAATGAAATAACAAATGAAATAAAAACTATAATTTGTTAAACTGAGAAAGATTAGACTTGCTAAATCAAAATGACAAGAAAAAATGAAGAGATGCATTTCTAAACATATATCTGTGGGACTTATGAATTTCAAGAATAATGAACAAATCTCTTACAGCTATTCAGTGTTGGAGGAGTGGGTAGTCAACCTATAAGAAAAAGATAAGTGTATGTTATTATCTATTACTTGTGGTTTTGTTACAAGTAATAGATAGATTTAAAACATATCTCATTTAAGTTGGTCCTAATGTCTAATTGCCAAGCTCATGTTTCTTGTTTCTGTGACTGGTTCTGGAAGACCTGTCCTAGACCAAAGCTATTTAGTGCACATTGTTCCCTGGGAATAATGACTTATTCAAGTTTATTAAACTACTCAAAACAGAATGAACTTGAGACTTTTGCTTTGAATGTGCGTAGTGCTATGATGATGTGGGCCTCCAAATTTCAACTATCATCTTGCCATCATGGAGTTAATCAGCTTGAGGTTGAAGGTGACACAGATCAAACAAAGTAATGAAATGGATACTACTGACAACAGTTAACACAGAATAAGGCACTTCTGAAGCAAGGCTGCTCTTTGACTCTTCAGATCCCTAAGTCAATGAATTTCTTCTTGCTTTTAAGATAGTCTAGGCTGGATTATCTCTTATGTGAAATAAAATGCATCTTAAGGATCAAAACTTTAATATTCATATTTTATTTTTATTTATTCTTTACAATTAAAAAGAAGTCAAGAACTAATTTTTACCTTTTTAAAAATAATTTTTAGTATGCAAAATTAAGATTGTATTTGTTCAAGTAAACATAATTCTATATTCAGTAACTAAAGTTAATATTTCTTAATATTCAAAATTAATATGTCATAATCATTCCTATTTTTTTATGTAGTAACTATATGCTTTAAAACTATAACTGACCATTTTTTATTCCTTTATGATATTTTGAAAATAAATTGGGGAAACTTGGCTGAAAATATGCAAAAGTTGGTCTTAATAAACATGAATTCAATTTCCAGATGATTTATTGACTATGTATGACTATGTATATTATATGTCGTAAGAAAATGAAGCACTAAATCTTTTGATATTATTTCACCATATGGGATGCTTTCAAAAGATTTATTTAATGTCTACAAGTTTCTTCATTTTAACTTTTTTCTTACTTTATGATTCAATGGCTAAGAATCTATATACATACTTATGAGATTGCAATAAACTGTTCAGTAATTGAAAAATTATATATGAGAAGACATTCTTGTATTATTTATAACCAAATAATTGCTTAAGATAAGTTCATAAATCTATTGCAAGCTAGATCACTGTATTCATTAGTGGGCATATAAACAACACTTTTAAAACATCAATAGTAATTTTAGTTATATGTATGTTTAAAGTAAATTAGAGCAATATAATATAGAGCAGACAGAAAATAGAAAGCAAATGTAAATTATTAGATTGAGTGCTTTACTCATTGAAGCATTCTGATCAATGATATAATCACCAACAAAGTTTCACTGTTCAGAAAAGCATCAAGATGCTTAAATCAAGACGAGAAACTTTAGTATCTAGAACCAGAATTTTTTTTTAAATAAAGATTAAATGCATGATCAGGTCATCTTAATATATATGAAATTGAATTTGTGTATATGAACTTTCCCCGATATAGCTAAATGTTAATGAGAATACACCTGGGTCTGTTATTTGGCATCATAAACTACATGCCTACTTCAGTATCTTCACACAATAGATCATGATCACTCAAGATTCAAATACCATGCAGGGAAAAAAAATAGTAAATCACTGTAAATGGTTGGCATAATATTGTAAAAATCTAGATTGATTATAGACAAATGATAAAAGCATATATTCCAAAGTTAGAAAAAGTTTAATGTATTTTTGTTTTGATTCATCTCCTTTCTTTTAGTTAAAGAATTATCTTTCCTTGTAAATATGTTACAAAATAAAATCTTAGAAATAAAACTTCATACTTATAAAAATAACTAGAGGTAACTTTAATATATTCTTTAGATTCATCTTTATAACTGATTCTCATTATTCATTATCGGTTAAAATTGACATTTAAAATAAATGAAATGGCCATATAGATATTACAGAAATATAACTCAGAATCAATTTAAATACAATATTTTTATAAATATTTAGAACTTTAAATAAGGATGTGTTTGCATTCCTAAAAAGACAATTCAATAAAAATAAATTTCAAATGAAAATTATTTATATACTACTATAGATAGAAAAATGATATCTTATTTGTGATTAGGTATAAGAATTTTTTATTGCCAATTTTTCCACCAATATAATTTATACTTTAGAGAGTAAAATTGTTTTTATTCATTAAAGAATAACATTTATGTTTTTTTCTGATAAAAAAGACAGTATTATAGGCAATTTTTAAAAAGCATAATAAAAAATTAAAAATTTATTCAGTCTCCTACAGAAAACATCAGTACAAATTTTAGCTAATAATATGAGTATTTTAGAAGCAAATTAATTTAATTGTTAATATGTCTGCCTGCATAAAAATATAACCATTTGCCAAATGAGTGGGTTAATCAGTTATTTAGCAGATCAGTTCAAAACTATTTGTTTTACTTTAGTCAGAGTGGTTAAAATGACATCAGTGAAAACTTAGAGAAAGTAGGAGTTATTTCTTTTAAAAGAATTGTTATTCTTTTTAAACGGACATATTTTATGTGTACATGTGTGTTTGGATACATATACATAATTTGAGGGATATGAGTTTCTATTAATTTTAACTAATTGTTCGGTAGTAATAATTACTAAATTCACAAACCTGCAAATTCACATGGCCTATTATTTCCTTTGTGACAGAGCTTAGATGACTTGTATTTTAGCTAGTCGCCTTCTGTGAATTGTCAGCAGTCTTAGAAGTTAACAAGGTGGATCCAAAACAAATCATTTGGCTGACTAGTGGTACCAATGAGAGAATGATAGTTTATTTTATGTAATTGTATATATTTGCAAATATAGACCTATTAATTTCAAAGGGAGTTCAACTTGCCATGAGGAAAGCTTTTGCACTTTGTTGACTTTGCGCATGGTTGGGTATCATTATTGCAGTAGCTATTTTTCAGATTGGCATTTCAAATCTAGTCTCTTAGGAATTTCATTTGACTATTTGGAGTGAGGAATGAGGGTGATTTGTGAAGAGAAAACGTGTTTTGGAAAAGCAAAGTTATTTTTATTTTGTTTTGTTTTCTTAAAAAAATAACCTAAAAAATGCAATTTACCACTGCCATCACAATAGGCTTATAAAAACTATATGGAATAGGAAGATTTGGAGATTGGAGGAAGTTCAATGGAGTCTTTTGGGATTAAATGTAATGAATATTAATGCCAAATAATGCATGTGAGACAATAAAGGAAGTAATGGATAAAACATAAGACAATAGAAAGTGAATAGATGAAAGAAAATAGATAGTAAATTGCAAACATAAGAGACATGATTACAGGAAGGAAAGAAAATCAAATAAGAGTATTCAAAGCTGCTTTCCTTCACAAGTTTCTTAAAGAGTGAGAATGAGTTCTATTTTCCACAGTTCACATCACACTATTGTGTGATCATAAATAAGATATAAACATGTGAAGACTGTTTAATTCTAGGTTCTACATATTGTTAAATATCATAGAAAAGCTATCTTTTTAAGTTTCGAAGAATTAATAGTCTGTTAAAAAATTAACAGACTCCAAGAGCATCCTCTAAAAATCAGTGGGTCTCAAACTTGGCTGCCCATTAGAATCACCTTGGGAGATTTTGGGATTCCAATGTCCAAGCAATGCTCCAGTATAAAGAATACCCACATGTGGACTCAGGCTTCACTATTTTTAAAGTTCCCTATGTTCATCCAATCATGTTTGTGAATCAAAGCATACCCCACCCCCCAAAATAGCATTTTTTGATTACTTGTGCATGATAGGGATTATTACAGATTTCAGGCATATTATTCCACGTAATCCTCAAGCAAATCTTTGAAGGGGTAGTAAAATAGCTATTTTACAATTCAAAAAATAGAAAGAAATGTAAAGAGCTCGAGGATACACAGTTAATAAGTGGAAGACAAATATAGGTTAAAATCTTTGTCATAATGCAAATTTTATCTTATGTCAGAGATTTTCAGTCAATTGATTTTTGCCAAATACATCAAGACAATTCAATGGGTAAAGAATAGTTATTCAACAAATGATACTGGAGTAAACTGCATATCCACATGTTAAACAATGAAGTTAGATCTATTCCTTCATACCATAATCAAAAATTAACTCAAAGTAGACCATAAATCTTAATGCAAACTATAAAATCAGATAAAACTATATACACTAAAACTATAGAATTATAAGAGGAAAACATAGGAGCAAATGTTAGCAACCTTGGATTAGGCAAAACCTTCTTAGATATGACTTCAAAAGCAAAAGCAATTGAAGAGAAAATTGATAAATTAAACTTCAAAGTTAAAAATGTTTGTGCTTCAAAAAGTACAATAAAGAAAGTGAACAGGCAACTCACAGAAGGGGAGAAAATATTTGCAAATCATATATCTGATAAAGGACTTGTATCCAGAATATATCAAGAATACTTCCTGATCAATAATTAAAGTGACACATAACCCAATTATATAATGGAAAAATGTTCTGAATAGATGTTTCTCCAAAGAAGATATACAGATGTGCAATAAGCCCATTAAAAGGGGCTCAATATAATTAGCTATCAGAAAAATGCGAATCAAAACCATAATGACATGCAACTACATACAAGTAGTTATAGTCAAAAAGATAAATAATAACAAGTATTGGCAAGAGTGTGATGAAGTTAGAGCCCTCATACATTTCTGATAAGCATTCAAAAATAATGCAATCACTTTGGAAAATAGTCCAGTATTCCTCAAACAGTTAAACATTCAGTTACCATATGACACAGAAATTTCATTTTAGATGTATACCCAAAAGAAATGAAAACATATATCCACAGAAAAATGTGTACATGAATGTTTATTGCAGCATTATTCTTGGTAGCCAAAACATTTCTTCTCAGTGCATCTGTGCTGTTTTGGGAATTTTTTAAAAAATATTATCACTAGTGATTTGGCTTTTATAGATGTAAAAAGAGCAAATGAATTTTTCTTCATTTTCTCTTTTGCTCCCTCTCATTCCCTTTTTTTTTCCTTCCTCAGAATTCATTAAGAACCTCAAATATGTAGTTATTGAAGAGTTATTATAATTATTATTACTGTGAAATGATTTAGGGATCAATTACAAGGCGATTTATAAACAAAGGCATGGTAGTAAATTCCTTACCTTCATAAAATAGTTCTGTGAGATCAAAACGTATATAAGAGTGGTGTGAGATTGGTCATTGCATGCTTCCGCAAAGATATATTAATCTATTTTTTAAAAGCATGAAAGAAGTAATGTAGATGAACAGTGAGAGAATGTAATAATATACAGGGTGAGAAGCATGAGGTAAGTCATGACATATGGAATTTCGCCAAGATTTTTCTGGGGATTGTAAGGAAAGTAGCATGAATAGAAGAGAATTGCTGAACCAGTATTATCTAATCACAAATTGGAAAGATTTTAAAAGGCCATTTGAAGAGCATCTTTGAATATTCAATTTAAAAAATATGAAAAATATTAGGCTTTGATAGGCTTCGTACGTGTATGTTTGGGAAACTGATATCTATCCCCAGTAAAATATAACGTGTTTTTAATTTATTGGGAATTTGTGAAAATTCCATAATGTTAAGAAGTCTTTTCTATTTAGCAGCAATTATATTCTGTGAAGAAGCAGCTTATGTGTGCTGGAGTGAGAATAAAACTGGTCATATTAGCAAGTGTTTTAGCCAGAAATTAGTTTGCTTCAACATCTCATAGATAATGAAAATAATCCTGGTTTACAATTCTTTACCACAGTATGTTTTTAAAATGTAAGATGAAAGAAGCCATTGATGCAGGGAGAGTGTGTAACCCATATCTACTGGATATTTAAAAAATATCTCCGTGAAAATAAAAGGATACAGAAATTATGATTTATTTAAAGCACTCAACAATTAACACATGCAGTTTTTCATGCATTATTGACTTGGTTAGACTTTTATTAGCAGTTTCTCAAGTTTCCAGTCTCGGATTTCCTTCCACTACTACTTATGTGGATGCTTAGTGACCCGGGGATCATGACTAGTTTTAGGTTTGGTGAGAGAAGCAACCACAAGCACTTATGGCCCTCAGACAACTGCCTATGCAGCAGTAGTGGCCCAGCTGCACTACTCTGCTGTGTATTTTTGCTCTTGTCACTGTAAATTCTCAGATTCAGTCTTTTCAACCAAGTAGGTCAGGGAGAATATCTGAGAAGATGAATATAGCTCTTATATCGCTAGATACTACCAGGAATTGGGACAAATTATAATTTGGGACTAATTATAGAGGCATCTGACTATGAGCTATACCATTTGTTAAAAATTGGACTAGCCACTTACATCCATCTTTTATATGTTCAGTTTTGTATTCAGAGTTCTATTTAGAATGTTTGGAGAAAGAAAGATACCAATTTCTATAGTTTCTGGATATCAATACTACTGGTTTTACTACTTTTGTCTCTCACTCCTGGTATGAATTTCTACTGATGTTATATTAATGCTAACAGTTTGATGTAATACTGTTTCTGTTGCACAATGGCCATAGGATTAATAACTGTGCACCATCTCATTCAGCAAGGGCCACACCTCTTTTTGCTCCCATACAAAAGAAAGCTGTCTCCTCCAGCACTTTCTGCCATTTAGAGATTCTTAACTCTGTTCTCTCATCCTCCCAAATTATATTCTTTTTATTGGTCCCTTTTTTGAGATAATTGCTCTTCATTTTTTAGAGCCTAACATGTGGGGGAATTTAGTGGCAACTTATCCTGTAAAGGGAATTATTCCTTGATAAAAATCCTAACCTTGAAATAGGTTTACTCTGCTTTGGTTCTTCTTTACCGCAGAGTAGTTTTGTAGTGGCAACTTTTGCTATGATTGAATAATCTTTTGGAATAATATTTTACTCACCAATTGAGATTAAGAGCATTATTCTCAGTTTCTAAGAAATGTAATATCCTCTAAAGTATATTTCCTAAGGGATCAAGGTATCATAATACAAAGAGAATTTATTAATCTTTTTTCATTCCCCAAATGTTTATTTGGCATGTACTATAGGCCAGTCACTGTAGGAGACACTTGGCATCAAGAAACAAAGCAGACACACTCAAAACCACAATCTGTGTTTTCATTCTAGTTTCGTATGGACGATCTCTCCATATTCCTCAGGCAATTATTTAAATTAGGCTCTATGTACTGTTTTAACTACAGAGAAAAAAGGGAAAAATGTTGATGACAGTAACCTAGATGCACAGAGTGGTGATGAATAAGTGTATGAACTATAGAAGATGAAGCTCAAATACATTTATGGGAGACATAAATTTTGGTTCTGGTATAAAGTATATTTTTTCTTATCTAAAAAATTTTAGTGTTCTACCTAAATCCATGAGAAATAATACTCAAGGCTGTCAGGAAAAATTGTTGAGGACTTGGGAGTGAGCAAAAGAGACTACAGAGCTATATCTGATTATTTGAACGACTGACTATTGTTCAGTTTATTTTAAATTGTTTAGGGGGCAAGAAAGTTGTGGAAAACTGAGAACAATACAAATGATTCCTAACTGTAGCAAGGAAAATGAATTTTGTCCAGTACAGAATATTAATCCCTACTAGTCAAATTCTCATTTGAACCAGTCTTAACAACTTATTATTTCTCTCATTAATTAAAGTTAGAGAAACTCCATGACATGGTTCATTTTATATTTGTACAAGAGTCATGATTTTACTTTTTCCAAAATTATAATTCACAAAGCTTATGAATGAAGTTTGATTCTTATTCGATTTGGCCCTTCAGACTGCTTTGAAGCCACTGTACTTCATACAAAAAGACTATACGATTACCTTCACAGTGATGAACAACCATACAAAACCAAAAGAAGAAACTATCACTGGAAAATTTAATTTAAAAGTCTAAATATTTTGTCCTTGAAACATTAAATGTTAACTCTTTATAAAGCTTCTTGAAAACAGCATAAGTACATGCCATCATCGAGTTAAGGTGTTTTTTAGTAGGTCTGCAAAATTATTTACAATTTTTAAGCTATTTTTCTAGAGTGGTGGCTCTCACAGTCTGCATAATTGATCAGTTTTCAAAAAAAAAATCTTTGAAAGCTTTAATAAATATTTTGATGTAATGGAATGTGATCATTATAGTGTTATTATATATGCTAATCAAATTAACTCATAATGGTTATTTTTAGCATATTTTTATTACAAAAGAGACACATTTGCATTATAACATATAAATATAAAATCTTTAAAGAAGAGAATAAAAAGTTCTCAACCAGAGATAAACAAAGTAATTATTTAAAAAAGATTGGTTTCCATACTGCTCCCATATGATAATTTTGTATCTGGTTCTTTAACTTAAAATTTTAGTGTATGTATTTCTCTGCATGAAATTAAAACTTTAAAAATATAACTTTTAGTTATAGCATGATGTTCCATTCTTTGAATGTATGAAAATTTAATCATTTCTCCTTTTTAAATATTTCAAATATTTCCAGAATTATTCTAATTATCAATTATTCTGTGATAAACATCTTAATCTAAAGAACAATGATGATATTTCAGGATATTTACTTAGACTTCTAAATTAGAATCACCACTTCAAAAATGTTTGCATTTTTTAAGGCTTTTGATATATATTTTCCAATTATTTCAAAGAGTATAACAATTTATAATCCTAATAGAGACTGTCTCATAAGCATATGCCAGATTTTTAAGGCTAATTAGTGTTTTCTATATACACATAAACACACATGCATGCATACACATTAACAATTATCTTGGTGATCAGCAAGTTACTATTTAGAATAAAATTCTAATAAATACTCATATTGCTTTGTTTTACATGTGTTTCCTGATATTGTGGTATTTTTAATAAATAACCTTTAAGCATAAAAGAAATTGGCTAACTCTAGGCTAGTATAAAATAAAATTTACAAATAGCACATAACTGACAGTACTTTTAAATTATTCTTAGTTATCTTCTTAAGTCATCTTGGGTAAACATTTCTAAGTTCTGAATAAAGCTTTGCCTTTCCTGTAAATGTCACTTAATACATAAAAGGTTCTTGGACTTGGCCAGATTTAGGATGAAATATGCTACATATAATTTCTAAAGTACTGGCTGTTTCATATCTACATGCCTAAATCATTTTATTATCCACTTAATAGCAGAACAAATTAGTCATCCTCTCTGATTCTGGTGTACATTATGCTGAGACATGCCCACCTTAATATGCTTTCTGATAAAGTAAATGCTCACCCTGTCAGAGCACAAATCTTATTTGGGCTCCAGGAAAGTCAAGAGAGAGAGAGCTGAGTCTGCAGTAGGATTGCTTACTCAAGGGGAACTGAGATTTATTAGCTGACTTCATTAAATATGTGAAAGACCCCAGCACTCAAGGTTAGAAAATTAGAATGCAAACGTGAAACCTTTGTATGAAATGAAACAGGTAGCAGAAACGAGAAAGATGGATCTTTGTACTTTACACGAGTAAGGTAGATGGGCTGATATTAAAGTAAATGCTCTAGCTAGCTCTATGAAAAGGTATGCTTTTCAGTTATTTGCTTGGTTCAGTAATCTGTGAGTGAAAGATAGGTATCACTAATTAAATCTCAGAGAGTTATGGTTGTCAATAAATATGAAATGAAGTCTCCACCTCAATTGCATATTGCTTTATTTACTAAAATAATTTAAATTACTTAGAGTATGAATTTGAAAGTAAAATTTAGCATCCAACTCTTTTTAAGCAAACTATCTACACAATGGTAAATATACTTCAACTTGTAATAAAATGATGCATGCCACATTTCAATATAATTAATGAAATTGACATTTATAGAAATTGTGTTTTGATTATTTGGAAAGAGAGTTTCAGTCAAGAGGTTAAATAATAATGATGTAGGTCACTAACACTGTCTGTTTTATGTTTTGTTTTGTTTTGTTTGTTTCTCAAATCTACTCTCTAATATTGTTTATAGCCATAAATCATTTTTTCATCATTTTGGAGAAAACAGACATATAATCTAACATGTAAAAATGCTATAATTTTCTGCCCCCTTCTCAGTTTCTAATGCTGAATTTTGGGCATGTACAAATGATTGTTTGGTGACCTATTCATTTGCTTTTGACTAGGAAAAATGAAATGGAGTTAGAGAATAGAACAACTGGAATATAGATTTTAATAAATAGATTTCTTGAAACTAAGAGAAGTAAAATGACATTTTCAAGGAAAGGATGATATCGGTAAGTTTTTGAACTTTGAAACTATTTTTTTCCATTATTATTATTTTCCAAATCAAGAAAGCAGATGGAGAAACAAGATTTATGTTAGTGAAAATTTAGTAGATAATAGAAGAGGTTAAAACATGGAAAAATAGTAAAGGCTGAAAAGAAAAAAAAAATATCCACTAGGAGTAGGTATTGAAGTAAGAGTTTGTAGACAGAGCTAACTCCATGTAAAATAGTAAGTGATCATGGTTGCATTCCTTTAGGTGTTCCTTATTTATACCTTGCTTCTTCTAAACTTTGTCTACATGTACAAAATACAGTTTCTGCCCTTTGGCAACCTAGTATTAGTCCATTACACATAGGAGTAAACTAAAAGCCATATAAGGTGGCTGATCTTTAGAAGCCAGTTAAGAAGAGTCTTTAGAAGGAGATTTATTTCTGTGCTGTGTTTATTTTGTGTTCTCATAATGATTTGGGTGGAAGAAGTTGCTTCCACCTCACTCCAAGTCATGCTAGAAGGGCTTCAAGGGGATCATTTACAGAACTTCTTAGTTGCTTCTACATTCGAAAGGCATAGTCGTTGGTATTTAACAAATAACTGTTAAACTAAAAGGAGCAACTAAGTTCCTGGTGGACTAAAGACACATTATAGAGATTTTTATAAAGGAAAAGCTCCACTTATATCACACATAATGGGATCTGGGCTGAGGTCATCCTGAAATAACTTTTGCTAAAGATAACTTTATGAAGGGGCAAAAAATCCTCCGAAGACTGATGGACCATTAAAATGTTGGGCCTAAGGAAGACTCATATTGACCATTCAGCAGAGATGTTGTGCTCCTCATTGAAGAAGCTTCGGTAGAAGGTCTTTGCCAAAGAGAAAAATGTTCCAGTAGAGTGGTAGCGATTGCCTATTGACATCCAGAAGGATCCAGTAACAGGTTAGAACTGTACCAGCTGTGTGATGCTACTCTTCCTAGTCCCTAATGCCTTCCTCCTTTGGATCCAATCTTGGAAATATCAATAAAGAGTATGTGGAGTCAGAGAGTAGAGCGAGAAAGATGGAGAAGAAGTTTGAAGAAAACAGTGCTTTCTAAGAGATAACTTGCTTTATTTAATTCTACTTTCTCAACCCCATCATTCCCTAATATAACTTTTATCAGGCTCATATCTAAGTTTATAGTGAAATTTCTCTCCCTAGTTTCTTGGAAGAGATTCCTCTTCCTCTGCGTGATTTTCATATCTAATTATTATCCTTGCTACATTCAATTTTTAGGAGCAAGAGGAGAGGTAAGGGTATCAATAGGAGACAATTTCAGGAGTCCTTGTACAGGACAGTATCGTAGATTTAGACTGAAAATGCAAGTTAAAATGAGCAGAACTTACTTATAGTTAAGTTCATAGTTGGGGGAAGTGGATAAAGAGCAGGAGACTTTAGGGAAATTCTAGGAAGCAGTGTATCATTTTTGAGAACACAAGTTCTCTGTTACCAAACTAATGGGTTTAAATTCCAACTCTAATGCTTCCTAGCTAGAAAATCTTGAAAAAGTTACTAAATTTCTCAGTGCTTTGCTTTTTCTCACATGAAGATAAGGAATAATTTTAATATCTAATTCTTAGGGATTTTGTGAAGATTAATGAGATAATTCACATAACATGCTTAGAAAAGGACAGGGACATAATAAGTTGTTAATAAATGGTAGGTGCTATTATCATCAATATCATCATTACTGACACCACCATCATTGTATAAATTCTTCCATTAAACTGCAGATTTTGACTGACCCCAAATAAATTTTCCACATTTCATCAAAATTTTCAATATAAGCTAAGCAAACAAGCTGATTAATATGAGACCATTTTTATAACAGTCAAACTGATATCTGTAAATATGACCGATTCCCATCAGTTGTAATTGTAGAATGGATCTTGTCCTAGCTTCACATTCTTTTTTTTCCATAATGTAAGATAATTATGTCACTGAAGCTATTTTCATATTCTGTTAAATATATATTGTTTATTTGGGATTTACTAGATGTCAGTCAGCATATTATATACTTTACAAATATCATTTTTAATCTTTAGAATAAGCTTCCCCTCCAAGTTAGATATTATTATCCCTGTTTTACAGACAAGAAACCTGAGACTCAGAGACACTAAGTGGCTTCTGAAAAGTCAAACATATTGAAACCAGAAGTGATATTTGTTTTAAACATATTTTATGACTCCAAGATCATTCTTTATCCTTGATTTGTGTTTTATGGGGACTTGCTTGACACAGTCCATATGGTTAGTTATAGATAACTAAGTGCCTAATCTTCTGTGTTGTTATTTTTTTATGATGAAATCATGTGCATAACAGACAGCTTTTGTCTATCCATGGCTATCTTATCTAACCCCCACCTCAACCTGTACTCAATTATTAGCTTTCTAGCATCCCTTAACATCACAAAGTCCTGACACCTGTACCATCCCTCACCATTTATCTATTTTGCACATTACTAAGTAAGAAAACAAGATGAAAGTTCAATAATTTTTATGACACATCAATATATACGTGGTGGCAAAATGGCTTAGCCAAAAATGTTGGCCTTAAACTGTGGTATAAAGACTGCTATGCCAAAATGCAATGTTCATCTTGACTATTGTGCAATACCTGACTTTCCCTGATTGTTTTATCCATGACCTCATGTTGACCTTATTCAATTGTGTTTTGTGGAATGAACCACCAGAATCTTCCATATTAAGGACAATTGTTTTCACCACATAGACTCAGTCTGTGGCCAAATGATATGTCTGACTTTTGAGTGCCTTCAGTTCTCAGTTGTGTTTGTTCAGTCAAAAAGCAATCTATGAAGATATTACAGACTCTATTTGAAACTTGTTCTCACACCAGGTAAAAAGATATAGGGAATCTTGAGAATTATGCCAAGGGTAACAGGTACTTCAAAGAAAAGTAACCTCTTTTTAAGGAATCTTGCAAAAATAAAGGAGATCCTTCAAGTCCTTCAAGTCTCTCTTTAATGTGTGAATTTTTTTTTCTCCGCTTAAGTAGAGGGTTATCAGTAAGTCATCCTGTGGCCTGCCCTTGCTTCTCTTTCAATGAAGTAATCTCATGAAAACAAAGTTTCGCTTCCATCACATAGGTATACATCACATAGCTACGTTCACCTTCTTCTCAGGAAGTCTGACAAAATTGTTCTCGTAAAAAAAAAAAGTTGCTGAGCTTAACTGAGGACCGGCTAAGTGCTCTGTTATCATTTATTTTAGTGATAGTTCTGAGAGCTTGCCCTATTCTAGAACCAGTTCATTCCTTGTTCCCTCTCCTTTGAGATTCCTATCAAATGTAGACTCTCACACACTCCTTTACTATAAATGAGCTTCATTTTAAAATAAAACTGTCCTGAGCAAGTACAACTGATGGTACACTTTTGGAAATATCAATAAATTTTGCTTCAGAAAAATTACAATACTTTCTTAAAATGATTGCTAGTGATACAAGATGAAATTTTATGGCTACTATATTGGCAGTAATGCTGCTGCTTCCAAACTCCCTGATCTTACTCTTCTTCCTCTTGCTGTTTCATATTGCATCATAAATACTAGATGTGTTGTCAGGAACACAAGGCAGAGCTCCAACAAAAGGTACACAGACACTAACAAAGAAGTGGTTGGCTCACAGGAGGATTTTGTCTCTTGCTAGATAGTACTCTTCTGACTTCTACTAGGAAGCCAGATTAGCTTTAAGGAAGTTCACACAGAAAAGCCTCTGTTCATTAATCCTAGGTTCTGTGTTCCCTTTAGAAACATTATTGCAGAGACATTAAAAATCTCCAAATATCTTCCAATACTGACCCTGTTACTTACCAGTATTTATAAATCCCTCTGGGACTTAGATTGTTCATTAGTAAAAATGGAGATAATAATTCATATTTCATAGGATTGTTATATTGCAAATTGTCTGACATAATCTTTGCTTCATAGATGTTAGGAATTATTATTACTAACATGATAGCTCAGATATGTGTCTCTGAGTGACTGTATTCTTGCTTACCAATCATGCTTATAAGAAAATGATGTATGATGGAATTAAAATGGGGAAGAAAAGGTACACAGGAAAGAAGCAAAAAATATGAATGATCCACTTTCTCTTTCTCTTTGACTTAATCAAATTTAAGAAGCTACTAATGACAGGTGAAGTCTGTGTGCACTAGAACAGGTTATGTTGTGCTACGAAGACCCAGAAGAGACTAAAAGCAGGGCAGTGACCAGTTTTATCTGTCAGAGAATCAAAATTCATGGCACAAGTCAATGTTTTGCTCAGTGGAAAAGGGCTTTGGTGATGACCTCACTAATGTCTGAATTTTATAGATAAAAGAACAGAGGCCAGAGTCATAGTATGATTTGTTCTGGGTCACTCAATTGGTCAGTGGCAGAGATATAAAAGAATTCTGGTAGTTTCATAGCCAGTGTAGATATGAAAGTTTTACATCTACAGACTTTACAAACAGAGTTTCAATAAGAAGCAGCTGGAGGCGTGACTGCATTTTATTATATTCTTCGATAAAAATGAATCTGCAGATAGTTTTATTCCAAGAGAACAATACTCCACCCAAATTAGGTTCAAGCGCTGTCAACAATAAAATAATTCTATCAGCTATTTAAAGTACAGTTATTACTGTGAAGTACTTGGTAGTCTGAGGATGTTTTTATATCACATTAAAACATCTGGACACTTCAATCAACCGGTTGTATTTACATTTTATAGACAGAACCCAAGTGATGTTGCAAATTTAGGATTGTTTCTTTTAACCATAGGATTAAGTGCTATAAATATCTGAAACAAGCTGAGTTACAACATAGAAAGTGCACAGTTAATATTGGATTTGCTTATCACTGCACTGATCTATTATGTATTTGTTCTAAATCTGAACTCTCAGAGGAATAGCCTATTACTACTTATACAAATAAAGTAATGACCACTGAAATCAGAAGAAATTTCACATTTAGGGAAGTGTTAATACAGGTGCTTAAAAATGTATCTTAAGTATATATATATATATATATGTGTGTGTGTGTGTGTGTGTGTATATATGCTTAATGTATACTAAATATATATATTATTTGGGGGGCAGGTAAGTATTATAGTGTAAATAATAAAAATTTAGAAGTATAACAGTATCTCACATTAAGATAATATCTCATAGAGAAAGTGGAATAATAGGCGAGTTCAAAAAGTAAAAGAAAGAGCATATAATTGTGAGTTATATGATTTTTAAATGCTATGCAATACCTTAAAATGATGAAACATAATTTTATAATTTCCAATATTTAAAATTCATCACACATTGTATTCTTTACACATATTTAAATTAATGATAAAAATTATAAAAATCAACCTAAAATATGTGAGAGGCTTGTGATTGTTTTGAAAGTTATTTTAGTATTTACCCAAGCAAAAAGTTCAAAGACCATGGTTTTGCCTAATTTTTGGTTTAATTTTACTGGATGTGTGGGAATCAAATTGTAATGCTGAAATAGGTAGAAAAACAAACAGAAATTCAAATAGAAGTGTAAGCTAGGGGAGGGATAAATAATGGAAAGAATGAGAGAGCTAAGTAGAAATATTTTTCAGAGTATTTGGGCATCAAGAGAGAGGCAAGATATGAATGGTTGGGAAGTTGGCAAGCTCTCATATGCAAATAATTCTAGGCTGCATGGTCTCATTACATGAAAGTACTCCCATAATACCTATAGTGTATGTTGTGGCACAGCCTCCAGGTTGTCCTTTCAGGATGGAGGCACTCATTTTTTCGTTGTTATTCTACAAAATTGACTTTGGCTGAAAGGAGCTGCCTTTCCATATTCTCCCTTCTCCCTGGGTTGGCTTGCATCTAAAGACTAATTGATGTAATGATACATGCCCTCACCTCTTTAATTTCAACCAGATCTGAAGAGTTTTCCTAGCTTCAGAACTCTCACTGGGATCAGTTGAAGCTTCCGTTGCAATGGCTGACAATCCAAATTTTCCCTCATCCAATTCTGCTTTTTTCACTACTTGCCAGATGTTTTAACCTACTGCCCTCCCTGATAAAATTTGTGCATACGTTATCTTAATTTCTGAGTCTGTTTTTTAAGAAGCCCATCCTAAAAGATCTCGTTAAAAAGTTATTAGCATTATTAACATTTGGTCACAGAGGCAACTACATTTCATTCTAAATATCCTGAATTAATATTAAATACTAATTGATAAACAATTAGAAGTTTAAAATGCAGATAATCTTACATTTAAACATGACAATTGTGCGTAATTTCATGGTTGACAGATAACATTACCATCTTCATGAGAACTTGTCAGCCAGTAAGTGTTACTCTAAGATAAAAACATCTATAGAAAAAAATGATAAAATAAATTACTGCAAATCTTAAAATACTGGGATAATTTCAGGACCACTCAAGAATACCTTCTTCCATAATATCCCTTAGAAAATTCCAGTGTACATGAATGTGCTTAGTACTTTACTATAGTCTAGAGAACTTAAAAATTGACATCAAGTGCTTTAAAAATGCAATAGAAAAAGTAGAGTGAAATCAATAGTAGTGTGAGGAATGACTTGAACAGCTTGTATTTTCACAGTGGTCATCAAAAAGTAATTTTATATCCAATAATTTGTATTGATTGTTTGTGGAACTGTAATGCATTATGCCATAAGCTTGGTTGTGCAGTTATAAATATATGTACCATTTTGTTGGTCTTGTTTTCTTTTTTTTTTCTTATTGAGTTTCATTTTCTCTAAAATGAATCTTATTTCGTAGTGTTTATATGTGGAGGCAAGACACAGAACCATGACTATTAATTCAAGACAGCTTTAGTAATCACACGATGGGAACTCCCCTCTTTGGGTCATGAGAAAAGCAAGGACAAAGTATATGAAATATACTATTTAAGAGCAAGTACTTTTGGAATCATTTACAGTGTGATCATCAACTACTATGACTTCATATTGAAATATTTCATTAAAAGCCTGATTATGCCATTTAAAAGCCAAAAAAATTCATACCCTAGGGCGTATTTAGCATAAAACCTCCCAATATATCTAGAATTTCTGTCCTAGATGGAGGAGATATTACCTTAGCAAATGTTGTATTGCTCTTGGCTTCTATATTATAGACCTATGTATAGGTAGGACTCCCTTTCTCTTTTGTTCTTTCAGTTATTAAACTCTCTGGAATGAGAATGCTGCAATGAAACACTTATATACTTATAACAATGTCAAAGCAAGACAGAAAAACACATTTTTCCTTAAAAGCCTCACATGGACTTGAATTGAGAGAAGAAATCCTTATTTTAGGAGAGCTCTTTGCTGATTGCCACAGTGGATGTTTATGGAAGGAGAAGCTAGAAAGGCCTGAATTACTGTGAGTAATAATGAAGAAGAGGAGAAGGAAGAAGAACTGCATCACGTGAAGAAGGGAGACAATAGCCAGCCTATGAAGATTTTCAATGCTTGCTACAGGAGGTCTGAGAAAAAGCCTCACTTCTATTTCTCCTTTGATTGAGTGTATTTCCCAAAACAATATGAGTTGAAAGAGGATTCTTTCTGGGGAAGAGGAAAAGGAGCTGAGTTCTGGTTTATAGGAGGGAAGACTCTAAAAGCATAGGAGTTAGCTCTACGACCTCTAAAGTTTTGTCAGATATGGCTTTTAACTAGAGCTCTAGAATTTACAGTTTTTGTGACCTTGAGCAGTTGACTGAACCTAATTTTCCTCATCTAAAAATAAGTATTAATACCTATTTGAAGGTGGTTGTTAGGATTTAATAAAAGCATTCATTAATTTATTCAACAAATATATGCCTAGAATTGTTTTACATCCTAGTTCCATAGCAGTGCACAAAGCAGAAGTTCCCTGACCTTAATAAGAAAGTTAATAAATAAGTCAACAAGTGCACAAATAATATAATTATAGATTGAAATGATTAAGATATGATGAGTGATAGATCAAAGATGATGGGATAAAGGTTCATTGCTTTAGAGAAGAAATATGTTTTAGATGGGTTGGTCAAATGAGCCTTTCTGAGGGGATGACATTTCAGCTGAGAAGTGGTTAGTGGAAGCCAGTCACTGAATAGTCTGGAGAAAAACATTTGAGTGGAGTGAACAGCAAATGCAAAGACCCTGAATAAGCTGAGTGTAGAGGAATAAAATGGCTAGAGCATGTTGAGAGAGACATAATGTGGTGTGAGGAGAAGCTTTTAGTCAGCAGACAATAAAAAATACAAAACAAAAAATTAGTTATTGAAATGTTACACTATTCATTGACGTTCTACAACTGTCTCTATTACAAGTGTATTGGAGAATCATTCTAATGTTAGCAGGATATTATTGTATCTAGTAGTGAGTGGTTTAATGAATAAATTGCTAAACTAGCAGACAGTATATCGAATTTTAATTCATAAACTTAATACTGACTTCCTATATGAACTTTTGAAAGTTTTATAATCTCAGCTTTGATATCAGTTATGCCCTACATTTTACCCCTATTATTTTTGTAAGGCTACCCTAAGAATTCAAATTGGAAATATCATGACTAGTAAGTTATTTATAGTAGATGCAAGGTATATCATATACCTTAATTATAATGGCATATTGTTACATAAATATAAACATTTATTAATTTATAATTAATTTGAATTGTTCTTAAAATTAAGAATATTTTATCATTTTACTTTATTTGTTTAATTTGTAATTTTTAATTGCCACTTTCCAAATAGTTTTGATGCAATAATCCTTCACGTGTTAGAATTGATGTCAATATATAAATTATATAACAAAAAAAACCCTCCTAATGAAAGTGTAGAGAAATATTGGACAATACTGAGATGTTTTGAAATATTCACATGGTGTCAAGAACTGTGAAGTATTCAAGATTTTATCCTATGTTATTAACTGACTTGTAACCCCCACAAACACACATTTTGTATGTTGAACCTCTCTCCCCCAGTATTTGGAAATAGGGCCTTTAAGGAGATAATTAAGGTTAAAAGAGGTCTTAAGTATAGAGCCTTAATCCAATAGGACTAGTGTCCTTATAAGAAGGGGAAGAGTCATCAGAAATGCACATGGACAGGGAAAAGGCCATGTAAATACATAGTAAGAAAGTGGTCATCTGCAAATGCAAGAAGGCTTTACCAGAAACCAACCCTGCTGAAACCTTATCTTGGACTTCTAGCCGCTAAAACTGTGAGGAAAATTATATTCGTATGAATTCATATGGTTTAAGCTACCAAGCCTGTGGTGTGTTTTATGATACCCGGAGAGACAAAAACACCCTACTTCCAAGCTAGCAAGTTAGCCTACCAAACACTGTTTCATGAATGCTGGCAGGAGCCATGAGAATCTTGGGTCAGAGACAAAGGCCTTCAGGACTCACAATATTAACAGCAGAGGCAGTATCAGCATATTATCTTTTGCTAGATCTCTTAACTCCATTTCCCGAGAGATAAGACAAAGAGGGCTGCCATTATAGCAGAACCTTGAGCTAAGGGAAAGAGACTGTGTTAATGGGGGTAAGTATGCTTCCCTTTGCTGTGGAAGCTTTACCTAAACTTGTCCTCTCTTCTGGAGGAAGTCACTATTTCTATCTTCCAAGGTCATTCACTGATAAACAAACATCTTTCAAAAGTTAGTTTGGAACAAAGGCAATTCAGATCTTTATTTGCAAGGTGTGCAAAAATGTAACAGTCCAACAGAGAATTTTCTCACAACGCAGGGTTGTTCTTATAAATTAAAAACAGTGTATCAGGAAAGTTATTTTCAGAAAGAACCTTCACTGAAGAATCTCAAAACTTATATGAAAGATAATGAACAATTTCCGTTTTGGAAGTCTGGTGGTTATACAATTTAAGTCATAGTATTTATTATACGAACTAGTTTTCTCATTTATTTATTTATTTATTTATTTATTTATTTATATTTAGTTTTTAATTAAGTTTTTTGGGGTAACATTGGTTAATACAATTATATAATTTTCAGGTGTACATTAATTCGACATCTATCCTATTCTAATATTCTATTGTGTGTTTACTACTCAAAGTCCAGTTTCCTTCAGCTACCATATATTTGATGCCCTTTACCTACTTCACCCTCTCCCTACCCCCTCTATATTTGACCCTCTTTAACTGTCTATCTACCCCCACCTCCTCCACCCCCTACCCTCTGGTAACCACTAGTCTGTAGTCCATGTCCATGAAACTCTGTTTGTTTGTCCTATTCCTTTGTTGCTTTTAGATTTATATCCCTCATATAAATGATATCATATGATTTTCGACCTTTTCTGTCTGGCTTATTTCGCTTAGCATGATTATCTCGAGGTCCATCCATGTTGTCACAAATGGCAGTGCTTTATCTCTTCTTATGGCTGAATAATATTCCATTGTATATATGTATCACAGCTTCTTTAGCCAATCATCTATCGTAGGACACTTGGGTTACTTCCATGTCCTCGCCACTGTGAATAATGCTGCTATGAACATCAGTGTGCAGATATGTTTTCGGAAATGGGTTTTCAAGTCTTTGGGGTAAATACCCAGTAGTGAGATTGCTGGATCATATGGTAGATCAATTCTTAGCTTTTTGAGGAATTGCCATACTGTTTTCCATAGTGGCTGTACCAATTTGCAGTCTCACTAGCAGTGTATGAGGGTTCCTTTTATTCTGCATCCTCTCCAACATTTGTTATTACATGTCCTGTTAATTATAGCTATGCAAAATGGTGTGAGATGGTATCTCATTGTGGTTTCGATGTTCATTTCCCTAATAGCTAGTAATGTTGAGCATCTTTTCAAATATTTGTTGGCCATTTGTATGTCCTCTAGGGAGAAATGTCTGTTCATAATCCTCTACTTATTTTTGATTACATCATTTGTTTTTGTTGTTATTGAGTTGTATGAGTTCTTTGTATATTTTGGATATTAGGCCCTTATCTGAAGTGTTGCTTGCAAACATAGTTTCTCATTCGGATAGTTCTCTCTTTACCTTGACGGTTTTTTTTGAGGAGCAGAAGCTTTTTAGTTTGATGCATTCTCGTTCACTTGTTTTAGCTTTTACTTTCCTTGCTTTTGAGGTCAAATTCATAAAATCTTCCTTAAGTCCAAGGTTCTTGAGTTTTGTTCCTATGTTTTCTTCTATACATTTTATTGTTTCGCGTCTCATATTCAAGTCCTTAATCCATTTTGAGTTAATTGTGGTGTGTGGGGATAGACAACAGACTAGTTTCATTCTTTTGCAGTTGGCTTTCCAGTTTTCCCAGCACCATTTATTGAAGAGACTTTCGTTTCTCCACTGTATGTTTTTAGCTTTTTTTGTCAAAAATTATTTGCCCATATAAATATGGGTTTACTTCTGGACTCTCGATTCTGTTCCACTGGTCCGCGTGTCTGTTTTGCTGACAATACCATGCCATTTTGATTACTGTCGCTTTGTAGTATCATTTGAAGTCGGGCAGAGTGATGCCTCCAGTCTCATTCTTTTTTCTGAGGATGGCTTTGGAAATTCAGGGTCTTTTGTGCTTCCCTACAAAACCGATGATTTTTTGTTCTATTTTTTAAAAAAATGCTGATGGGATTTTGATGGGGATTGCATTAAATCTGTACAATTCTTTAGGTAATATGGTCATTTAAACTATGTTGATTCTTCCAATCCAAGAATATGAAATATCTTTCCTTTTCTTTGTTTCTTCTTCGATTTCTTATAATAGTGTCTTATAATAGTGTCTTGTCGATTTCTTATAATAGTGTCTTGTTTTCATTACATAGGTCCTTCACATGTTTTGTTAAATTTATTCCTAGGTATTTTATTCTTTTTGTTACAATTACAAAAGGAATGATTTTTCCACTTCTTTTTCTGACACTTCATTATTAGAGTATAGGAACACTGTGGATTTTTGAACGTTGATTTTGTATCCAGAGACTTTACTGTGTTTGCTTATTGTTTCTAGTAGTTTTCTAAATTAAAATGCTTCTTTTCAAGTATAGTAACCTTGGTCAACCAATTTGTTGAGTGGTTTATCAATGAATTTAACTTTAGTCTCTTGGTCAGATAAGTAAGTTGAGACATGATAGTAATTAAGAAATGGATCTTCTAACAGACATTTACAACTTTGAAGATAGAGGTCTGATTTTTTTTTACTTGCATTACATATAATTATTAGTGATCAATTTCAATAATTCCAAGGAGTCAGTTATAATTTTAAGGCTTATTTCCTTTTCCCACTCATCCAAGCATAGTTTTCCCAGAAATGAATTAAATATATTGATTCACTCCTGCTGAGCATGTTCTGTACTTGTTCCATCACAAAGACTCTTAAAACAAAGAATGCACCTTCCTTTGTATTTAAATTTGAAATCTTGCTGATTGAAAGCCAGATCATTTTATGTAAAATGATTTTTTAAATCCTAAATGAATAGCAACAGGCTTTAAGATTAGACTTTTGGGAATTGTAAAACACTTCACTGTTAAATGCATTGTTATCCTTGTAACAGAGTGAAATGCTTGACCACTGTGACTCCATCTTGTTCAAGCCTTCTTTTTTTTCCTATGACATTCAGGCTAATAGCTTCTCTTTAGTCTCTCATATAGATATGGTAATTATCAGAGAAATTCTGCTTGTAACCTGAGTTTTACAAAAGCAACACCTTACCAGAAAGTGCCTCTCCAGAGTAGATAAAGGAAATATGTATTGTTTATGAAAGATTTGCAAGAACCTCATGACTGGACTCACATCAAGTAGGGACAACAGATTAAATACAATCTTCCTTGGACTCCTCTTGTCACCCAGATGTCTGTGATCATTAGTCACATCTTTCCTCTCTCATTCTCCTTTCCTTTGACATAAAAGAAGTCCAAACTCTGGACTTTCAGAAGATAGATTTGAAGATTAGGTGTCTCATCTTCTTGGTTGGCACTTTCTCAATCAATAAACCTTTCGTTACTCCAAAACTCTGATGTTTTGAGTTTTAGCCTTTGGAGGCATCAGGCACATGAACTTTGAACACCCAGAATCTCTCAATGACTTATTATTGTGCTAATTCTGTGACTCTACATGAAATCTTCCTTTCAAGAAAGTTCTAAGGCACAGTTTTAACATTGGAAATGGAATTCATTCTCTTCTGAAGTCAGCCATAGTGTGATTTACTAAAGATGCGCAGTAACCTCAGGTCTCATAATGTCACCATTAAATAAGGGACAAAGCTGCGCTATATCATTCAATATCCTCACATCACTATTATGTTTATATAAACAAATCTATTAGCGATCAAACTTCACATTTAAGTTTAAAGCACAAAATATTATAGCAAGAATAGAGAAGGAAAGCCACTTCTAAGTATACATTGCATTGAGCTGTTGCTTTTAACTTTTTGTACTTAAAAAAATCTTTTTTTTCCTCCTTGCTTCCACTGACAAATAAACACAAATTATTTTCAAATCAACAGCTCTCATGAAATTCATTATTTAGGTTCAAATAAAAATTTAATTTATGCTGTTTTTGTCCTTTAATTATTTATATGTTCATAGTCCATCAGTATAAAACAATTAAGTATCATAAAGCCTCAAACTTCTCTGACATTTCTATTACTTTCTCTGAGAAGGATCTTAAACTTAATATTTATGAAGTTTTTAAAATACTACTTGTACCTATTTCAATCAATCAGTCTAGTAATCAAATATTAAAGTTGCCAGTATCATCTGAATAGTTTAAATATCAAACAGATAAAAACCAACTTTAACCAAAGAGAACTTCCTTTAGAGTCATAAATACCCTATTACCTCAAAAATAATGCATATTAAGGAAATCATCCTTAGTAGTTAATATAAAATGATAGTTATATTTAGGGCCAGCTACATTGGTCTGTAACAGGTCAGTCACCCAGCACCCTGTACTTAGGAAGGTCTGCTTGGTTTAATATTTGGCTGTTACCATCTTGAAATTTATAATTTTTGAATACGAGGCCCACGTTTTCATTTTGTACTGGACCTCACAAATTATGTAGTCAACTTCATTATATTTTATAATGTATTATGATTTTATTTACATTTTAATATATCTTCCAAGTCTCCAGCATGCACCATCTCAAACAGCTCATTTACCACAAGTGCAGGGATGTGAAGTTTTTTTGTTTGTTTGTTTTTAGTGTGGATGACAAGGGCATTCTTTCATATTCCCCATGTTTATATTTAGCTATATAGAGAAAGAACTAAATTGGTATTTGGATGAAGAATCAGTCACAAAAGAAGAAAAAAAAAAGATTTCTTTAACAATGGAAATAATTACAGAATGCTGAACTATATTATTAAGATACCTAAAGAAAAGATAAGATTTATGTAATTCTTCTTATAAATAAGAATATAGCCTAAAATGCCTTAAAATGCATTGTCACAGTTTGATACAAAATCACATAAATTAGAAAAATCAATATAGAAGTTAATATATTCAGGAAATGCAGACAAAAACCAGACAGGAAAATGACCTTAAAATGCAATATGAGATTCTGATTAGGCATGCAGCTAATGTCTGTACATAGCTGGTATTTGAAAGAGAGTATAATATTCCACTCTCTTTCTTTCTCTTTTTTTAATCTGAAAAAATGAAAATACTCTTATAGACAATGACTTCCATAGTAGACCTGCCAGCATTCTGCTTTTTCCCAAGGTAAAGGATAGTTGGTGAATTGCCAAGCTCCTATTACAACTTTTCATGTTTCTTTACATTGCTCTCTATATTTCTAAATCAGCTCAGCCTATCACTTTAGCATTCTGCTACACTCAGCATCCACAGAAAAATCGGAATGAAAGGAACTAAAGTAAAGAGTTAGAGATGATTAAACTTTAACATTCTCATTAGTCCTGTCCTGGATTCATTAATACCTCAGCATATGGACCATTACTTGCTTATGTAATGGTTAAGATATTCTCTTGTTTGATGATTCAAGGATAGGTCAATAAAAGCTCCCAAGGCTTTGTATAGGCCTCCTGTAATATTTACTATTGAATTCATAAAATGATGCCTTTCAGGGTAAAATCACCTCCTAGCAGAGAGAGATGAAGCATTTATTTCAAATGTATAAGATGGCACAATATCAGGTAGCAGCATATATTAAAATATATGAAATTTTTAGGTCTGTCATCAGGGTACTGTGGTCTTTATGTGTCATAGTAGCATATAGAAAAGAAGATTGCAAAGATAATACAACTTTGAGACATTTAAGGCTTTAATGAATAAACATCTTCTTTTGTACTGGATAAAAACTACACAGTATTTAAAGTATCTTTACCTTGGGTTTATATGCACATTTCAAGACATAATGTACTTACACCTCATTTTATCGTCAGCACTACAAGCATTTGGGGGATGTGTTACCTGGAGTACTTCTTAAAGAATGAAGTCTTTTTGAATAATTGAAGACATATGCACATAGTATTATGACAAGAATTAATAAATTCTTTTATGATGAAATCTTAAGTTCACAAATAAACTGACATCGATGCATAGTGCAATGTGCAAAGAATCTTTGCCACTAGCCATTTGTTTAAGCTTTCAAGATGTTTCCCAATCTATAAAATTACAGATTTGCCAAGAGATATCACTTTCATCTGAGCTGTTATGCTAATCTGTCTTTGCAAGAACTGTAGAAAGACTTAAGTGTTCATTATTTGTCTTTGAGAATCACAGTTTCATTGCTTTACTTCTTCATTTATTTGTTCATTTATCCAACGAATTTGCTTGACTCAATGACAAGGTTGATTGGGGAGAGAGGAGGTGGGTGAGACATTTTCTGGCCCTCATTTTAGCTTACAGTCCAGGGAGTGAAGCAGATAATATAAGAATAACAGAAGTAAACATGGCCTTGAAACAGTGATGAATAGCCTAAGGAAGGATTACATGGAGTTAGGAGTTGCTTATTATCAAGTAAAGAATGAGGAAAGCTGCCCTGGAGGTCTTATGATAGAGCTGAAATCTGAGATCACAGGCAAACTTAATGATATGAGGTTAGAGTCAGGACTGGAACAAGGGAGAGCAAAATCTTAGTTGATAATAATGATTTAATAAAAGACAAAATAAACAAATTTATTGTTTTAACAGTAGAATTCTTGTGACCTCACTGGCCCCAAACATAGTTTCTGGAAGTTTTTCAATGTGCCTATATGTGTAAAAGTTGCTCTTCCCACTTTTATTTCCTTTCATCTAATTTATATATTTTTTTATCATATGGAAGGAGTGATACTCACTGAAATACCACTTATTTTAGCATTAGCTAAGGATGAATTAATACTATTTTAAGTTAATAATTATGCAATAAAGCAGCCTTATTGTGACATTTTCCATAGTATCTGTGTTTTGTGCAAAGGAAAAAAAGAAGTTAATCCATTGACTTTCCTGTTTGTAGGCATACTTACTGACAGAGCAGGCTTACACATTATATGGTCATCAATACTATAAGTAGTTGGAGATACATTAATTGGAACTCTTATTAAAGAATAAAATTTCTGAGCAATTGAAGACAAATGTGTATATAGTGTTTATCACATAAATCAATAAATGCTTTCATAGTAAATCCTCACTTTCTAATAGCAACACAGAGGGAGAGCTTGTTATGAATTTGCTCATCTCTTTTCATTTGGGGGCTGACCTAATGATTTAGAGTCACCGCTCTATCCTTATAAAAGTTAACAGATTTTGCATTGTACTCATAAGGAAGTTCTAACAACAGCAGATTTCCAATTTCGATATTCAAATTCAGAGTTGGATAATCATCATAATACTTAATCAACTCCAGTAAAAAATAAATATACAGGAAATTTTTCTTTATGAAAATTAGAACCACACATCAATATTTATATGTCTAAAAAAACTTATAAAACAAACTTTGAAGATTCTGATTCTGTGGGGAGATAATGATAGTGCAATAATGCATTTCCCAGAATGACAGCTAGTGATATCTGTAAATGGTCTTCGGTAGAAGAAAGAAAACACACTGCTCCAATCAATACACAGATAGTCTGTAATGTAAAGATTAGGATCAGAATATTTAAAAATTTAATACTTTGCCACTCCATATAGCACTTTGAAAGTCAATATCTTCAGAAACCTGGTCCATTTCCCTTCTTTGAAAGCATTATATATTTAAGGTTTTTAAATTATTTATCTAGTCCATGTGATTAAAAATGAAAAAAGTTAGTCCATCCATTATCTTCTGCAGCTGCTGTCTGGATATTAGTCTCCCCCTCCCCCATTAAATCCTTGATTTTTTCTTCCTTCTCTGTTAAAAAAAACTCAATAGACACATTAAGAGAGCAAAAGAAAGCCTCAGCTACTCACTAACATCAGAGGACATTACCACTTAAATAATGAGCAAAAGTGGCTATGTATGAACAATATGCTCAAATATTTTACTCAACTGTATTACTTTCAGATCTGATAGTCAAAAACATGATATTTAAATGGCAAGAAACCATGTCATGTTTCTTTTTCTGGCCAATTGTGGTTGGGGGTTTTATTAATCTTTTAATTAGAAAATTACTCTCCAAGTTACTTTAAAGCCAACTCTGAAAATAAGAACAATTTCAATTAAATTGTTTTAGTCTTTCCGAGAATTGCTGTCATGAAAGGGAAGGCTCATATTTAAATAGAGTGGGGACTTGTTTTAAAAATAGTCATCAAATTAATGTAATTTCTGAAACCAGTTTAATTTTATGGTCATCAGTCATCTTGTTTTTAAAGGTTTTTATTTTCTTATGTATTCCCTTCAGATTTTACAAAGATCAGAATTAATGGTTTTCCAAATGTGCTATTCAGTATCGATTACACAATATGACTTTTATTATTTGTTTAGGGTATTTACTATTAAGAATGAAATAAGTCTGAGTTATTATCTTAACACTCCTTTTTTTCACCCTACCTCAGTAACCTTTTCATTCTCATTTTCACATAGAAATATTAAAAATATCTGAAGAGAAACTGTAAAATATTACATATTTAAAATATTAAAGAAACCTAGCAGTATTCAAAGATGGGAAAGAGAATGTTAGAGGAATGTCTTATATTCCTCTGTGATATGCTAAAAGACCTTGGAAAGAAATCCCTTAGATCATCATAGATATTCTCCTTTCATTCTGTGGAGATCCCATCATGCCACTTGACTCTCAGAAACACTGATTATTATAGTTTCAATGCATTGGCCACAACAGTTCTTTTTTTCAGTTTAAGGCCTAAGTAGCTCCGAAATTAACATGTTTTCTTCTACTTTATATGAAGCAAAATAAGTAAGAGATGGGAAGAGGACCCAAGCTAAGATTCTTGGTATTTCCATTAGTTTTGAAAAAAGTGCTTAGAGTGACAGTGAATTATGTGTTTTACTTCTTTGGAGCATTGTATTCAAACATGTATATTTTATGGAGCTGAATGTTTGGCACAATACAGACTGAGAAAATCCTAATGATGTCAAGCCAATAGAGAGAATCTTCAGGGGATTTTTCTATTTATTTCTTTTATCCTAAATCTCATTCAGTTAGAAATGAACAGTTAATCTCATGTTTTTCTTGAGATTAGATTTTGGCTGAGAGTAGGGGAATAAATGAGGTACTTCCGACATTGTCACTTTATGATTTATAAAAAGATGGAATGTGTAGTGAGAACAGAAATTTATATTCTGTACTCTTTGCTACTTCCCTAATTCTTTAATCCTCCAATTGTTCTCAAACCTTTCCATATGGATTTTTTCACTGATCTTCCTACTGTGATAACAGATTATGTTCAGAATGGTATTTTTTGAAGACAATATCAAGAACTAGAAATAGGTGACTGAACTTATAGCGGCATGATAGCATGACATATATTTTTCCTATACAATGAGCAGAAACACAATTATAGGTTAAAAACTTAAAATGTTAGAAAGATTTAGATATAAACCTATCATTTATTAGAGATAGAAAAAGCATCCTTAGTCAACCTGAATGCTTTACTCTGGTCTTATTCAATTTTACTTCTTTTTGACGTGGCTAGATTTTTCTGGATCTGTTCTGGTATGTCTCACACTATTCTTATCCTATCTGGATTTCATTGGAGTACTGCAATCTTGTATCTGGATCATAATTACTTTCTTGAATACCTTTATTCAGAGTAGACTTTGCATCAGTTTCTGTGTCTGTCTTAGGATCAGTGCAATCCAGTTATGTCCAGGATCCACTAGCCTCTATGTACAATAAGATCACAATATTAATATTTTAAGTTTGATGGCTTCTTGTCTTTAATGTACTATAGATTATCTATTACACTTCAAAAATTTCCCACATCATTAAAAATAATAAGGGCTAGCATTTATCAAGTTAGTTTATTTAGTATGTGCATGACACTATGCTAAGTGTTTCATGTATACTTTCAAATTTAATATTCATCTCAAATATAAGAAGTAGGTAGTTCATTATCCTCTATTTGGAAATAAGAAAGCGCAGACCCAGAGAATTTAAGTAACTTGTTTAAATTTTGTAAAAAATCTGGTAAATAAGACAACAGGATTTGAACCCAGTTCTCTACAACTTGTGCTCTTAAACTCTTAATATGCTATTTCCTGGAAATGTTTCACATTTACTTAGAAATAATCCATTTATGTTCCTCTTCTGTGCTCTTCTTTTTTATGTGTTTTTTCAAAACATTACTTGAAAGTATATAGCAAACCACCTTGCTGTTCTTTATCAGTGTCATACATGAGAAGCTTGCCTTCCTTGTTCACCATTTTGCTGCCAGAGAACTCCAAGAACTCCAGAGAATTCGTATTGCCCTAAGACACTGGGTTCCATTATTTCCTCTTTGTTTAATTCTGTAGCTTTCTTACTTGCTTTCTAATTTGAGTATTTTCTATCGCCTGCCAGCTTAGTCTGTGTTCCTGTGATCAGCCTTTTGTTCCTGCTCTCATCACTGGAGGGCTATTTTATTAGTCGAAGACTTTTGTTAGAGTGCTAAAGTATAATTTTCAAAAAGTTAAAACATGACTTTCATAACAATATAAAACGAACATTTCAAAGTTTTATTTAGCTCTAATGAAAGAACAAGTAAGATATTAAAGCTGGTGTGAAGAATTTTAAGTATAGGAATTTTTATAGTTTCTCAGTTAAAGAAATGTAGGAATAAATTTCTAATAGATATAGGAGTGTTTAATGGTTAATATCTACTAGACAAGAAACTTTTGGTGACTTTTCCTCCTGACCAGAAATCATTTAGACTGCTATTTTTGAAGAATCATTTGCAACACTCTTAGACAAGAATCATGTATGGCCATAAGTTTCTAAAAATTAATCTCTAATATTACAGAATTACAAAATATTCTAATAAATAGTACATTTGCATTCAAATGAAGGTGCAAGTCCAATAAAATCAGATAATTCTCAGGAAGAGTGACCTACTCCTAGCACTATATTGAAAATACTCCCAATAATCTTTTTGAAAGTTTCCAAGTTTTGAATAAATTTTCATGACAAGTTTAATTGCCAGAGTGGAATATGACTGAAATGGATCCTTACGGTGTACAAACATGGATATCATGACAAATCCCTTATAATTTTAGAAGCATACTGCTGTCTAATACAGGTCAGATTTTGTTTTTGTTTGTTTGTTTGTTTTGTGTGTGTGTGTTTTGCTATTTCATGCTTACTGGTGCCTATAGTCTATAATGGTGCTCTTATATAAAATGTAAACTTATATAAGAACATTTTTCCATTATTCAAGATGGCGGGTGACTTTTCTCTCTGACTAGACTTTTCAAGCAAATAACTAAGATTGGAAACACCTAAAATTGACTGAATTTTGAGTTTTTTATTTTAGAATTTTTTTTGACATACATTCTCAAGAAATAAAAGGAGCTTTGAAGAAAATAGGATTAATAATCCTCAACATCAAATCAAACCAATTGAAGAAACATTCAGAATAAAGGATAACAAACTGAGATTCTGAAGATAAATGAGCAACTCTTTGGGTTAGACTGTGTGTTGCATCAAAGGAAAGTCACTTTTTATTTAATTCAAACTGCTAGCCAAGATTTGCATGTACATTTTTTTTAAGTAGAAATATTTACCTCTTGTTTCTTGGTAACACATGGGAGCTCAAAAATATTTGTTGAATGGACTAAATGCTAATAAAGCCAAAGAAATATTCAGGAATACCGTTCCTTATTTTCAGTGAAAACTGTTTCCACTATATATATATAATATATATATATATATATATTATATATATATAAAATATATATATATTTTATAAAAGTATGTTTAAATGTTAAGTCAGATGATTATCTAGAGTTATATTTGCTTTCTTCCTGTTTTTTTCTCTCTTCCATTGACTGCCACCATATTGGAATATAATAGCTTTAGGATCCTATTGAATTTCACAAAAAAATATAGCTTTATGAAAAAATAATTGAACAATGAGAAAAGCAACTGTTAAATATTATAGACTGTCTTAATAAATATTATTTAGCCATTCAAAGTATTTACAATGTGTAAATTCTAAAAAGTTAAAATTTTTCCCATCTTTAATTATGTATAATATTCAATACAAATGTTGGAAATAATAATTAACATTTTTATCTTTATTGCTGTTAACAATTTTTTTTCCTAGTACTACCTGGAGAAGATTTACATATTTTTCTTGGGAAAAGAAAAAGCATTAATTTGGGATGCTTATTTGAGGCATGGGGGGAGGAAATTAGGAAATTTGGATATTATCAATGTTAAGTGAGGCACTCAAATTGTTTTCTCTCCAATAGCATGTGTACCATTGAATCATTCTTCTTAGCCAATGACACAGAATTTTTTTTCTCAAATTTCTTGAGGGATCCTGTCATCCTAACAGTATCTAGTGAATACTTTTATCAAAAAAAAAAAAGTGTGTATGACAGGATTTTAGTATTTGCGGGTGGTTGAGAAAAAGAATAAGATAGAAAGAGCTTACCCTTTCTAGTCAGTGGTTGAGAGGGTAACAGAAAGTGGCATGTGGAAACATGATAAAGAAATCAAAATTGTAACCTAGCCCTGGACTGGACCATGGGGGAATAATAAAAAGCACAAATTATGGAGAAGTGAGTTTTGCTATCAGACATAAAATAAACCCTAAATTTCTGTAAAAAGCAGTGTCTAAAATTTATAAGGAACAAGAGTCCATATGATGAGAAATTATATATTAAAGAGAGACTCTATTTTTAAAGTAATTTCTCATATATCCTTAATCAGCATTTATTCACATGTAGGTCACTGCTTTTTTCTTTTTGTGGCTTATATTCTAGAATTACTCAAACAGAGTGGGAACAGTGGAGAATTTAAAGCAAATGTTTTAAGTATTTTGATGCCTTTAACATAGCTGTAATAGAAGGCAGCTTCTGAACAGAAAATGTAGAAGATATGATGGTTTCACATATACACACCTGGTGTCCCTGAGCCACTCTTCCCACCCTCACAGGCACATTGGGCATCTTCTTGACGAATTTAAGATAGAAGCATTTTGTGAAATATTTGATGTGAAAGATTTATTATAGCTATAATTTAAACTTTGGCAAATGACTACAAACAGAAATAAGTATTAATAGTAAAAATGAATAAAACAATATTAAATTGAGAGTTTGATGAATACCTTATCCACCTGTAGTTCAAATGTGAAGAGCATAGTACATTGGAGGCAATTACATTTTCGAATGAAAGGAATTATAATTCCTGATCCTTGTGCTCATTCACTTTAAGTCTTGCTCAAATGCAAAATGTAACCAGAGATTTAATAACTAGTGTTACCTTGAGAGGATATTTTAGGAATAAATTTAGATTTATATATATATATATATATATATTCACATTCTCTACATAACTGGCAGATTTCTCCCTCTCGTTGTGGAGAAAACTGACATCGAGCTTATTCACCTTTCTGTACTTCATAGACACTTGCATACTTGCAGCATACCTCTTTCAGCCACCATCTAAAATAGCTTCTCTCCAAACCAACTTTTTTTTTTTTTATAGGACATTACTGAGTTACCTAGGTATCAGGGATTTGATAAATGCATGTGTAGAAAACAGTAATGGGTGAACAAGACATAGAGAACTCAGAACCTGATTTTGGAGGGGAAAATTAAAAAATAATATTTAATTTCAAAATAAATGGATGCTCCCAAAGTTCAGTATGAAGAGATGGAACAAAAGATGTGTTTTTGGTTCAGTGTTAGCTTTTTGAAGACACTATTTTTATTAGTAAAATTATATAAGTAGTATTAAATTTAGTTGTGGGCCCCAAATCTTCTCTTCTTCCTTCTCCTTTTTTCCTTTCTTTTCTTGTTTTTGTTTTTGGTATCCATCTAATTTAATTTCTTTCCAAGCTTGGGACTGAGCTGATCTCACTCAGTACAAACATCCTGAACCCCTCTTTTCCCACAGCACTTCTGAGGAACTGTTAATGTGTTATATTCTTGCCTTATGAACATGAGTCCATAGTTTAACATTGCTACTACTAATTCTCTGACTCTTTGCTCTTTGTATTTACACAGTAATTTGTTTTAAAACCCTTTTGCATTATTAGACTTTATTTGCAGTTGTAAATGTAAAAAAGAAACATTTCAAGTCTTACCTTCCTTGACTTCTTTGAAATTGTTTATCACATTTTCCTCAAAATTCTTTTGCACTCTGCCAGCAGCATTTCATATTGTTTCTGCCTCATCCCAGTAGACTGTCCCTTTTCAATCTCACTTGTGAAGTCCTCTAACTCTGCTTCTGCTTTATTCATTTAAAAAATAAATTGTTTATTTTTAGAAAAGACAGTACTTGCATATACTATAAAATTTAAAGGTCAAAGAATAAATGGATGAAATAAGTCTCCCTCCATTCCTTATCCTCTAGTAATCTAATTTATCTTCATAGAGCAACAATATTAATAATTTATTTTTTAAACAATTTATTGCAGAGATGCTCTATACATTTGAAAGGATATATTTCCAGTAATATTAGCATATTCCATATATTATTCTGATCTTGATTTTTTCACTTAAAATACATATTTTGAGTATTATTGCCTACCGCTCCATTAGAAGTATCTCATCCATTGTAACCACCTCCCAGTTTAATTTATTTAATACATGTCCTATGAATTCGTATTTAGGTTTTTCCATTTTTTTACTAGAAAAGTGCTTCATTAAATATTTTTTTACAAACTGCATTATGTATTTCTGCAAATATGTCCACAGAATAAATTCTTAGAACTAGAACCTCTGAACCAAAGAATATATATATTTTTAATTTCAAAATTAAACAAAATTACCAAATTGCCCTGTTGGGGTTATAGCAACAGCAACTTTCACCAATCAATTAATGAGAATTTGCCATACCTGATCTCTACTTTTTAGCTATTATTCATTAACTTTGTATATCTACAACATTCTTTTTTTTCCCTCACTTACTTCTACCACCACATTATATTTTATTATTTATTCTAGATTCACATTTATATCTTCTAATATACTTCCATTACTTGATTAACCTACTTTAAATTTTAAGTCTATCCCTCGTATTGAAAATACAAAAGACTAAATACAAATATGTTGTCTTTTCTCTTCTTCTAACTTTATTAATTCTATTATTTCAACATTGTCAGAATTCCAAATATTCACTTTATCTTTAGTAGCTGAAAACTGTAGCCATTTTTTCTTTTTTTTCCCCCACTTAAGACAATTTCAATTTTTAAAAAGGTCAGGGGTAGGGAGTGGGGAGGTGAATTACTGGATAGTTGTAGCTTCAAGTCCAGGCATTTCTACGTGGAGACATTACTCTTAGGCATCAACTTTTCTCCTTCTCTGGGCTTAACTTACCTCTCTGGTAGCTTCATTTTCTGATTGCTTCTCCGCTTGTAGTGACACATTTTTCCAGGCTTATATTGTAGGACTTTAGCAATTGTATAAGTCAGGAGACTCTTTCCCTTTAGTTTCAAAAAACCAAAAAACAAAATTCAGATTTGAATCTTATCAGACTGATTGGATTAGGTTCATATCCCTCAACCAAATATTTCATTGTCATTTGTCAAGCCTGGGTCATATGTATAACTTTATACAAGAAAGTAAGCATCAGCCACAGCAAAACCATATGGACTGAGAGTAGGGGAAGGATGACATTTTTAAAGCAATATTAGATAATTTTTACAGCCAGAAGAGCAGAAGTCTAGAACAATGCTTTTCTCAGACTTAAACTTTTTCTTAAGCTCTCTGTTATCTGTTTATTATGCTTCATCCTGATAGACCTAAGTTCCTTTACTTGCTGACTGTAGTCAAGGCTAATCATGTATCTTCTCCCGATTCTCCTCTCTTTCTTTACACATAAAACTTATGTTCCCAGCATAACAATTGTAGTCCCCAACACATTATTCCTTACCTTTTACCATGTCTTATTTTTAACATAAAATGTCAAATTATGATACATTTAAATATATCTAAAAAGGAGATAGTACATACCTCTATACACAGCAACGAGATTAAGCAGTTGATAATATTTCACCATATTTGTCTTCAGACCTTTTTCTGTTACAGATGTAAAACGTTACAAATTGAGCTAAAAGTTGTATATATCAATTCCATTTATGTGTTTTAGACGTTATTTAAATATTTAAATGAACAGAGAACCCCAAATTTCAATATAGTTTTTAAAAGGCTATATAATTTTCCCAAAAAGGAACTGTGATCACCATGAAAATTTACCACTCATATCTCTTGCTGCAGGAAACAAAACTGGCTGATGGCAATAGCAGCTACCCTTTGGATCTGCCTCTGAGTTGAGACCACTCTTTCTAACATTGCCCCAGCCAGTGACTGATCACTACTGTCCCCATCAGTGTACAAATGCAGCTGCTTCTTTGTAAAATGCAGACTTCCTTTAATGGACCACTCTAGTTTAAGGACTTCTCACTGGCCCGACTAAAACTTTCTTAGAACTATGCTGTGGTCTGAGACTCTTCCTCCCCAATCCTTTTTCTTCCCCCTCTCCTTTATCTACATGTAGTCGGAAGGCTCCCTTGCTTTCTCCTCCTGCCTCCCCTCTAGTCTCCATAGTCCTTTCTCCATTAAATCTCCTGCACATCTAATCCTGTTTTGACATTACTTCCCTGAGGACCTGACATAGGAATAGTCTACTTACCAACCTGGATGGCATAAGCCTGATAGCCTGTACTCTTGGGAACCAGATGTTGGCAATTTCATAGACTTTATTTTATCCCCTTCTCTTCATTTCATCTTACATCCACCCTTCCCATCACTCTCAGTAGTTCCTTGTGTTTCTAAATGTGGACTTCGGTTCAACTCTTCAGAGACTAAAATCTCCAGTTTTCTATAGGAGAGGGGAGGGGCAGTGATTTTACTGTGTGAATCAAGGAGGGGACAAGGAGTTTAAGAGTGTCTAATTCAGGGATTCTATTCATTTCTCTACCTCACATACTGGCTTATGTACTGAGATTCAGATTGCTTCTCTTTGTTCATCTCCATCCTCATTCTTTATCCCACAAACACACACACAAACACACACATACATGGTCAGTTAGGTTTCAGCTTATTTATTCAATTAAATCTGTTGATACCAATCCACCCACTTTCTTTGAAAATTTATTTCATTTTCCTTTCAGTCATCTATTAATCTTTTATTCAACAAATATTTACTGATCATCCACTGTGAGCTAAGATTTGAGCTCAGGGCTGAGGATTCATAAGCAAAACCAATCTAATCTTCCCCATGGAGTTTACAATTTAAATGGATAGACAGATGGCTATTGAATAAATGTAAAATCACAATGGCTGACATGTTTTACAAGTTGTGAATGCAGAGATCAATGGTGTTTTGAGACTATATAACATGAAATTTGACTTAAGAGGTTAGGGAAGCAGCAAATGAGTTGTATTTGAAGGAAGATTAGGAATTAAGAGTATATTCCAAATAAGAAAAGACAGATGCCAAAGTGATTTACTGATTGCAGCTCTGGGGAGGAGGTGAGAAATAAGATGAGAAGTGAGGAGGAGGGATAGAGTTGAAGGGGGGACATCCACCATGCTTTCAGATAAGATGAAGGACTTACTTGTTGACTGGTGCTAAAGATACAGGTGTTGAAGTTATCCCAATCATTTTCACATCCTTCCATGTAGAAGTGTTTCATAGGAAAGATCTTGGGGGTCTATAATTGTACCTTTCATTTCAGTATTGTATACCCTTCAACCAGATCCAGAATTCTGGCTAATTTTGAATATGGACACTTTTTTTGTAAAAACTGAGTATGTTCTATCCTAGATGTTATGGAATTGTTTAAAACTTATATACAGGATGTTTGGCACAATAAAGAAAAGTTTTGGGACTTAAAAAATGCTTATCATCTTTAAGTAATTGAAAAATTACGTGTAGAAGAGTCTATTGGCTATAGAGCTCAAAATCAGATCTGCTAAATGGAAGCTTCCAGAAGTACAATTTAGTCCTAACATAAAAACAAACAACAATAGCAAAAGAGATAAACAAAAACAATTTGCCATTGATTTAAAGACTCTTAAAATGGAATGGACTGTCTCAGAATAAACGTCTCATTAGTAGAGGGAAATACCAGCATAGACAATCAATTCATGGGGTACATTTTATGTGTTTTTGTGTGTGGTCACAAAGGAGGATATATGAATACAATGAATGAAAGTTAACCATTATGCAACTATTTTATGCAACTGTTTATGAAAACCTCTGTTGTACTTGTAATAACTATATATATATAAAAAAAAGGTGAACTGGGTAAGCTTGAAGATTACCCACTTTTTGATTCTTTGATTCTAACCTCTGTTGCTGCCCTAGTTCAATTCTTGACCGCTTAAAAATCACCACCTTTCTTTGCTAGGAGCCTAGGTAATTATTTTGCCCAAGGCTTGAAATCTGAATGAGCTGGATTTTTTTTGTTGTTGTTGTTGTTTGTTTTTGTTGTTGTTGTTGTCTTTTTGCTTTTTTTTTAAAGTAAAATATGTTTTTGATTTGTAAATGCACTCAGAGGCACAGCAATGGGCACTGAAATTATTATTTTTTAAATGAAATAAAAATAGAGCTGACAGCTAAAGAACTTTCGCAGCAGTTATTATTATGTGTTATTATTAGCAACAGCATGTGGTGACATTTTAGGCTCTAAATCCACAGAAATATATACTAGATCATGGATATTCCAGATGCTAGAGAGAAGAAAACAGAAATGCTGCTGTTAGCTTCACATAAGAGAATTAAAAAAAAAAGAAAGAAAGAAATAAGAAGCCTGCTAATTTTGTACTAGATAGTGAAGACTGATTTATCTCTATCCTTAGGGGATGCAGGGTTAATACTGGGACTTTTCTATAAATTCAGATATCTGCCACCAAGAACACTTCTCAAATATGCTGAGAAATATATTTGGCTCTTTAATCTGTCCCATTATTAGTGACTTAATAGCAGAATATATCATATTTCATAGATTTAGTCAGCATGGGCCTTCTAAAACGCAGTTGAGTAGAGTGCAAACCTGATGTGGTATGGCCTTATCCCCAACCACAAAAGGCTTTGCTGTACATATAAACTTCTAGACTTTCTTAAAGAGGTTTTCTGTTTTTGGTACTTCACATTTCTCTTAGCAGAAATTGGATATTGACATTCTACGTATGGAATCAAGGCAATATAGCATAGTCATTAGAAATATGGATTTGGAATCAAATCAAGCTATATTTGAATCTACAGAGCTCTCTGTCTCACTAGATGTGTGCTCCTGAGCAGTTTCTTCATTTTTTTTTAAATTTTGCTTTCTTCATCTGTAATATGTACTGATGGTGGTCCTTACCTCATAGAAGTGTTATAAGTATTTGATTATATAATGTCAAATCAAGCACTTAGATCTATGTCTGTCAATGTCGCATCGCTGGAAAATCACAAAACCAAAACTCATATTATACTGGATCTTAAATCATAGGGAACAGCCCATAGTCTGATACAACCAGCCAAATTTGAACTCCAGTTCCACCAGTAGCTAATTTTGTTACTAAGATATGTTTTTAGCACAATGGCTAACCCAGAGCACTTTATTTATTTTCATTAAAAAATGTTCATCTAGCAGTGTTATTCAGGATGTATTATGAAACCATTTAAAGAAATTGAAAAAAAAAAGAAATTGAAAAAAAAAAGAAATTAATTATATCAGATGGAAATTTTATTTGGCTATTGTGGACATCCCCACAAACAATTAGGATATTTATACTTTGTCACAAAATAAAAATTTTCATGTAGGGGTTGAGAGGTAATACGGGGGCTCCATGATGCAATCACAAGTTTAGGAACCTTCTGTCATCTATTCAACCATCCTTACCATGTAGTTGTGCCACCTGTGGTCACAAGTTGGCTGCTCCACCATCCTGTTCAGGTGCCACGCAAGAAGTGGAAGGGCAAAGAGAAAAGGTCATACGCTGTTTCTTACATCCATTTTAATCCTACAAAACAACTTGCTTTTTTATCTCTCATTGGCCAAACTGAGTCAGTTCAGTTACCTCCTATTTATAGGAGTCTGGGAAACAGTTTTAGAGAACACAGTACCATCACTATCATATCAGATTTTTGTTGATATGGATGATATAGAAGAGGCAAATGAACATTAGGGAGAGAGGTATCTGGTAATCTCAGACAGGTATATAAAAATTAATTCAATTCTAAACTGCCTACTTCCATACACCTTAGCATGTTTAATCCTCAAAACAAAACAAAACTTTTTAGTAGCAATAAATTATAGCCCTATTTTCAGATGTGGCCATGAAGTTTCGTATGTCCCAATACTGGGTATAGAGTCCATATTTGTCTGGCTTCAAGGTCTATGATCTTTGCACTAAAACACATTGTTTTCCTTGCAATACTGTCTCTGATCTGGTAACAGATCATTGAATTATTGGGTTTAATCCTTATTATTTCTGTCTTCTTAGAAATAGTAGATAAGTGGTTGACTGTGGTTCTGGTGCTGAACTTAAATATAGCTACCTGTATATCATAAAAAGTGATTATGTCCAGTAAACAGAGCAATTAACTAAGATGTAGGAAACCTAGGGTCTTATACTTAGTTCCATTTCTTCCTGCTGACAATGCCAGTTAACTTTTCTGGTCCTGAACTGTCCTCATTTGTGAAACAGAAAAGGTGATCTGATTTTTATATGTGACTCTGTTCTTGTAAGGATAAAATTAGACAATAGAGGCAAAAGTACTTTTTGGAAGTGTAAGTGCTTGCTATACAAATACAAGGAATTATTATTATTGATCCAGTAATCCAAAGTGGCAAACTACTTGATACTCTATCAGAGGCTTAATTGAGCAGTTTCAGTGCAACCATCCAAGCTGACAGCAGCTGAAGACTGATTCTCCTCTTTAACAAAGTGCAGGATCTAGACAAATGCATTTTCTCCTCTCTGGTACATGCCTATAAGGGTGGGTTATCAGCATCCTCCAGAAAATAAATGTAAAAATCGGTATTAAAAATGAAATGAGATATTAACTCTTCACAGCCCTTACTCATTGAAGATTATTTGTGTAAAGAGTATCTGGGGCACAGTTTTTCTTTCTTGGAATTCTACCTAAATTAAAGCAAACAGATCATTCAAATTACTATGTCAACAGTTATTTATTTATTAAGTGGTTACTGTTTCTCAGACATTGTACTTGTGCCTTGGAACACAAGAGGAAACAAGAAAAATATGTTTCCTACCTTCATGGATTTTCTAATTTATCATGGAAGAATAATATTAAACAGTTAATTAAACATGTCATGTTTCATTAGGTAACTGACTATGTCACAAATCAGTACAAAACTATGTAAGGGAGTAGAAGAAAGAGAAGCACAATGGAAACTCCCTACATGTAGTTAATACACACACATGCACACACAACTTTTCACAATCCTGAGAAATGTGCCCCCAAATTCTTAAATTTATTAATCCATAAGTTAACTTTAACACATAATTTTACCCCTACATTCAGAAAAATTTGAATGAAAAATTAACTGACCAATTCAAAACTTTAGTGATTTAAAAAAAACCAACACTAATAAATTCATAAAATATTCCAATACAAAAAATAATCTCTATGTCGTTATATAATTATATCTTTCCTTGTTAACATTAATAAGAACTTAGTAATATCTGCAGATCCAAAGGTATAATAAGTATGAAAGCATATATCAAACTCAGGTAATAGATGGACAAAGATGAACATAAAGTCAGAGAAATGGGAAGCTTCTGGCCTTTGAAATCAGCTCCCTTTGAGTTGAACACTTGCTTTGACTGGTAACTCTTTTTGTCTACAAAGTGTTTCAGCTCTGAAGACAAAGCTTTTGAATCAGTCATTTAAAAAAATGCCTTTCTTATTTGATGATAATAATCATCACTAAAATTCTCAAATGAATTTTTTATCCAGTTAATGGTTTAGTGGCTACACATTATGTGTCTTCTAAAAATCAATCTGAATGTGTATTATGCCTCTCTCTCTCTCTTTTCCCTTCCCTTCCCTTCCCTTTCTTTCTCTTCTCTTCTCTTTTAACACAGGCCCAATGCTATCATGTTACTTATTATTCTATCTTGAGATTTTAAAATATAGAAGTTCGATATCAAGAGATTATACTATAATATAAAAGAAAGCATGGCTATACTAAAAAAAAAAAAAAGGCTTATAATGATTCCCAGATTACTGGAATATATTGAGGATGGTCTCAGCCCTATGACCCCATCCATGCCCAGAGTGTGGGTTTTTGGCTTAAGTTTGACTCTTTCTACAAATGGCATTGAGACCTTCATGGTAACTCTGATATTGATCATGCTTATATGATGTTCTGAATGAAAACTCTATTGTATGAAATAATTTTTTATTGTTTATCAAGCTGAACATTTCCTGAAATGGTATGAGACCAAGTTCATTAAAACTATATCTCATAGGCCAAATCTGGCCCACTGCTTATTTTTTAAGATAAAGTTTTATGGGCACACAGCTATGTTCATTTATTTATGGTTGCTTTCATGTATGGCACTTTTAGTAGTTGTGACAAAGACCATTACTCCCACAAAGCTGAAAATATTTACTATATGTTTCTTTATAGAAAAAGTTTGGTTACTTATGATGTAAATGTATACCTTGGGCCCAGTAAAATAGATAAGTTGCATTTCTGTCTTTGATCTCTAGTAGATAAAGCATGGGACCTAGAATCTTATAGTTCCATGTTTGGATCAGGCCCTGCTATTTACAATTTGTAGGATTTTCATTAATTTATTTAATATCTCTGAGCTTCTGTTTTCTTGTATGGAAAATTAAATACTAATCTCTATCTCACAAGGATGTTGTGAGATTACATAAAACCATGTAAAGACAGTGCTTGGCATATGCAGTAACATAATTTTTCACTTTGTTATGTAATATAAAGGGAATGAATGCCTTTAAGGCACTGAGAACATGCAAATGAAAACAAAGCTTGAGGTTGAAGTCAGAATTATGTGATTGTTTAGAGACATCACCAAAATTTAGTGTGCATGGAGAGAAAGTAAAGCTGCTGGGCTGCTGACATCATAGCCTAGCCTTAGCATCTCTGAAAAGGACTGACTTTGGATTACAGATCTATCTCACCCATTCTATGTGTCTATTCTTTCTTTAGTTGGATTAACAAGTGGAGAAGGAGCTTCTCTCTACATCATTATAAAATTAGAAGTAGAGAATTTATAATTTATAGTTTCTTGATAAAAGAGATATATATTCTTCTCTTTAAAAGATCGATCACAGATGCTCAGTGTCTGGAGTAGTATGACATGAGAAGCATCCCTCTCTCTCCCTCTTGGGTACCCAATTAATCGGATTATGTTTGCTCTGATAGCAACAAGTGTAAAAACTTCAAAACTGATTTAGTCATGATGTTAATATTAAAAAAAATGGATAAATAAGGTCAAAGTTCAGTTTACCTATGATATATAGGTATTTCTTTCATCATTAACTCTTCCTTTATATGTCCATATTTCATAGTGGATTTGGTCAATTTTATATACAGCAATTTCTATTTTTCTTAAATAAAAGAAAACTTCAGATTTCCCTGAAGTTTTCCTTCATTTAAATAAAATCTTGAAGAGATTTCTTGATGATGCACCAGGTCTTCTAGAATGAGCAGTGATGGTATGACTTCTTCTTTTGCCAGTCATAGTATATGAAATTTATAGTGGGGATACAATTCCAATGTCTGATTCTGATGCCAGAAAATATGTTTTGATAATGATTAAACCCATGGCTTGCTGTTTAGACATCAACATTAGACATTGTAGTCAATAGCATAGAAATCCTATGAATTGTGCCAAGGTTATGTTGGCTGATCCTGGAACAGGGAAACATTTTTTGTCATGATAATATTGCTGAAAATGTTCGCAACCATCAGAACCTCACAATAAATGTATTTATATCACCTCTGAAAAATGTATATGAAAAGAGAGGAAGATGAATATGGATGCTGCTATTAACATTTATTGAATATTTTTGTTAATGAGGCAATTTGCATCTGTTTTCACCACCTCTTATTTTTCTAGATTCAAGGACACCTAGAACATTCCCATAACCTCACAATGCCCCTGAGTACCAGATGCCTAGCACTAATCAACATGATCACTGTTGCCTTTGTGATTTGTAACTGGGGAGGATGATGAATATGCAGGCCATTTGCACTGAGCTTTGAATCTGCTTTGGTTTTCACATGATGCAAAAAAGCATCTGCTTGACATAGTCACCCAAACAACTTCCAAAAATGAAAGGTGAAAATATCTAAAAGCTTTTGGATTTTATTTTTCTAAATTTTACTAGCATTGCACATCAAAGAGATTTAATGGCAATTGCTTGTGAGGAAATTATAGAAGAAAATAAAAAATAATGGTAAAAATTACATATATAAAGAGATTTGTTCATCTAAAAATATCTTGTGTTTCCTATTCCTATGAAAGGCAAACAATTTCCTGTACCAGGTTTATATGTAGCTATTTATTTAACTAACTTATTAAGGAAAATTTCTGCATCTTTAATTGTATAGACCATAATGTCTTTTACTTGTGATGATTAAAACAAGTAACACTCCAGACTTTTTTTCACACATAGATATTTTAACCCTCTCTTTCAAATAAATATCTAACTCTCTTATTTCATCTCTTTCTTTCTTCCCCTTTCCCCTCCCTTCTCCTCCCCTTCTCCACCTTTTCTTCCTCACTCATTTCTTTCTCCAGACCAACAAGATACTGTTTTTTATATGCAATATGAAGACATATTTAAAATAGTTAAAATGATGATGTTTTGGGAACCTTAATCGTATCCTTTACATACTGAAAAGACTATTATAAGATAAATTAAACTTGGGCAATATAGCCGTTAGTGAATAGAACAAGGTTAAAACTATTGGGGCAGAAATTTTGACTTGATATACAATTGATACTTCTATGACAGAAATATCTGATGTTGGAACAAATTGTCGTAGTTGAGGTATTGAGCTTTTAGTGATTGGAGATGTTAAAGCATAGATGCACAACCACTTAGGAGGCATTTTGTTGAGATTTAAGAATAGATCTGAATCTTTTGAAAATCTTTTCAGCTTTGAAATTTTATGAAATCTATAATTATGTTAACATGCACACATGCACTTATGAATGGAGTTTACACGTGCAATAAGGTGACTGTGGATACCCATGATTTACCCAATGTTGTGAAATGTTCTAATGTTGGGCTAATTAGTGATTACCTTGCCTTGTTAGAACCAAATGATGAGACTCCCTTACTTTGCAGTAGTCTCCACTGAAAGAAATTATCATTACTATTCTGAATTTATAACTATGTGAATCTTCGCCTCTTTAAAATGACTCTCTCTTCTCTTCTTTCTTGATTCAAACTGGCCTTGGACTCACTTGCTTCTTTTCTTTATCCTTCTACATATCACAGGACCACTTCCTTAATCATTAAGCCCTTAGGTCAGCATCTAACAGTCTTAGGAACAAAGCCTCAGGTCTGTTGACCACAGATATAATTTTGGTCAAACTAAAGATAACATTTTGGCAGCTTCAGGCCCATGAAGGTGGAAGGACTCTAACAGCATCCCTTTGAAACCAGACAGAACAACACCATAACCTGACATCAGGACCTTATGCAACTGCCTCCTACCCTAGCCCCAACCGATCAGCAGAGCCCATGACCCCAACTCTCTTAGTGCGCATGACTTATGAGTCTTGCCCTATATAACCTATTCCCTAGAGGTCATTGGGGAGCCAGATCTTTGAGCACTAGATCACCTGTGTCTCCAGGCTTAGTGCCATTTCCTTAAATAAATCTCTATTTTCTTTGCTGCAAACTCCTGTCCGTGTCTCTTTTGGCTTTGATGCATTCAGGCAAAATGAACTCCTTGAGTTCAGTAACAAATTGTCCTGGAAAGAAGTTAATTCTCGGCAGGAAGACATAGAGAAATGACTGTAGGAACAAATATTTCCATCCTTTTTTATTGCCTGGAGAACTGAGCCTGGAATCTGAAGCATGAATAAGTTTTGAATGATTCTAAGTGTAGGGTTGAGCTACCCTTGGAAGATTTAAATAGAAATACAGTCTACTATAAATATATATAAAAAAGATATCCATCTGAAGATGGAAAGATGGGTCAAAAAAATCTTCTCAGAGGAAATAATGTCTCTAAATGATTTAAAGATGGTGTGTACTAAGGGGGTTCCAGGAAGAAGGATCATTATAAATAAATGAAGGCATATATATATATATATATATATATATATATATATATATATCCCACCCATGGAGAATAACAAGATATAAGACTGGAAAGATAAACTGGAGCCAGACAGTTTAGAATATGTAAGCTATGTTAAAGAGCTTGGAGTTTATCTAAGAGAAATGAGAAAACTTTTTAGAATTTTAAGCAGGACAGGGAAATAATTAGATAGACTTTTTAAAAGCTCCTTCAGGCTACATTTTAAAGAATAGATTAGAACAAGGCAAAACTGGAAATAGGAAGACCATTAGAAGGTTTCCACTTAGAAGTTTGTGTTAGTAATCTGTGCAGGCAATGTAAGACCTCTTTGTCACCAATTTTCCGATCATGTTCATTCCAAATTCCTGAACATCTGGCCTAACTTTAGCTTCAGCTATAAGTCAATGTAAATTCGTGCCTTTTGTCATCACTCTTTTCAAGTAAAAATGACCAACCAGATACTCTGCATAAAGTTCTGTTCTTTGGGATCATTTTCTTTCTCTATTGTCCTTCTAAGTCACCCAAGACTGAGTCTGTTATACTGTAGTTGTGCAGAGTTCCAGCATATTATGTAGTTTCATCTGTAAAAATGAGCCCCAAATAATTTTTTCCTTAGTCAGCTGGACTAAAGAACTCCCCATGAAGCCACAGATGGAAGCTGAGAGAGAAGAGGCAGTATAGCTGGAGTAGAGACTGTGAAATCTTATTTGCTGATTTCGTGCAATATACTTATGCCTTGAGGATTTGCTTGAGCCTGATCTCTTACAGATTGTTCCCACTTGATGTTGAAGTGCTCCTTTCCATGCTCAAGTTCATGGCTTGGGGTGGGAGGATGCTTAGACAGCACTCTTCTAGCCTCTACACATTGCCTAGTTTTAAAGCCACTTTGGCATTTATAGGTATTTGTTACAGCAGCATCTCTACTTCTTGGTACCATTTATTGTTTTAGTTATCTCAGGCTGCTATAACAATATACTATTCACTGAGTGGCCTAAACAATAGACATTTATTTCTCATAGTTCTGGAGGCTAGGAAATCTACCAATATCAAAGTGACAACACATTTGGTTTCCTGTGATTTGGAGAAAAACTGCCACTTCTCTCTGTGTCCTCACAAGGCAGAGAGAGGAAGCTTGGTGTCTCTTCTTCTTCTACTTCTTCTAAGGTACTAATTCTATCATGGAGGCTCCATCCTTATGACTTAAGCTAAACCTAATTACCTCCCTAAGGCCCTTCTTCTTAATACTTTAACATTGAGGATTAGGGCTTCAATATAAGATTTGTGGAGGACGGGGTAGGGCATAAACATCAAGTCCATAACAATATGTTACTATTAAGGAGTGTGGATATTATCTAAGGGAAATGTAGACCTCTTTTCACATTTCAAGCAGGCCAGTGAAATAATCAAATTTGTGTTTTAAAAGTTCATATAGGCTATAGTTTATAGAAGGGATTAAAATGGGCAAATCTGGGAAGAGGAAGAGCTCTTAGTGGTTAAGATAGTAATTCAAGTAAGAATACAGTTGAGGTAGACAGATAATGGCTTTGAAGAGAAAATTTGTATCAGTTTTAGAAATATTCAGGAGGTCAATCCAATATCGCTTTACTATAGTTTCTGGCTTGAGAAATTGAGAACTAGTAATATCTTTTATTGAGATTTGGGTTACATGAATGGGAGCTGTGATGTCCGTTAAAATGTTCTTTTTAGTTCATATTGTGGTTGAGCATCTTTCAGGACATCTGCATGGAGATGATGAGTATACAGTTGGATATTCTGAGAATCTAGAGAGAAAATAATGCATCACTCAGTTTTCATAATGTTCATGCTTAAAACATAGATATCAACAATACAGTTTTAAAGTTTATTGTATAGTGAGTTGCTTATTTAACACTTAAGTTATATTTAAATGGCACTAAGGAAGAGGTTATTTAATACTGGTTAGCCTCGATTTTCTTCATTTTTCATCATTTTACAAGTGAAGGAAAACTGAAGCTAATGGTTATAATATAACCAACCAAAATCTAATAGAAGTTAGTGGAAAATACCTTACATTCACTTATTCATGTTGCTCTGCCAAGGTCCTAGCAGAAGTATCTTGTTTTAAGACCTCAGATTTATCATATATTAAAGAAAGATGGGGTAACACTTCTAATTCAAGAGTCTATCAATTGATAGCTACATAATTTTTGCTTCTGTATGGTCTAAACTTTCATAAAAATAAGACATCAATTTTTATAGGCTCTTTAGTTTCAACTTTGGCCCAACCTATAGGACGTATTTGAATTTCTTTCTTTTTTACCCAAGAAGGTTCAAAAGAGAGAGATCAATATTTCTGTATTGTCAGTACACTATATCAGACTATTTTAAGACTACACAATTAAATAGGATGCCTTTATTTTACTCTCCTTAGGAATGAAAAAAACTTTCTATACTTAAAAATCAGAGTCTAAACTTTTTAAAAAGAATCTTAGATTTTCCTTGAAAGGGCGAACATTTATATACACATATTTAGAAACACAAATGCCAAGTGCTTATTAAGGAATATTATTTAGTACTTGAATGATTATTATCTGCTTCCTTAGAACATCAAAACTTGTATAATGTGACTAAATCAATTGAGTTGAAAATCAAAATTCTAAAAACAAAAGGGCCACCAATGTATGTTTTGATCTGTTCCGTATACACTCATTCCAAAAGGACACTGTAGCAGTATCCAATATTCCTAAAATTTAATAATTTTATGTCCAATTTAGGATGAATCTGCTTGTATGATCTTATTTTGAACAGCTTGGTGATTCTGACTGGTTCGTATGTTGTCTCAGTAGTCAATGGGGGTAGAATGTATATTTAACTCTATTAAATGAAGAATCAAACTATCACTTACAACATAACTTGATGTTTGCACTAATAAGATATCTATCCAGACAAATCAGTGGAAGTGATTTTATGAAATATTTACCTTTGGATACAGGACCTTAAAATATTTATTATCTCTTTGTGAAGATATTTTACACCAGTGTTAGAGGCTGGGTTAAAAATAATGCTAGAAATAAATCTGAAATTACTCCCACTCTCTTTGGAAAAATACAGATTATTTCATTTTGTTTATTATTTCTAAGTGACCTCAACTTGAAAACTTAAGTGGAATCTAAACTAGTGTTAGATTATTTATGGAATATCAGTGGATAGCTCCAGCAGTGTTTTGGACTACTTTTGTTGGATAATACGTGGTAGCCAAAAACACCTCTTTACAAATCATCCTGAGGTGATTCACTTGAGAGGAATAAGATGTTATGGAAAATTTATTGTAGAGTTGATGATTTCCAGTAGCTATTAGAAATGGAATGAAATGAATAAAAATCTTTGCTAGTGTTATTATAACTTTAATTTTTCTCCACAGAGGTGAGGTTACCTAATGCAGAATACTCACAAAGTACCAATTCATTCTTTACATTTAAAAAAAGATGTTTAAAATAGTACTTTGTGCTTAGAAATAAGTAAAAATGCCAACAGTAATAATAAACATTAAAAAATCTTCTACTAAAAAAGACAACATTTCAAACTGCTGATTTAGTTTTAGTTCTAGGAGTGTATATATATATATATATATATATGTATGTATGTATTATTAGTATATATATATGTGTGTGTGTGTGTGTGTGTGTGTGTGTATTTAAAAAATAAGAGAATAACTAAAGAATGATGAACTCTATGTGCAATGAAATATAAAACATTTAATTGAATGTCTAACTCTTTTAAAAACATCCGCGGAGGAATAAATTGAAATAAAGCCAGAAATACCAGGAGAATAATAAGAGAATGCAAAACAACTAAACAGAGACTTGGCAGGATAGAAAATGTAAATCTCATAACTACACACAGTGGACTTTATCACTTGCTGGCCTTCAGATTGCTTTTGACACTCCTGTGGAATAGCAAATATAAAGCCAAGCAGATGTGGCACTTTTAATGGATACTGCTAGAAAAATCCTACAATGGGAAATTCTTTCAGGTGTCTAAAAGGAAAAGGTATGATAATTTGACCAAATAAAGAAGGAGTACAGAAATATTTAGCAATAGATTTTACAATGGTAATGATTCCTAAACAAACACATGCCCATTGTCTTCACTGGTCCAAAATATCAAAATATCCTGGCTAGTAGAAGAGTTTACTAGTGGCCTTTATACTTTCTAAAAGTGTGTATAATACTGTGGGAAAATGAAATATTATTTCAAATTCAGTAAATGCTATTTCCTAATAAAAATACAGTATAATAAAAAGATATAGTTAAAATGGCTAATTCTCAACATCATAGCTCTCTTCCCATGAAAATCTTTATGAAACCTTTAAGCAAAATGTGGCTTTTTGCCCAAATCATGAACTGTCTTTCCAAATATTTCTTCAAGAGAAATCTCATATGTGATAATAAATTATGTGTGGCAATGTTTTCTGTTTCATCTCATATGAATGATAAAGTAATTGGCTATCGTAGGAAATTAAACTATAGAAGTATTATATAGTTTTATTTAATCTATATCTATATTAAAGTGGCATCCATGTTCTATAGTTTCATATTAGCTATGGTACATTGGTCAGAAGTGAAACTCTTTATGCTATTAAAATATTTACAACTATTCTTTTTATCTAAGTCACTAAAAACATTTGTGCTCGTTGTTCTGACTGGATATATATATATTATACTGGAAAGCTATCATAGGATTAATCACTATTTGAGGAGAATTCAAGATTAATATAAAAAGAACTCTGAGTTCAATTATTAGACTCATATCAGACCTGAATGGAGGAGGTCAAGAAGACGAAAGCCTATTAGTTTAGGTCAGGAAGAGGGAAATCTCATGCTGACATTTGGAGGTCAACGAGAAGTATGATCAGAGAAAAGTGGTACTGAGGTCAAATTCACTGATTAGAAATTAGTCAATCATTACCTTAGAGGAGAATTTCTGTAGAGGTTTAAATTTTTTATTTTCTTCTGCTGCCTAACAGACTTAGCTAATACATAGTTTAACCTCTTTTGACCCATTTTAACTACTTAAACATGGAACTGTGGTTTGGAGGAGTGTTTGAGGTGGAAGATACATAACAGTGGACTTCTGGATACATTCCCTAAAATGATGGGGAAGAAATCTTGGTATTGTTTATCTGGATTAACAAGATAAATGACTTAATAGGAAAATTATAGCTTTAAGTATCAGCAAATTTTGTTTTGAGTTTTTACTCATGACTTTTTCCATGTGCAATAGAAACATTACAAGATGGCTTGAAAAAGAGATTCTCAGAATCTAGCTTATCACCTGTGATTATTTCCATCTCTTCTTTGAATTTGATCTCTAGTGTATCTGACTAGCTTCCTATTTACTTATTCTTCAAGGTGACTTCACTTTCCTGTTTCTCCATACTCTGTAATCCAGCTCATCTCCAGATTATTGATTTACTTTCATGTGTTTTCATCTCTGTAGCAATGACCTATTAATTCAGATTTTCTTATTTTATTCTCAGGTTGTTTCTTATAAATTATATATCCATAAATTTCTAGAATTATTTGGAGAGGACTTCACTTTTGTGTCAGAGATGAATTCTCTATGAAATCCATTGAATGGTATAATGGAGGAAACCTATTAGATGTGGGAAAATGAGGGAAAGGGAGAAGTGAAAGATGACAGTGGAGAGGGTGTTGCTAGATCATGGAGAAATTTCAAAAATAAAGAAAAATGAAAGACAAAGAGATTTTGTGTGCAGGAAATTCAATTTGTGCATATAGTTATTTTAAAAGTCTTTGGGTCAGTGAGTGTCAGTTATTGCTAGTTGGTATCTTTTAGGAAATATAACCATTCCAATGAAGAAAATCTTGATAGCAAAAAGTCCCTAATAAAGAAATTTAAATTTCTTTCATTTGTAGGTAAAAAATTTTAATGATAAAAATGCTCTAAACTAAAAGTACTTACAGTTTCTTTGTAGGAGAATGCAGCCTTAATTACCACACCTTTATGTAAAGTTTGATTTTTACACTGAATTTCCACCATGAATTCTTAAGACAGGACATTAAAATAAATGGCCTACATAGAAGATTAACTTCAATTGTGGACATAAGTGCTTTTAAATGACTGTGTGTGTGTGAGTGTAGCAAAAATGTTATGGTTTCTAAGAGAGTTGTTACCTAAAATCTGTGGTTGGGAATCTTTATGAAGATATTTTAAAATGCTCAGCTGTATCATGGCCTGGTACTATTCAATAAACAAGCATGGAAAAAAATCTCTACAAATAACACCTTTCAGAAGGGCTATGAAAAATCTGACATGACAACTAGGTTTAGATTCCTATGTTATGTTTACAATCTATTCACTGTTCACTTTCACTTATTATTGTGCAAGGTTAGCACAGTTTATCTCTTTAAAGAACTCTGATCCAATACTGAATCACTTTTATAAAGATTCTTGGAGCATAGGGTCAGTTTGGCTCAATGACACAAAACTCTGACAGTTATTGTCAAAATAGTCACTATTTTTAATCAGATAAATTGAACAGAGCTCAAGTAGGCAAAAAGGCAGTTAGGATCTGGGAAATTTATTGCAGATAAGTAAGGTTTTGCCTGAATTAGGGGTTTAGGGCTCAATTTCTTGATGAAATGAGGACTGGAAAGCACATCGAAGAACTCCAGTAATAGAAAGCCGCAACTAGTAAACAGTTTGTTAAGACTGGGCTCAAGAATAAAGGAACAAAGTAGGAATCCAGTTATCAGAAATGAAGTAAAATGTAGAGCCTTAGTCACAGAGATTTGGAAGAAAAATGTTCTATCTTTACATTTGAAACACCTGTTCCTATAGGATTATCAGAAAATGATGTTGATTCCAAATCTGTGCATGGAATTGAAGGTTCTTGAATTCCTCCTGACCAACAGCAAGCAGGCTTTACGTTCTGGGGTAGTATTTAGTCCAAAGCTCAGAGTCCAGAATCCTATCTCTAGAAAGGGCGAGATTTGGGGGCCAGGTACCTGGTCAATTTTGACAGCTGTGAGGATCAAATGACCCACTGAGTAAGATTCCTTAACTCATAAAGGCAAGGTCGTATAATGCTTTTTCACAGTGTTTTGATATCTAATAAATTCTATTAACTTATGCCCAAGCTAAATAATTAATAACAGAAAATACTATATTTGACTATTTCTACTTTCTAATAGTTTTCCAGATAATTATTCACTTCTTACTGTGTTCTGCATTTTTTTCAAAGGCAGGGTTAGATTTCTAAATATAAACCTCATTCAAAAAACTATAACAAGTATAGAAATAGGTACACTAGAATTATTATACATCATATTAAAAGTCAGGTCTCCTCATATGCAGTTTTCAATAAAGGTAAAAACCCTAATTGAACTGATATATGAACTATTTCTATTTCTCGAGGGATCAGAAATGGAAGACAACCGCAGTATTAGGAATTATTTCAAATACTTCCTGGCTGTGAAATCTGAAAGAAAATAAGTGAAGTAGATAAATCAAATTTACTTCAGATCTAGTCACAGATCATTTTAACATCAACTCCTTAAATTGATACGTTCATTTCGATAGTGGAAATTTTTTGCTACAATTACATCCCACTGGTATGTTTCATAGATCATTATCTTAACACTATGAAATACTTCTCAGATGTCCTTCTTAGCAAAAGCATGAAAAAAAAAAACCCCATAAATTAGTCACTTGGAGGCTTACAACAAGTGGATTAATATAAAGGCACCCTGCTTTGATTTACAACCTCTTCTCAGCATAGTGGATGTAACTGTGTTTAGCACAGTCAGATAGGACAGACTGAGATCAACTCTAATTGAGAGTAGATATAATCATTGGCAGAGCAGGCAAGGGGTTAATTCATGCATAAATTTTGAAGACAAGGTGATATACATTTTTATGTCTTTTTAAAAATAGAGTCTATTTTTAATTATTCCTAACTGCAACTGCCTCCTGAAGTAGAGATATTGAGAAGGCAATTGGATATATAAATCTAGAGTTTAGAGGAGAGATCCGGGATGCAAGTAAACATGTGAAGGTTATTGGAATTTGGATAGTGTTTAAAGACTTTGGGTAGGATGAAATCTCCCATGGAGTTAAAGCAATGTAAATAGAGGAAGTTAGTATCAAAAGACTAAAACCTTAGATATTCAATTAATTCAGAATTCAGGACAGTGAAGAGTAACCAGCAAAATAACTCAAGAAAGAGAAGTCAAAGAGGTAAGACTAGAACCAAGAGAAAAGTCTCAAAATAAAAAAAAAAAAAGGAAATTTAACAAATAACAAAAGATCAAATAAATGACTAAGAATTTACATTACAAAAGCTTTTTACAATGTAAAAAAGAATTTACATCATAAAATTTTGGTTGGAGTGGTTATAACAAATCCTAACTGGAGTGGGTTCAAAAGAGGATGGTTAAGAAAGGAAACATGAAGTATACGAAACTATTTTGAAGGTTTTAGTTGTAAAGAACAGCACAGAAGTGAGGTAGAGTTGTGGGGTCAAGGAAAGCTATAATTCTTGAAAAAAAGATCACTTGCAGTGTGTTTGTCATTCAAAGCCTTTGAGTTATGCATTAAATTGAATTAGGACTAAAAAAAGCATTTAGCCAGGATTATTATGTGTGCCCCTTTCTTTGGAGTAAAAAAGATGACCACTAGGCCTTTCTAGGAAAGGAACACACTGCAATCCCTATAGGTTGCTGTCTGTATCATTGTTTTTAATAGAATTTGTATTATTGTAGCAACAGTAAGGATTTTAGAGTTAAGCGGATCCAAGTTCAAATCTATACACTATTTTGATGTATGATCTAAATTTAATTTAGACTTTTGAACTATTTCTATAGAGAGCTGGTTACAAGTATAGACACGGAGTCTATAAGTGTAGGTAATTGATGTTTTTTTTCCTTTCATGGTTCATGTTTAGGCTCAATGAAATAACATTTTTAAAAGGTCTAAACTTTAAAGCAGTTTGTTAAAACGTTCTAAGTGATAAGCACTCAGCAATGTTAGTGATCATTGTAATGGGAGCCAATTACTACTTCCAACTCTACAGATGATCTCAGGCTATCCACAAGATAGTTTTGGAAGCTGCTTACTGTCACAGAACCCAGTCTGAGGACCTTCAAAAAATTCAATATAACAGGGCAACAACTTTAAAGATCATTTTAATGAGTGTGTTAGTATTCGGTGTGTGCAAGAAAAAACAATACTCCTGTAAATATTACATTATAGAGAAATAGTGGGCATTTATTTTTGGTCATCCAGCATGAACACTTTCTTCTTGTGTTAGGGGAGTTTTCTGCAGTTTGAGTCTTGGTGAAAAGTGGGGTTCTGCCTCTGTCCATAAAAATTGTAAAAGATCAGATATTTGTTCTCAGATCCACAGAAGCTGGAGTGCATCAAAGAAAAAATTGTAACAGGCAAGTTAAACAGGAGAGGAAGATTTTATTCAAGGCTATTGAAATAGGGGAGAGATATTGAACTCAAGTCCCTTAAAATAAAAGATGGGAATTTTTTTAAAATGCCAAGGTGAGCTAGCGGAAAAGTACTGGAGAATGTTACAGTGGAAGTGGGCCAATTAGCAAACATAATTAGACCATTCATATTTGCTAATTGGTGCTTATCTTATCAAAATCAGATTCTACCTTTCCACAGAGACTAGGAGATAGGAGTGCTATCTTCTTTGATGATTACATTTCAAAGAGTAGAGTTAGGGTCCTTGCAAAAGACATTCTTGAGTTGTAAAACTGGCTAGAGGTTTAGAGATTTACAACTCATGGGAGCAGAGAAAGAATTTACAAGTTTTCTAAAGTAAATCCTCTAAGAAAAGGGGTATCAGGATTATAGTCAGAACAACACCTGACTAAAATTTAGTCAAATTGAGGAGACCGTGAGGTCTATCTTGGTCAAAAGACAGATGATGAAGTCTTGGTCAGTAGGAGGCTGCTCCTGGGACCTTTAGAATTTACTCTGGTCTTAATGTCCAGAGTGTAGTACCTACTGGGGATGATGAAGGTAGTGTTGAAGTTGAGATTCCAGCACATCCATTGGACAGTGATGTCTGATGGTGGCAGCACCCAAAACATCTTTCCCATAACCAGACTCTCCCCATGACTATGTCTATGGCTTCTCAGACTATCTTGGTTCCCATGTGAATCATGAGCCTGGTTTACTAGCTTATCTTTGATTTATTGAACTCCAGTGTTCTAAGATAGTCTTTCTATTTAGTTAACCAGAATTTATTTTTTTCTTTTGTTTTCAGTGAAGCACATTGACTGCTCTTTACTGTTTTTCTGGATAGATTTTCATGTGGGATGATATTTCTTTTATGCCATTAGAAAGAGTTTTATTTACTCTTTGTTGGCACTCTATTGTCAACATCATCGCTATAATTTCATTCTAATGTTGCCTGGAAAAGGAACAACAATTCCACATACCATAGCTTGTATTCAAAAGAGTATCCTATGCCAAAACAAAGATGAAAACCAATTAAAACTCTAACTGTGGCTAAAACAACTGGGAACACTGCATTGAACACAACCAAGGATGTAGAAGATGCGCCAAAAATATTAATTTAAGTTTTTATTGATTTATGTATAGATATAAAACTGTAAAGGATAAAATATATTAATTAGTTCAGTATATCATCTTCTTATTCCTTTATGTGATTGTTTATTATACATGATGTAATATTACCCATTCCTCTTCCTTCCTCTTCCTGTCTTTTCTTTGAAATATATATTTCTTCAACACTATTCATGTAACCAGTATAATGTGCAGTACTCTTAGGAATATTTGAAATGTACAAATTTAGTTTAACTTTAAATAGCTAACAACCTAACTAGCCTATAGTGTAGAGTCTTTTGTGGTCATTACGAATGTAAGGCTTATAGGAGGATGGAGGATCTTCCCATGGTATTAAATAAGGAATGTCCTGAGTACAAGAAGATTAAACTATCTATATATATGAGGCAATATGGTATAGAGAAGAGCCTAGTTAGAAATTAGGGGAGCTGTTATTTGTTATCTTCACAAATTGAATTAATCTTACTGATTCTTGATTTTCATTGAGTCATTTGAAAAAGTATAGATAATAATAATATGTATCTACTTCAGCAAATTGTGACGAAAGCCAAAGAGTATAATATGTTCAACCTCTGAATCAATAGTGAAAGCCATGTACATGTAGTTTATTATTAATTTTAATTAGTTATGATATAATGCATTTAATAAATAAGAATAGGAACTGGCTCATTAAGAGTAGTCAATAAACATTATTTTATTACTATTATCATTATTATTATTACATCTATTTCTACCTTTCCCTTGTTTTATGGCTTGATAATATTACTCAATAACATCACCACTCTAAAGAGTTCTTTACTATTGAGACATCAAAAGAATAACATTGTAAGTTTGTGGTCTCCAAACTTTTCAATACCTAATCCTCCTCTGTCTTTTGCATCTCAGTAAGAGTTGCTCCTGTGGGAAATCTTGGCATTATCTTTTATTCCTTTTTCTCATATTCCATATACCAGCAAGTACTATAGGCTATGTCTATAGAATACATGACCAGTCTGCATACAGTTATTCTTGTCACAGTTTATCCTCCTACCACGATCTCTGTATTGAATTACTGCAGTAGCTTTTCAGTGGCTTTCTTGCTTCCACACTTAGTGCTCGTTCGGAAGACAATGATTCTTTAAAATGTGAAGCTGATCATGGCATCGTTCTGCTTAAGATTCTCCACAGTGTTTTCATCATGACAGAGCCCTATCTGAATATGTGTGTTACCCTTATTTCTTCATCTCTTTTACTAGTTACCTCTTTCACTGACCACTTGCTTTTATTCTGGAAAGTCAGGAATATTTCAGCCTCAATTACTTTGTAGTTGCTATTCTCGATGTCTGAAACTCTTATCTAGGATATCTATATAGCATGCTTGTCACTTTCTTTGGGCCTGTGTTTAAATACCCTCTCTTTAAAGAATTTACTAACCATGCTATCCAAATTATAAACTCTGTTCTTCTTTATCACTTGTCCTGCTTTATTTTTTTCCTATAACACTTACAGCTGCCTGACAGTAGTGTTTTGTATTTGTTTATTATAAGATCCATGATAGCACAGACTGACTCATTCACTGCTTTATTGTCAGAAACTAGACTAGTGCTAACATATGGATAGCACACAATACATTTTTGTGGAAAGAATAAATGAACGAGTGAATCACTTAAAAACTAGGTGTGTTTTGATTATTTCTCTAGAGATAAAATGTTATGATTTTTCCTTCTCTAAGTTTGGTTAGATTAGAGGATGGATGCTCCACATCTGAAAAATGAAAATCTTATGGCAAGATTGCTTCAAATTTTTATTAATCAAAGAAATATAAAACTAAGGACACAAAGTGTTAGAAAGTCTCATTATTATTTTTGATCACCGAGTACCCAAGAGTATTATTATATGTATGTAACTGATCAAACTGCAACTGAAAACAAAATTTGGCATTTTAATATGTGCAACTTTAATTTGGATAACATTATACTTTGAAGTTTTGCAAAATATAAAAAATTTCTTCCAAAGTCCAGGACACTTTGGTGGACCTTTACAGTTGTGAAAACTTAGGTTGGACCTCTGTTCTAAGGGCAGTCATCATAGAGAGAGCACCAGTACTTTGCTATTTTGAACTGATGGAGAAATAGGTTTTGCATATATGCCTACAGATATTGCTTGACAATACTTCTAAAATTGTCTACTAAGAGAGAATAGTACAGCAAAGTTAAAGAGCTGAGCTTTTGAATTCAGACCTTAACTCATCCTGGCCATTTATTAGGTTTGTGAACTATGGTGAGTTATGAACCTATTTCCTTGGCTATCAAATGAAGATAATAATAATATGTAATAGTTAAATAATAACAGTATGAAATCATATATAATAATTGAATCATTCATAAGTGAGTAATTGAAAGAATTGGCACAATGTTTATGATATTAATTTATAAATGATGGTAAAGTTGATGATGGTGATGATGACGATGGTTGATGATGGTGGTGATGGTCGTGATGATGATGTTGTCACCAGGATTTCTGCTTTGGCTTCTTATGTCTTTCTGCTGCTCTCAACACTAATGGTGATAGAAGCCTCTCCATCACCCACAGGTCCATAAAAGACAGCAAAACATAAAGAGTTTCTCCATAATTGAAAAAAAAATATTATCCTTGTATTTTTTTGCTATTGTATTTCTAGTAGCAACAAGCAACTTCCAGACTTGACTGGTCACCTAGATTCAGGACTCTGCTTTTCTGCTTTTTGCCTAAATTCTGTTTGCTCCTCCCTATATTCACTGAAACTTGACCCTTGATCATTTATACCTGTTGCAGCAATATTATTTGACTTTGCTAGACTTCTCCTCCTAGCCTATTCTTTCATCTTGTATCCCTACCTCTATACAGACTTGAACAAAAATCAAGGAAAAAGTAGATATCAATATTTTTATTTATAATGTTTGAAAGGAATTTCTTGTATTTTTACCCATTCTCTAATTTGTGTGTGTTAAGTATGAGGAAAGAGAGAGAAACGAAAATATTAGGAAACAATTCCTCATGATATCAGAAGTCATTTAAGAAAAATGAAATTTTCATTTGAATAGCTTATGTTTACAGTCTACATATTTATTCCATCTATTAGTGGTTTTTAAATTTATTTTGTTTTTTATTTCTTGAGAAAAAAATAAGTAAATTTCACAAAGACACAAGAATATTAATACTTGAGTAGAATACTTGAAACCCAAATGACTTTTTCGCAACTCTATGACTTCTAGAACAAGATATAATTTTGGGCAAAGAAAGTTACACAATATCTCTGTATGTTTTTCTAATTAGTATGTCAGTAATAATGTTCAGTAATCAAGTGCCTAGAATATAGTAAATGCTGAAGATAAATTTGTTGATGGACGCTAAAGTGCTTTATTTGTAACATTGAGGAACTAAATGACTAATGTTCAATCCAAAATAAATCAGAAGTGAATGGGGCACAATTACTAATTTTACCCATTGATATTTGCTTCTTAACTTAAAATTTACACATCTTTAAAAAGAGGAATAGGCCTTTAATTTGCCTTGGATTACTATTTATAGGATGCTTTGGCAAATTTCTCAATTTAGTAGTAGTCATGACTGTTGCTGAACTTTTTCATTACATGTGCACATACATGCATTTCTGTTCATCTGTATTTCTGCTAACACGGTTATGCATATGCTATATGCATGGATATAAAATTATGGTTATGAATTTAAAATGTGGATACATATCCATTCATGCAAACAAGCTTATTATGCATCAGAGATAGACTGATCTTTGAGCTATCTAGCACATGTGTTAGAATTTTTTCAGCTGTTTTGATACTGTTTATCAATAGTAATGTGATTCATTTAACATATTCTAACACATAGAAGAGGATCTGGTGCAGAAAATGTACCCATTAAGTAGCTGTTGAATAAAGAAATGATTTCTCTCAGCAACCTATCCATGGAATATTTGGATGAATATTTTCATGTTAAAGTTTCTTTTTTAAAACCAATTTATTGAGGTATGATTGACATTCTAAAGGCTGTACACATTTAATGTATACAACGCGATGAATTTGGAGATAAGTATACCATGTAAAACCATCACCACAATTTATTTAAAATTTTAAGTATTCCATAGTTGATTTGATATTGGCATAGATTTAAATGCCAGAGTTGGTGGCACAATTAATGGGTCTTCTCCAGGGAACATTTTAAAGGTAGGTATATTTATTTATAAGACTCTTCTATAAATTCATTTTGGACAGAACCATTTGGTGTTTATTAGTGATGTGGAATAAACGAGGGGTGGATTTTACTCACATTTGTACGTTGGAGTCAGTAGACTGTGTTTCTGTTAATGTGCTTACATTTGTCATCTTTCTTGAAATCATTTATAATGGTCACTTCCCTCTTGTTTTAACTAATTTCTAACTTCTCCCAGAGATTTTTTATACAAAAAGAATAAGATGAATTTTTTTTTATTTACGTGTTTGTTTCTTATTATTTTAGAAGTGCCTTAAAGTTTGTTGTCTCTTCTGTAGATTTCAGTTAATTTAACTAATTTTAACTCTAAAATGTCAAAAGAAATGTTGGTTTCATATTCCTAAAGTTAAATTTAATGAGTATAACCATGTAGCCAAATAAATAGATAAATAATAAAATTTTACTGAAGTTATTATAGTTATTCCATATGAAATTTGAAAATGGCTTCTCAAAATTAAATCAAATCAAAAGGTAATTATAACTTTCATTGCCTTGAAAAAGACTTGGCTAAAATAAAAATTTTATGGGAAAATTACTACTGATCATTAAATTTAGCAATGAGAGATTCCAGGAAAGAGTCACTGGAGGGATGACAGCAAGGTTGTGCAGACTTAAATCCCACTTGACTCATATCTGTCTCCCTTTTTTATACCTCTATCAAAAGCTATCGACTTCATTAACTTTTCTATTTTTAGTCTTGGATCCTATATCTCTGGAGTTACTCTGGAACCATGTGAGTATAGCTTGAGATACATATTAAATTCAGAAAACATATTTTTATGAATTTGTTAAGGGAGTTAGTACTTAGGATGTGAACTATTCTAGAGGCTTTTTTTGTTTCCTGCTTTTTTTTTTTTTTTGGCCTATGGAACTGATTCTGTGATAGTTTTATAAGACTAGTACCCACTGGAATGTTAGAAAGAGCAAAGAGAACTTATTAATCACCTGGGAGTGGATCCAGCTTTCAAAGAAAAGCAGATCTAGTGGACATGACTCAGGCTACACCAGTTGTTAACAAGATCCAAATTCATTGTAAGCTCTTGATTCATTCTTTGAAAGACAAAATGCTCCCAGTAATTAAGGAGATGCTTTAATTCAGGCTATTGCAATAGTAATAGCATTTACTCATGAGGTACATGTCAAAGAAGAGAGAGAAAAGCTAGAGTTTTAGAAAGATAGGTAAATAAGCAAGTCATTAGGAAGGGTAGACAAGAATCCCCCCTTCAAGGGTAGGGGGCTTATTTTGGGAGAAGCATGAGAAAAATGGTCTATTTTAGTTAGCTGTTTTTCGGAACACAATTCTTTAATACATTCCTCTTTAATAAACATTCTCCCTATTGTAGTAAAGTTATCTCCCTAACTGTCTGAGTCATTTTGAAGGTCACAGAATCAGTTAAGAGTCTATGATGAATTTGGATCCCATTAACAGTATTTGGGCATAATTTGTTAGGGGAGCTAAATAAGGGGTGATTTCTTTAACAGTGTGACTCGAAATTCAAGTAAAGAATATGTTGTCATAACCAACTTCTAAACAGTTTAACAGCAACACTATAGATGCTTTTCTCAAAAAGTTAGCCATTTGGTGGAAGATAGGCACTTGGTAAAAAGTGAACATGATCAAATAAAAGAGGGATTGGGATGGTCCTAATATTCTTAGTTTCTCTCCTTGGGATGTATGTTTATGCTATGGTTAACCAAAGGTTTAAATAGGAAGCTCAGAGTCTCCATTAAAGAGAATAAAATAAAAATAAATAAAATAAAATAAAATAAAATAAAATAAAATAAAATAAAATAAAATTAAATTAAATTAAATTAAATTAAATTAAATTAAATTAAAAAAAGAAGGAACAATCCTCTGATGGGAGAGAACTATCCCAAGAACTGTTTATTGTTTTTCTTTCTTGCCCTTCTTTGTTGAGAAGTTACTAATTTAAATTGTTAAATTCCAAAACTGATTGGTACGGTTCACTTAGAAACAGCGTTAATGTGCATTCGAAGTGACTTTTCTTCTACTCTGGTGAACAGACTCAGAATCGGCTGCTTGAGGTTCCCTGAGCACCTTTTTTTAGAGCCTGCTCTTTTCTTTAGCTCTTCTTTCAACACAGACTTCTAGGCTGTGGAAGGTGCTAAGATTCAAATTTGGGCAGGAAAAGGGATGAAATTAATTGTGTTTATGGGGGTAACAGGAGAGAAGACTCTTTAGGTTATTATTTGAAGCTGCAGACTTCTGTTATACTTCTCTGGATTAACCTGGTGTTTTTGTATCCTAAGGCTGCATTAACAAAGTACCACAAACTCAGTGGTATAAAACAACAAAAATGTGTTCTCTCAGTTCTAGAGATTGTAAGTCCAAAATCAAGGAATAGGCAGGCCCAATGCTCTCTGTAAAGTCTCTAAGCAAGCATCCTTTCTTTGCCTCTTCCTAACTTTCTAACTTTTGGTTCCTCCTAGGAATCCTTGGCGTTCTTTGGCTCTAGGTTCATTAATTCATTTATCCCTTTGTTGTTTCATGGCTTTCTTTACTGTGTGCCATTACATTTGTGTCTTTTTATAAAGCCATCAGTCATTGGATTTAAGGCCCGACCTAATGCATGACCTCACTTTAATTACATCTTTGAAGACCCTATTTTCAAATAAAGCCACATTCTGAGGTTCCATGAATTTTGGGGAACAGTATTCAATATAGTGCACTGGCTAATAATAATTGTTACTTTGCCTTTTGTTCCACTTTTTCTTATGCATACATCTTGATTAGGAACCTCATTATTAAGGAATATTTCTACCGACATTGATTTTCTGGCATTTCCGGCGTGCTTTGGTTGAAGGCCTAATATAATCTTATGGCAAAAAAATCTTCAAGCAGAGAGTTTTAAGAGTTCACAGTAAGTGGCCCTTGGAGGGTAGAGGAGAATGCAGATGTGAGTGGGTCACTGGTAATAACTGCTACAGGAATTGTCTTAAATTCTGTTTTTCTGAATGGCATGAAACCACATTTTTAAAAGTATATGTATCTCTTCATGCCCATTTAGTTTAGAAAAAAATATTTGCATATATATTATATGTTTTTGTAATTTGAATAGTCATTTGACTGTACAAGATAATTAATGCCACAAAGAATTAAAACTATTCTAAAGTTGATATTGTGATTTTTAGTAGACTTACTACCTATCCCATTATTAAATGACATTTAAATAATAATTTCTTAAACAAGGTACTTCACATAATAACATTGTTTTTCACTTACTAAAGGATATATATCTTACAGTACAGCTGGAAGTAGCATACCTCAGAGCTATGCAATGCTATGAGTCCTTTATTAAAATTTTAATCTATTCAAAATATGTGTATATATATTTGCCTCATTTTTTTTTCAGGCTTTATATCAGCCATTCTATGTAGTATGGAATTTTAGTGTGTTGATTATGCAAGCATTTGTACTTGAAGCAGACCCAAAACAATCATCAGAAGAGACTCTTATTCCCATCAGGCACAACTCAGAGAGGTGGAATGATATTTTATCTGGTTAAGCCTGTCATTAGACTCTTCTGCTTTCACAAAAGTATACTAACCCTACTCACAGTACATTTACTTACTAAGGTGCATTTCTTTTTCTCTAATTGGGATTAAAAAGCAGAAATACAGTCATAATTCAAAGACAATTTTTGTTATTAAGTTTATTGGGGTAACATTGCTTAATACAATTATATACTTTTCAGGTATACATTATCATTTGGCATCTGTATAATCTATTGTGTGTTTATTATCCAAAGTCCAGTTTCCTTCAACTACCATATATCTGATCCCCTTTATCCACTTCACCCTCCCCCTAAACCCTATATTTGACCCCCTTTACCCCAATTACCCTCCTCCCCCCCTATCCTCTGTGGTTCTAACCACTAGTCTATAGTTCATGTCTATGAATTTCTGTTTGTCCTGTTCATTTGTTGCTTTTATAACCCACATATAAGTGATATCATGTGATTTCCAACTGTTTCTGTCTGACTTATTTTGCTTAGTATGATTACTTCAAGGTCTATCCATATTGTCACAAATGGCAGTATTTCATCTCTATGGCTGAGTAATATTCCATTGTATATATGTGCCACAGTTTCTTTAACCGAGCATCTATCATAGGATACTTCAGTTGCTTCCATGTCCTGGCCACTGTGGACAATGCTGCTATGAACATTGGTGTGCAAATATCTTTACAGATATGGGTTTTCAAATCTTTGGGGTAAATACCCAGTAGAGAGATGCTGGATCATGTGGTAGATCAATTCTTACTTTTTGGAGGAACTGCCATACAGTTTTCTGTAGTGGCTGTACCAGTTCGCAGTCCCACTAGCATCCTCTCCAACATTTGTTATTGCTTGTCCTGTTGATTATAGCTATTCTAACAAGTGTGACATGGTATCTCATTGAGGTTTTGATTTGCATTTCCCTAAAAGCTAGTGATGTTGAGCATCTTTTTATATTTGTTGGTCATTTGTATGTCCTCTAGGGAGAAGTGTCTGTTCAAATTCTCTGCCCATTTTTGATTGCATCATTTGTTTTTGTTGTTATTGAGTTGTATGAGTTCTTTGTATATTTTGGATATTAGGCCCTTATCGGTGGCATTGCTTACAAATATGTTTTCCCATTCAGATGGTTGTCTCTTTACTTTGTTGATGGTTTCTTTTGCTGAGCAGAAGCTTTTTAGTTTGATGTTGTCCCATTCATTTATTTTAGCTTTGGCTTCACTTGCTTTTGAGGTCAAATTCATAAAATCCTCCTTAAGTCCAAGGTCCTTGAGTTTAGTTCCTATGTTTTCTTCTAAGCATTTTATTGTTTCAAGTCTTATATCCAGGTCCTTAATCCATTTTGAGTTAATTGTGGTGTGTGGGGATAAACAGCAGTCTAGTTTCATTCTTTTGCAGGTGCTTTCCAGTTTTCCCAGCACCATTTCTTGCAGAGGCTTTCCTTTCTCCACTGTATGTTTTTGGCTTTTTTGTTGAAAATTATTTGCCCATATAAATATGGGTTTACTTCTGGACTCTCGATTCTGTTCTACTGGTCTGTGTGAAAGACAACAATTTTGAAAACACTACTGCTCAATATTTATTGAAAGCTTAGTTGAGATTATATTTGAGGAATTTTGCTAGAAGGGCCTGTTGTCTATTCTTCTTACTCCAGATATTAAAAACTAGATTCCCATATTAACTCACATTGCTTAGAGAACTGGATTCTTAGACCACCTTATATTTCTCTGACACACCCCTTGCAATGATTGTCTTTACTATGATTTTCTTCTTTTTGACTTTACAAAAGGGAATTATTGTTACATCCACTGTAACAATATTGAAAATTACATAGTCCATTTTATCATATACTATTGCCTTTGTGTATACTCATTTGAAAAATTCCCTTCTAATAATAGTTATTTATTTGTGCTTATCTTATTTATTATGTAAATGATCAGGATGGTTGTTAGTGTAAATAGATCATGACTGCAAATTGTAAGAGTGTATAAATTCTCATGATATTTATTATTAGCTACATTTTTTGTCTGCACTGTGCCCTACTCTCTTGTCTTTTTTCTTATAATTTAACTTCACTTTTTATTTTATGATATGATCATATTTATATATATTCCTCTCAGCTACTTAAAATTATTTTAGGAAAAAGACAGTGTTTTAAAATAAGGCATATGTACTTATGTATACAACTATGAAAGAGAGTAGCCTTTTGTTTAACAAAAGAAATAAACAAAAAAAAATAAGCAAAAAATGATGAAGAATTGTTACTTGGAAGTAGTTGTCTAGGTGTGCAGTGAACTTTTAAAAAGAAATCTACTCCTGCTGTGGGTTAATTTTTTAATATATTTTTTCAAGATATTATTTTGAGTATCTGCATTGATTTAGATATTCTAGAACATGTGTAGATGTATTAGTTTTCTAAGGCTGCTGTAACAAAAACTCAATGACTTACAACAAATTTATTACCTCACATTTCAGGGTACCAGAAATCTGAAATTGAGGTGTTGGTAGTTTTGGTTTCTTCTTGAGGCTCTGAGGGAGAAGCCATTTCATGACTCTCTTTTAGCTTCTGGTGGCTCTGTCAATTCTCAACATTCCTTAGCATATAAATGTATCACTCCAATCTCTACCTCTAGTTACACCTCTGTGTCTCCATGTCTATGTGTTTCAAATCTCCCCCTGCTTTCTCTTATAAGGACACCATTTATTAGATTTAGAGTTCACCCTAAATCCAGGTTGATTTCATCTCAAGATCTTTAATTTATATCTGCAAAGTTTCTTATTTAAAAAAGATCACATTCTGAGGTTCTGGGTGGGCATATATTTGGGGGTCACTATTCAACCACCCACTTTAGCATTTTCATCATCTGAGGTCCAGAATCTAAGTATATCAGCCTTTTAATAACCTGTGGGTATGAAATTATAAATGTTTTAGAATCTGAAAATTCAATTACTCATTCGATAGATGTTAAATACCAGGCAAGACAGATAACTTTACTGAACACTTAAGTTTTGCTATGTTCTTAGCCTCTTTTAAAGACAAATGTTCATTCACACTTTGCAATGTGGCCTATCCTTTATATGCCTATCCTTCATATTTCATGACCCAAATCTTAACTCTCCTAACCAGTTTATAAAATGGCCAATACCATAAATAGCCAGAGAACTATGCTAATGGGGTGATTTTTGCTTTTTACAATTAAAAAATTTTTATTTTCAACAATTAGGGTTGACATTTATTATTATTTTATATTAGTTTCAGATGTACTGCATAGTGGTTAGACATTTATAGAATTTACAGAGCAGTCCTCCCAATTAGGCTAGTACCCATCTGGCACTGTACATAGTTATAACAATATTATTGACTATATTCCCTATGCTGTACTTCACAACCCCATGACTATTTTCTAACTACTAATTTGTACTTCTTAATTTCTCCATCTTTTCACTCAGCTTCACATCCTCTCCTCTTGTCTGGCAGTCATCAGTTCTCTGTATCTAAGAGTCTGTTTCCATTTTGTTTATTCATTTTTTTGTTCTTTAGATTCCACATATAAGTGAAATCATATGGTATTTGTCTTTCTCTGTCTGACTTATTTCATTTAGCGTAATACCTTCTAGGTCTATCCATGTCATTGCAAATGGTAAGATTTGATTTTTTAATAGCTGAGTAATATTCCATTGTATATATGTACCACTTCTTCTTTACCCAATTGTCTATTAATGGGCACTTAAGTTCTTCCTAATATCTTAGCTGTTGTAAATAGCACTGCAAGAATATAAGGTTGCATTTATCTTTTTAAATTACTTTTCTGGTTTTCTTTGGATAAATACCCAGAAGTAGAATTGCTGGCTCAAAAGGTAGTTCTATTTTTAAATTTTTGAGACACCTTTAACTGTTTTCCGTAGTGGCTGTACCAATTTGCATTCCTACAAAGAGTACACAATAGTTCCCTTTTCTCCACATCCTCGCCAGCATTTGTTTGTTTGTTTGTTTGTTTGTTTGTTTTTGATTTTTGATGATAGCCATTCTGACAGATGTGAGATGATAGCTCATTGTGATTTCAATTTGCATTTCTCTGATGATTAGTGACCTTGAGCATTTTTTCATATGTTTATTGGCCATCTGTGTGTTCTCTTTGGATAGAAAATTATAGGTTGATATCCATGATGATGATGGATGCAAAAATACTCAACAAAATGTTAGCAAATCAAATTTAGCAAGACATTAAAAAGATTGTACACCATGACCAAGTTAAATTTATTCCTGGGATGCAGGAAGGTTTGTTCAATATAGGCAAATCAATTAATGTGATATATCACATTAACAAATTGAAAGATAAAAATTATGTGATCATATCAAAAATGCAGAAAAAGCATTTGACAAAATCCAATATCTAATTATAATGAAACCTCTCAACAAAGTGGAAATAAAAGGAACATACCTCAATATAATAAAGGTCATATATGACAGACCTGCAGCTAATGTCGTACTCAATGGGGAAAATCTAAAAGTGTTTCCTTAAGGTCAGAAACAAGACAAGGATGTCTACTTTTACCACTTTTATTCAACATAGTATTGGAAGTCTTAGCCATAGCAATAAGACAAGTAAAAGAAATAAAAGGCATACACTTTAGAAAGGAAGAAGTAAAACTGTCATTATTTGCAGATGACATGATACTATATAGAGACTAAACATTCCACCAAAAACTGTTAGAACTTATAAGTGAGTGCAGTAAAATGGCAGGAGATTTATGCCTTTTACAATTCGAATTGGAAAGTATGGACATAACAGTTGCATAGTTAAACAGTGAAACTATAAGCTAAAAGGATGCATTGAAAAGGGGCGAGAGGTAAAGTAGAGGTCATAGCTCATTATGAACATGTAAAAAATAATGCAGAAATGGTAATTAAAGTAAGTAGATCACAAAGAGAGTTGGGAACCCAATTGATAGTCAGGATAGACAAAGACAACAAACATGCTCACAATTCAAGGAATTTACTCTTGCTGTTCCCTCTACTAGGAATGCTCTTTCACAAATGTCATAGTTTATCCCCTCACTTCGTTCAGGTCTCTGCTCAAATGCCACATTTTCATATAATTAGACTTTAATCATGCTATATTACATAAACACCTAGTGTCACCACCACCGCCACCAGTATATCACTCTCAATCCTCCTTTCTCAGATTTACACATTGTCCTTTTACCCATGATAATATAAATTATTTGAAGGTAAAGATTGTTTAGTTCATTACTGTGAACTTAAATGCCTTGAAGAATGCCTGAAATATAATAGATGCTTAATAAAATGTTGTGAAAGAAAAAAGTGAATGAATTAAATAAAATCTAAGAGATTCTTGAGTCATGTTAACAACACAGATGGAAACTCTGAGAACTCTGGTGGGCTGCTAGACCCAGTTTTAGAGTCCTTGATGTGGTTTTGTACAATAGACTCTTTTAAAATTTCATAAGATACATAACTCCATTTTTTGTTAATAGCCATTTTTACTTGACCTAATATGGACAAATCTTATTATTTATAACCAAAGCAATGTGAGTTAAATAAAATATAGAGTAGAACTTAGATTCTAAATGCAGTTTTCTAAGAAAAATATATTAAGAAAAGAAATTTGCTACAAATATAAACATGGAACACATTTCACAGCCAAATATAACTCATTGGTAAGATTATCCATTGGCTTGAGTTATCTCTGTCTTTTATCTGATACTTTAAGAAATTTAAAAGTTGATAACATTTGTAGTAAATAGAGAATATATGTCTTTGCAATAATATTTGTAATTCTCCAACTCAGCAGCAAGTACATTTTTCTATTTGAATTGTCAGTGGAATAAGAGTATACCCAGTGTAAACTAGATCTGTGTGACTTAATGAAATCAGAGTTTACATTGCTATTTTCATGTGTATTATCAAAGGGATTTTGTTGTGAATGCATTTTTAGTTATTCAAAGGCAATTGTTAAACCAAGTTGTTTTTTTTTTATTTGAAAACACTGTAATTTATTTTATACCTTCTAAATTAAAGCATACCTTCCCTAAAATGACATTATATTGGGAGGATTTACCTCTGAGAGGTCTACCATCTATTACAGTAAGATATGAATGGAATTTTCTGCCCTAAAGAGGATTACAGAATACATTTCTTCTGCCTCCACTGAAGAAAGGTTCTTATTCTAATTAGGCAGGGCTTTTTTGTAAACCCTATTGTAGAAACTGCATTCATACAACTTAAATACATCAAGAGGATTTTTATAAACATTACCTATCTACTTGCAAAATGTATTTCATTTTTAACTTGTAGATTGGGATATATGCTTTATCTAGGGAGACGTATATCCTTTTCAAAGAACTTGATTAGAAACCATATCTTATAATGACAAATTCTTTTTAGGTCATCAAAAAGTCATCTATATGAGAATATCGGAAATGGTAACTGCTTTCTTTCAGTTTCCATTTCTGACAAACTATGTTTAATAGGTGCTAGCATATAATAATCACTTATAAACTTAAATAAGATCTCTACCTTGTTGGGAAATGTAATTTTATGAAAATACGGCCTGCTTTGGATCATTTTTCATAAAATATAATATTAACTAATATCTAACATTTCATAGATTAGGAACATAAGCACAAAAGCTCTACTGAAAGGAATAATAACTGACTGTAATAACAGAAGAATTTATTTAAAACAAATTATTGTATTTGACAATAAAACAGGGCCATAATTACAAATACATTAATTAAATAAGTCTCGGCCTTTAAATTAAAACAAACAAACAACAATAACAACAAAACAAGGAAAGTACCTATCATCAGTCTTCAGTTATCTATAGAGAGAAATTCAAATTGTGGACCTTTATTTTAAGGGTTTGGTCTACTTAACTATATTTCAGATAAAGGGAAATTAGTGAAAGTACCCATCTAAAATATTCATAGTCTACTTTACAGAGAAAGAGCACTTTCTCTGAAATATTTCCACTTTTTTAACTCACCAAAGATCTATTTTATTAAAATCTCTGTGATTTTATAAAATCCTATTTTAATAAGCATTTTAAAAAAGTAATTAGCTGTGATTATAATATGGAACTCTAAGGGATTTTAGAAACTCAAGTCAGTTATCCTTGGAAGATGTATTATCTTATGTGATAAATGTTGACATCTGACCTTCCATGATTTTCATGGTAGATGGTCTAATACCGTTTGGAATCTATCTCTTTTTCACCTTCTCTTGCTATTATTACATTTCTGCACAAATAATCCTTTAATGATTGTTTTCTATAATGCATTGTCCAAGAAGATGTAATACCTAGGTGTTCTTATGAAATAAATATTGCATAATCCATTGCAAAAAAGCATAGCCATCAAGTCAGGAAAATCTGAGTTCAAATTCAGACCCACCATTTAGTAATTACACAATCCTGGGCAAGAATATTTAACCTTACTAAATCTGCTTTCTTATCTTTAAAATAGAAATAATAATACCTAACTCCTTGGTTTGTCATCTGCATTAACTAAGATAATATAATCAAAGGGCAACATATACTACCTTGTCCAACTTAATTATTCTTTAAAATTTGAAGTTTAGTGTACTGGTCAGGGTTCTCCAGAGAAACAGCACAAATAGGAGATCTGTCTTTCTATCTATCATCTATCTATCATCTAACTTTCCATCAATTGACATATGATTGATTGATTCTTAATCATCTCAGACTTTTATTACATGGTACTAAATTGTCAAAAGTGTAAAATTTTTAAAGGAAAAAAAGTACCCCAATAGTTTTATGTGTACCACTGTGGCCAATCTAGTTTGGAAGCAAGAGAATAGCTGTGTTTAAAGACTCTGAAAATGTATTCCTTATTTTCCTTTCTTTGTTATTGAAGATATACTTAAATGGATAACTCAAGATAGAGAAAAGTCTGGTATTGAATTTTTAAAAATTTTATTTTATTATATGTTAATTTCTGGTATACAGTACATTGGTTAAACAATTATATAGTTTATGAAGTGATCCCCCCAATTATGCTATCACCCACTTGGCACTACATACAGCCATTACAATACTGTTGACTATATTCCCTATGGTGTACTTTATATCCCTGTGACTATTTTGCAGCTATTAATTTGTACCCTTTCATCCTCTCATGTTTTTCTCCCAGATCCCTAATCCTCCTCCACTCTGGCAGTCACTAGTTTATTCTTTGTATCACTGAGCCTCTTTTCATTTAGTGTCTTCATTTCTTTTGTTCCTAAGATTCCACATATAAGTGAAATCATATGGTATTTACCTTTCTCTAGCTGACTTATTTCACTCAGCATAATACCCTCTAGGTCCATTCATGTCATTGCAAATAGTAAGATTTCATTCTTTTTTATGGCTGAGTAATAGTCCATAGTATATATGAGTCATAACTTTTTTAGCCAATCATCTGTTGTTGGGCATTTAAGTTACTTTCATATCTTGGTTATTGTAAATAGTACTGTCATGAATGTAGGGGTACATAGATTTTTACAAACTAATATTTTGTTTTTCTTTGGATAAATACCCAGAAGTGCAATTGCTGGGTCAAAATGTAGTTCTAGTTTTAATTTTTTGAAGAACCTCCAACTGTTTTCCACAGTGACTTTACCATTTTGCAATCCCACCAACAGTGTACAAGCATTCCATTTTCTCCACAACCTCCCCAACACTTTTTTTTTATTGATGATAGATAGCCATCTGACAGGTATGAGGTGGTACCTAATTGTGGTTTTAATTTGCATTTCTCTGATGATTAGTGATTTGAGCATCTTTTAATTAGTTTATTGGCCATCTGTATGTCCTCTTTGGAAAAATATCTATTTAAGTCTTCTGCTCATTTTTAAATTAGATTGTTTATTTTTTTTGTGGTTGAGTTATATGAGTTCTTTATATATTTTGGATATTAACCCCTTATCAGATGTATCATAAATGAATATCTTATCCCATTCAGTAGGTTGTCTTTTCATTTTGTTGATGGTTTTCTATGCTGTGCAAAAACTTTTTAGTTTTATATAGTCCCATTTGTTAAGTTTTTTTCATTTTCCTTGCTCGAGGAGATTTATCTGGAAATAACTTACTAGTAGCAATATCAGAGATTTTACTGCCTATGTTTTCTTTTAGAAGTTTTTTTGGTTTCTGGTATTACATTTAAGTCTTTAATCCATTTTGAGTTTATTCTTGAATATGGTGTAAGAAAGTGGTCCAGTTTTATTTTTTGCATGTATGTGTCCAGTTTTCCCAATCCCATTTGTTGAAGAGACTGTCTTTACCCCATCGTATATTCTTGACTCCTTTGTCATAGATTAAATGACCATATAAGTGTGGGCTTATTTCTGGGCTCTCTATTCTGTTCCATTAATCTATGCGTCTGTTTTTATGCCAGTGCCGTGATGTTTTGATTACTACAGCCTCGCAGTATAATTTGATATCAGATAGTGTGATACTTCCAACTTTCTTCTTCTTTCTCAAGATTGCCATGGTTATTTGGGATCTTTTATAGTTCTATATACATTTTCAGATTATTTGATCTAGTTCTCTGAAAAATGCCATTGGTATTTTGATAGGGATTGTATTAAATCCATAGATTGCTTTGGGTAGTATGTCCATTTTAACAATGTTGATTCTTCTGACCCATGAGCATGGTGTATACTCCCATTTATTTGTATCTTCAATTTCTTTCTTCAGTGACTTATAATTTTTTGAGAATAGGTGTTTTACCTCTTTGGTTACTTTTATTTCTAGTTAATTTATTGTTTTTATACAATTGTAAATGGAACTGTTAATGACAGCCTTAGCAGAGTTTGTTCAAATTCCCCTGGGGCTCTGTGGTGTTCCATCTTAGAGGATGGAGGAGGGACCCTCTGTTTTAGTGGATGGGGGCTGCAATTCAGCCTCGCGTTTTGCAACCATGGCTGGTAATAATCAACTGTTACTTCTCTGCCATCCCCACTTCTCTGCTTTCTGCCCTGATCCCTGAGCACTGACGCTGCATGGAGCTCACAGTTTTCTCAAGCAGAGTGGTTTAGGGAACCGGCCATACTTTCTCTCCTCACCTCCCCCTCCTGCAGGGAGCTCTGGTTACAAGAGGCAGCTTCTTTGTTTCTCTTAGGCTACCACCCAACTCCTGGGCTTCTGACCTGTGGTAGCTCTTATGCACAGAACCCTTGCTCAGACATGCTGGTGTGCAGGCTGGGTGTTTTTTGTTGAGGTTTAGGTGTTTGGCTTACTGTTGATTCAAGGGGAGAGATCTGGGGACATCTCTCACTCTGCCATGCTTCTCATGAATTTTATGTGTATATTCTATATTTGATCTTAAATATATCATAGAAATTTGGTAAGCTGGGATTCCACTACTCACTATCTTACTTTTTCAAATTTTATTCATTCTTTTTACCTATCACAAATCCTGAGGCTTGCTATTCCTACTAGGAGACCCCAAAGTAAAGATTCAGAAAATACGAAAGAAAAACTAGTGAATTATTATGGATTATGACATGTCAAGCTAAGTATATTGCAAAAGAAATGATCACAAATTCCTTACACCCCTGCATTCATATGCTATTAGAATGCAACTGTTATGGCTCAAACGATTCTGAGACCCACAGAACCAGTTGAGTTAATTATGAGCCTTCATTAGCCAGCCTGCGACTGACTCTCTACCAGCAGGGTTAGAGGAGATCAGCCCCAAGCTTCCAGAGGAGGCAGCTTATAAACCTTAAGACCATATCCTGCTGGTCTTCTGAACAAGCAAGCAGATTACAGAAGTGGAAGTTGGCTGTTAGCATATCTTTGCCCAGAACCACACCCTTAATTAACAAGTAAGTGGATTACAGAAGCAGACATTGGCCACACCCAAGCAAGTAGGACAACTTCTAGTATCTAAAGATATTTCTTCCCTGTAGCTGACTTAGCTAGTTGGCTCACTTGAAAATTTTCCACCCTTAACACAACTTTGTTACTTCTATCAAGATATGGAATCTTTTTCTCCATCTTTTCAATCTCAGCTTGGCTCTGTTACTTGTTTTTGCCAGTAGAATATAAGCACATTGGTATTTGCTCTCTCATTCAGCGATTGAACCCTGAGACATCAAGATAAAGGAGCATAGACCTAGCCTATTGGAGGATGAAAGATCATAGAGAGCAGAGACAAGCCATACTAGAAGAGCCTTGACCAAACAGCCTGACAACTGCTAAAAATGTGACTGAAGACTTCTTAGACCATTCAGTGCCATGAAAGCTGATCCAAATCAGAAAACCTGCCAAGTTGATATAAAGAATTATAAGAAATTACAAATACTTGTTTAATGTTTTGAGATGGTTCGTTATACAGAAAAAGATTACTAATACTGAGAATAATGTTATATCTCCTCAAAGTATGAGTTGACACTTTGAAAATGTTAAAGACTTTATTCAGTTCCTAGCAGCATATACTAAAAGGAGGAATGGAAGGAAGAGTTTGAGAGTAGCAAGATGAAGTGATGCTTTCTACAATCTTAAATGAGGCTTGTACCATGGAAATTTACATGAAATATCTTTAGGGCAATCATAAAAAGTATGTGACCAACCTGAAGGAAAACCAAGAGCAGTATTGAAATGATCTGTGCCATAATGTTTTGTTGTGTTTATCTTCTTGACTTAGATAACGACTTTTTATATTTAATATATGGAAATTGATCTTTCTATAGAAGAAAAGGAGAAAGAATTCATGGGATGCATATGCATGGTCTAGTTCAATTTCAAAGTTGACAAATATTAATTCAAGGGAAAAATTAGTAATTTTTGGAGAAACTAGTCAAAATGAATAACAAGGCAGACTTTGCAGAAAAATGGTGGAGTAACAGATGTCCCCAGATCTCTCGCCTTAAAACAACAATAAGCTGAACATCTAAAACTCAACAAAAAATTCCCAAATCGGACACTAGCAAGTCTGAGCATGGGATCTCTACATAAGAGCTACCTCAGGTCAGAACTTCGGGTGTCGGGTGGAAGATAGGGCGAAATAAAGAAGCTGCATCTTGCAGCCTTCAGAGCTTTTTGTAGGAGGAGGGAGAGGGAAGAAAGTGCAGCAAGTTCCCTGAACAGCCCTGCCTGGGAGTGCTGTGAGCTCCACTCGGCCAACGGCAGAGTCCAGTCATCAGGGCAGAAAGCAGAGAATTGAGAGGGTACCGCAGAGAAACAAGAGTTGATTTTTACCAGCCATGGTTGAAAAACCAAGGCTGAGTCACAGCCCCCAATTCTCAACCCAGAGAGCGCCTCCCACCATACCCTTTGAGACCCATCACTGAAGAGCCCCAGGGGAATCCAAGCAAAGGCTGTTGAGACCTTAGCTGATACTGACAGGGACTGAAACAGGATAGCGAGCATGATTAAATATCTACATGAAAATTTTAAAAGGCACTATTAAGGCTTTATATAGAGCAGAGATCCAAGAGGCTTAGACGCCACCTACTGGAAACCAAAAGAAAAGTGCCTTCTTTGCAACAGGCTAAAGAGAGACCTTTATATAATAAATCTTTCTCGAAAAACAGCAGATAACACTTCCATTAATACCCAGGTGGAGAAATAGTCCATTAAACACCATAAACAACCAAGGTGAAAGATATCGCAGAAAGAAAGAGAAAAATCTTCGGAAATTAAGCTTACAGCCATAGAAGTGTGCAACTTAAATGACAGAGAATTCAGGATGGTACTTCTGAAAAAACTCAGTGAGTTCTGAAATGAGTCATATCAACAATTTCAGGAACTGAAAAAAACAACTAAATGAGCAGAGCAAGGAGACTGAAATCCTCAAAAAGAACACAATAGATCTTCTGGAGATAAAAAACACATTACAAGAGTTGAAAAATGAAATAGCAATCTTGGAAAATAGAGTCAACCAAATGGAGGAAAGGATCAGTGACATTGAAGACAGAAACCTAGAAATAAATCAGAAGGAAGAAGAGAGAAACCGAAGAAAGAAAAATAATGAAAGAGAAAAACAAGAACTAGTTGATACCATCAGGAGAGAAAACAAGAATAATGGGCATTATCGAAGGTGAGGAAAAGGAGCAGGGACTAGAAAGCATTTTCAGGCAAATAGTGGACAAGAATTTCCCAAATATAAAGAATGAGCTGGAGCTTGGAATTCAAGAAGTCAGCAGAACACTTAATTATCTCAACCCAAAAAGGCCTTCACCAAGACACATTGTATTACAGTTAACAAAAATCAATGACAAAAATAGAATTCTCAGGGCAGCCAGGGATAAGAAAACAGTAACTTATAAAAGAAAAGCCATTAGATTATCATTGGTCTTCTCAGTGCAAACCTTAGAAGCAAGAAAGGAATGGAATCAAATATTTAAACTATTAAGTGAAAGGAACTACCAGCCTAGAATAATGTATCCATCTAAGCTCTCCTTTAGATAATGGAGAAATTTATACCTTTAACAGACATACAAAATTGAGGGAATTCTCCACTATGAAGCCTGCACTACAGGAAATAATGAAAGGGGTCAGCTCACCCAAAACAAAATGCCAAAAAAAGAAAATACATAATTAGGAGTAAAGTGACTATTAGGCAAATAGAAGCAAGTAGTGCAATCCTTACTAAGAACAGGGCATTATAAGCTTAAATATTAAGAAAAGAATTATATAGCAAGATAGTAATGAACATTCAGCATACATAAGAACAAACTGAGGTAACAATGATTGAAGAGGGGAGGATTCAAAGATTCAAACTTGCAAAGGGGAATGGAGATAAGGCACGCACAGAAGAAAATGGAAGACCGTACATATTTAACTATCTTTTTCATATTCGAAATGGTAACCACACACTAAATAAACTTAAACACCAATAAACTTAATTTAAAAAGAAAATGAATAACAAAATTTTGTTGAGAAGACAATGTGGTATTATTGAAAGAACAGATAAATAGATCAATGGAACAAAATAGAGAGTCCAGAAATAGGTCCACATAAATATAGTCAACAAAGGAACAAAGGCAATATAATGGAGGAAAGACAACCTTTCAACAAATAGAATTGGAACAACGTGACATTCACATGCTAAAAAAAAAAGAATTTACATACAGACCTTATGCCTTTCACAAAAGTTAAACTCAGATCGTATTTAAATCGTAAATTAAAACATAAGCTATAAAACTCCTAAAAGATAAAGGATAGAAAATCTAGATGACCTTGTTTATGGCAATGATATTTTGAGATACAACACCAAAGGTACAATCCATGAAAGAAAGAAAGAATTGGTAAACTGGATTTTATTAAAATTAAAAACTTCTGCTCTCTGAAAGGCAATGTCAAGAGAATGTGAAGACAAACCACAGACTGAGACCAAATTGTCACAAAACACACATTTGATAAAGGAATATTACCCAGTGTGTATATATGTGTATATGTACACACACACACACACACACACACACACACATATACACACATATATGTGTTTACCTATATATAAAAGTTTATATATCTACATATATAAAGAAATATATATAGTTTAAACTCAACAATAAGAACACAAACAACTTGATTAAAAATTGGGTCAAAGGCCTCAACAGGTTCCTCACCAAAGAAAATATACAAATGTCAAATAAACATATGAAAGATGTTCCACATCATATGTCATTAAAGAATTGTAAATTAAAATAGCAGTGGGATACCACTACACAGCTAGGGTATTAGAAGAGCTAAATCTTAGATTAGAATAAGTTTTAATGTTAAACCTTTTAGAAAACAGTATGGAAGTTTGTCTTTTCCTGTCTGGGTTTCATCATAAGAATTTTTGCAGATTTGAATTTATACTATTTTTATAATTTGTAAATTTCAAACAGAAATAAAGGTGCAAATTGATGGTGAGATGATGACATTCCATGGGAACTTGGCAGATACAAAGGAAAATTTAATCTGGACGTACCAAAACCTCAGCCTAGAACATAAAATTATCACAGATAAAAGGCGAACTCACATTCTAAAGCTACAAAAAAAAAAAAAAAAGCAATAATCAACCATTAGCAGATATAACACACAAAAATGTCATCATATCAAGAAGGTCAGATAATAAAATAACTACACAAAGACTATTATATAGTTATGATTAAATTAGATAATTAAAGAAAAAGAAAGCAAAACCATAGTTATTTTTTCTAACATCAGACACAACAGGGTTGTCGGCTCTTGCCACTTCTATTCGCTCTTGTACCGGAGGGTCAGTAAGAACAATTGGGGAAGAAAATGAAATAAAAGACATTTCTATTTGATAAAAAGTTAAACGATCTCTATTCATAGATGACATGATGTGGTACTTTGAAAATCCTAAGGAATGTATCAATAATTATTAGAACTCATGTATGAGCAAAGTGGCAGGAGACAAGATCATTATCAAACATCAATTGTATTTCTATACACTAGCAATGAACAATTTAAAAATGAAATTAGAAAACCAATTTAATATACAGTAGCATCAAAAGATATTAAAAATTTAGGGAATAAATTTAACAAAAGAAGTTAAAGACTTGTACACTGAAAATTAAAAATATTATAGAAAAATGAAGGAAGTCCTAAGTAAATGAAGTGACATTCCATATTCACAGATACAACGAATACTTGAACTTTTGAATAATTAAAGTTATTGTTAAGAGAGCAATACTCCTCAAGTTTATATAGAGATTCCAGTCAGTCCCTGTCGAAATACTGGATGGCTATTTAGGAGGAAACTGGCAAGCTGATTCTAAAATTTATATGGAAACGAACCCAAAATAACCAAAATAATCTTGAAAAAGAACAAAATTGGAGGATTTATGTTTTCTAATTTCAGACTCAGTATCAAGGGGCAGTAATCAAGAGAGCATAACATATAGATAAAGATCAATGGACTAGAATAGAGAGTTCATAAATAAACCCTTACATTTTTGATGAGTTGATATTTGACAGGGGTGTCAAGAAAATTCAACGGGGAAAATATAATTATTTAAACAAGTGTATTCACACATATAGAAGGATGAATTTGGACTTTTACCTCCCATATACAAAAATTAACACAAATGGATCAATGTTTTAAATATAAGAGCTAAAACTATAAAACTCATAGAAGAAAACACAGGGGTAAATCTTCATTTAGCAATTAATTCTTAGATATTACCCCAAAGCATGATCAACAAAAGAAAAAAAATAAACTAGACTTCATCAAAATTAATAGCATTTGTATATTAAAGAGCAATGTATAAAAAGTCAGAAAACACAGAAAGAGAATTTATTTATAAATCATATATCTGATAAGAGACTAGAACTGAGAAATATAGATAACTGCAGCTCAACAATGAAAAATCAGTTAAAATTGGGCATAGGATTTGAATAGATATTTCTTTGAAGAAGACATATAAATAACCAATAAGCATATGAAAGATGATGAACATCATTAGTCATTAAGAGAATGTGACCAAAACTAAGATGAGATACAACTTCACATCCATGGGAATGGATATTAATAAAAAACAGACAATAACAAGTAAGAACAAGGATGTAGAGACACTATAATCTTCCTTCATTGCTAATGGGTATGAAAAATGGTTCAACTACTTTGACACACAGTTTGATAATTCCTCAAAATGTTAAACAGTTACCATGTGACCCAGTAATTTCATTCCTAGATATATATCCAAGAGAAAAGAAAACATTTGATCACACAAAAATTTTTATATGAATATCCCTAACAGCATTATTTATAATAGGCAAAAAGTAGAAACAAATGTTTCTACTGTAAATTGATAGACAAAATATGGTACATCCATATAATGGCATATTATTGGACAAAAAAAGTTAATAAAGAAATGATACATGCTACAACATGGGTGAATCTCTAAAACATGCTAAGTGAAAGAAGCCAGTCACAAAAGATTACATATTGTATGACTCTGATTATATGAAATGTCTAGGAAAATCTATAAAGACAGAAAGTAGACGATGGTTACTAGGGGCTGGAATAAATAGGGGGATATTTCTAGTGGGTACAAGGTTTTTTTTTGAGTGATAAAATATTCTAAACTTCGATAGTGATGATGATTGCACAACTATGAATATACTGAAAATCACCAAATTATATACTTTAAAAGGTGAATTTTATGGTATGTGAATTATATCTCAATAAAGCTTTTATAAAATACATAATGGAAAAAGATACTATGATAAAAGGAAAATCAGTTTATAAAAAACAAAAAAAACATATTAAAGGGAGGGAGTAAAATAAAAATGCAATAGGTGTACTAAGCCACACATTATATCTCTGAAGCAATTATCTCAGAAAATAAACTTAAGAAAAATTCCCCAGAATGCAGTAAAATGTATAAATATAAAAAGGTGTATATACATACATTTATTTATAGGTATATAAAAATATAAAAGTATATAAATATATGAAAGAGTATCTGAGAGACAAAAAAATTGAGAATTCTATTGAGACATTTAAATGAGATGTTCCAACACATGCTGAACAGAATTTTCACTGGAGAATATTTAGATCTGGGGAGAGGCAATATTTGAAGAGTTTGTGGCTGAGAATTTTTCATAATAAAAGAAATATGTGCATAGCCACATTAAAGAAGCAAAATGAGACATGCGCTAGATAGATAACAATCGATATATACAAAGACACGAAGAGTGCAACTGAACAGAGATCTGGGGAAAATAAACAGAATGAAATAAGCCATTACCCAGAAAGGTAAGTGACTTCTCAGTGACAGCAATGGAGGCTAGAAGAATTCAGAATAATAGCCTCAAAGTGATGATGAAAAGTAATGTCAACTTATATATCTGTATTGAGCAAAATTACCTTTCATAGATCCATATTTAAAGGAAAAATATAAACCAGAAGAAAATAGAATGTTTAAAGCAAATGGTAGACACAGGAATAATCCAAAGATTTGATTATGTTAAGTAATAACTGTAACACAGGCTAATTTGAAGAGTATAATAATAAGGTGGAACAAAAATACAAGTTGACAATTACATTGCTATAAGGTGTCACTGAAATTCAAGTCCTAATGATTTTGTATGATAAAGATGGGAAAAGAGTAGAATAGTGAAAGAGAAAGGAGATTCGGTGTCAGAAACATACACATTAGTACACTTCATCTGTCACAAATTAACCTGTTTTCATTCCTGCTATCGATTCTAAAACTGGTAAAGAGTCAGTAGGTTTTAATGAGTGAGGACTTTAATTTACCTAACGATTGCATTTCAATAACGTTTCATTCTGTTAAAGAATTAAAACAAGACAAAAAGAGGACAGGAAGAAGAATAAGAACAATAAAGAAGCATAGATATGACTTTCATTGCCAGGGTCCCTTAAGGAAAGCTAATTCCCGCAAGGATTTCTCTGGATTCTATTGTTCAGGCAGTAGAGTACACTGGAAAATCCAAATTGTGGTTAAGAAAGGGGAATTAAGGTTATATCTGGATTGGCAGGACTAAGCATCAAGTCTGATAATTTTGATAAAAAACATTGTTAATGAGATAAAATACTTAGAGGATCGTAGATCATTAGTATGAAGTCATAATATAGATAGGGACTAACAATCCAGGAGAGGGTGTGGTGGAATCCCATTTTAGGTAGTGCTAACCATGTATTGTAGGTGCTAGGTCTGGAGTTTGAGGAACACATGGAGAGTAGTATATCTCTGAAGTGTCATGCTTCCAGTCATCCTTTCCAAGTAACTGGACCCAATTATTACTCAGGTATAAACTCATTTTTTTCCCCGCTCTTCCTCCATTAACCTCTGAAATCTCTCACCTTAACCCAAGAAAAGTTTCTGGCCACAATCTTTTCTCAAGTCTCAAACTAAATAGAAGATTCTTTCAATATTCCCCTCATTGTCCTGTGTTAAAGGGTTTTCATCTGATGCAGTTCTCTTGGTCTCAATTGCACTCAGCTCCTACCCATAACTTCTTGATTCTCTGGAACTCATATCTGATCTAATGTTTAAAAACTCCAATCCTCAGGATGCACTTTTAGCCCCTCATTTAGTGATTTTGGGTACTCCACCTCCAAGAGGGCAATATACTCCAAGAACTCTACCTGAGGTTATTGCTAAATATCTGGGAATTTATTTTTTCAGACTAGAGAGGGTAAGTTTAGGACTGGGGAGATTTTAGTATGGATGGGTGGAGTCAGTACAAACTGGATGTTTTAAAACAGCATACAGGTAGCAGAGGAAATTTTTTATTGGGGCAGATATTATGTGTCTCAATTGAAGAGCAGACAGTTGCTGAAGGATACTAAGAACTTTTAATCTGGTAGCCAGACTGTTAATAATTCATCAAGAGTGGGCTATTAAGCAAATTCTATTAATTTCTCAAGAGGTCCATAGTTCAGCTGGGAAAAATGAGGTTTCTCAAATGGTATTCAGAAAAAAATTATTGGAGGTTATGTGTTTGAGAGGGCTTCCTGGAGGAGGTGACATCCAAGATGAGTAAGAAAACTGAGAATCATTGTAATTGTCTGGGGTAAGAAAGAGGAAGGAAGTTCCGAGCATGTCTAAAAGTAAACACACAAGAGAAAGGCATAAAAGTAAAGGGACAAATTAAATGAGGTAGTATTAAAAGTAGTTAAAAAGACAGGCAGGTGGACTAAGAAATTTGATTAAAGATGTTAACTGCAGCCAGGTAAAGAGAAAAGATGAAAAATTTTAAGGTTTTATTATTTTTTTGCCAAGTGACTTGCATTTCTGGCTTTAAAATAAGAATCTGACCAATTGCTTTATTGAGTTGACGTAAGTAGTTGTTTGGGATCTCTATTAGAACAATCCAAATCTTTTGGACAGTTATGATTCTGCTACAGTTGAACCTGGGCTAATTAAAACCAGTAGCTGCCAGCAAATTCATTAATCCTTATCCTGTTCCTAGATCTGTTGTGAGGAATGATCATTTATTATCTTAAGATTTATGCCTTCTGATAACTATTATTATGCAAAAATATGGAGAGTGCCCATTGGAAAGAACTGTTAATCTTTTCAATTCACACTTAAAATACTTGTAAAACCCAAGCACATTATCCCTCATTGAGAGGCAGTAATGACAAGCTGGTTTAAACCAAGGAGACCTCTGTATAAATAACAGATGTTTTAGTTGAAAATAAAGTGTAAACATGACCTTAATTAATTAATTTGCTGATAGTTGTTCTGAGAATGAGATAATATGTCAAGTCCTAATCTAGGTATACATAGTGGAATAAATGGAGGCTTTTAAATTAGACTCAGATTAAAAACTCAGCTCAGACCTCATAATCTTTATGGTTTTTAGTAAATCTTCAAGTTACTCAAAAGAATCATATTCTCACATAGAATACAGTTTACTACTATTTGGTATCTAGTAGACGCTCAATGAAAATATACTTTTATGCATAGTACATTCTCTTTAATTGAGGAATGTGTATGTATGTGTATTTTCAATGCTTGTGCATGTGTACATGCTTGAATTTGCGAAAAGAGTAATAGCAGTATTTTTTAATGACTTATTTTCTAATTCTCATTTGTAATGATTATGAGATAATTCTAACCATGCTATTTAATTATGCCAGAAAAGACTTTAAACCTACTCTCAAATTAAAATCATTTGGGGTACCCATCTTACAACTTTTAAATGAACTATATATTTAATAAACCCATCTAATGAGATTTCTCATTTAGTTATCTTGGCATAGGTTTTGTAAACATTTATTTTCATAGGCATTCCAGGAGTTTCATTGCTATGCTTTATCAAGACTATCTTGCAGATCAACTGGATTTTTGTTATCACCTATTTAAAAAGAATTCCCAAGCTAAAAGTATTACAGCCATACAATATGGCTCAGAACTTTGAGGCTATTATTATTATTATTATTATTATTATTATCATCATCATCATCATTTCCAGATTTATGAAGAAAATGTCAGACCTGATGGACACTTTCTCCTTTCACATGACTTTGCTTTCTCCTTAAATTATACAGGAAGATTTCAGTTTTAGGCACTAGTTATATTTCAAGTTTTCATTGGGAAACATAATTTCATTTATAGCTGCTCTCAGCATCTTCTATACATGTAGACTTTTATTTATGAGGAATGGTCATCATCTGTATTGCTTCCTGATGTTTTTGTTTTTCCTTCCAGGATAGGATTTATTTTGCCCATTAAGTTAGTTATAATCATGTAACTTGCTTTGGTCAAAGAAATGTGTGACACGCATCATGTAAAGACAATAGCACTTGAAGAGCCAATATATACATTGCCATGTTCCCTTCTTTTTACCATGGTGATCATCCAGATGTTAGAGTATACCACACCATGTATGCCTGATATGTAGTGTGGGTAAAATAAGTGTTGTTTTAAGCTATTAAAATGTGGAGACTATTTGCTACTGCATCATAACCTGATGTATCCCGACTGAAACATAAATGATTGGCTGAAGTGATGCTAACCATTAGTTTCATGACTGACATGCCTTGATTATATAAGAGCATTAGAAATTTATGCACAGATACAATATCCTTTTTATGGCAGACAAGACTTGCTTATATTGAAATGTGTTCTAGTATGATGTCATTGACCTAAGCTAACAGTATGCTCTAATAACAAACAGGTATTTCCTGAACATAGTACTTTTCTAAAATGAGATGAAATTTATTTTATGACATTCCCAGTTGGAATGAAAATATACTGAGTGAATTTTTTTTTTTTTAATTTTGCTGATTTTAAATACCACCTAGTATTGCAGGTAGCCTAGCACAGAATAATCGATAAATATTTAATTAATTCAAGTGTGTCATATTCACTGTATTGTTCATTGACAGTGCCCTTTGATAACCTATAGGAGAAATTCTTCTGGACTAAGTACCATAAATATGATTAGTTCTTTTAAATATCTGATTTAATTTTTTATACATTTTGGATCATATGTCTGTTTTTCCTTTTCTTATTTGCTAACAGAGAAAGATTAAATTCCTTTTGAGATCCTCTTCTAACAACTGACATACGTATTATGTGGTTTCACTATAAATCAAATTTATATTCCCTTACAAAATGAACATTTTTCTCTTTGCCTTATGTTCTTATTTAATTTAATTTTCTTTTATTATATTATTTTTAATAGATTTTAAATATATACCACATATATATCTACATTTTTATACACAAATTTTATATACATTTTAATATATATACTTTAATATTTTTCTTTATAGATGTTTTATTTCTTTTTATAAGGAGCAGTTATTTTATTGTACTTTAAAGCTTTAATCAAATATTTTAAAACATACAAAAACCTACGCACTTCAATTGTGAAAGTGTAAGGATTGTTAGACCATATCATCTGACTATAAGGCCTTAAGTATCAAGGGCAATTTAGTATTAGTGAAATTGCTCACTGCTTCAAGGCATCCAATTAGAAATTAAAATACCTAGGTAGGTTTTTTTTTTAAACAAATTTCTCTCCAGCTCTATTTCAGCATATTTTAATCTGAATTATATTTCTCTGTTAAATATGATTACCAAGCAATGACAGAACTCATGGTCATTCATTGCTCATTCATTACCAGTTTTCATTTATAGTCGAAATGAATATTTTTCCTCAATTATATTTTTTAATCATTCCCAATCATCCTTTCTTTTTTATATGAGATATTAAGCCTTGAGAAAATTTCTACAGAGTAATAAAACCTGTTAGAGTAGATTAATATACATGAGCTTCTCAACTATTATTAATTTAGACAAATTTTCATTTTTCCCTTTTTGATTACATAGGACATTGATTTATGGTACATGAAATAACTAAATTGCACTTTTGAAATTTATAATTCTGGAGTCCTCCTTACCTTATTGGTCTTGAATTCAGCTATTTTGTCTTTTAAATTATAAAACATATGCCCTTTTTAATTGAAAGGTATAGATTGCCTAGTGTAGCAAGTATATTAGCTAAATGTTTGTCTAAGATTAATGGATCATTTTTAATGTCATTAATATGCTATTGAGTCACCATAGAACATGGCATATCACACACACAAAAAAAACTTAAGAAAATTTTATTAGCTTTATTGCAGTACATTTACAATGTCTTAATTTCAATTTTCTTAATTATTCTTGTTTCTTTGGTCTCTTGAATTTGAGTAGAAAAAAAGCTTTGTTCCAAAACTAAAAAAAACAATATTGATTTAAGGCCACCATTGCATTTTGTTTTGATATATGTCAAGAATATTAGTAGAAATAGTTAGTTAGATATCTTTAGAGATTTAGGATGCTCAGAGCTATTCCTCAGGCTCCATTTGTAGTACTGACCCTGGGCCCCACAGTGATCATAAAAGGGAGAATTTTAGTTGTTGGCAAGTCCACTGTATGCCTAAAAGTGAGTACGTTGCTGTGGTAGAGTGTGAACACTCAGTTTATTCAAAATGTGGAATTTATTAGAGATAACCTATTTGGTAAAAGTGCCTGACTTGAGAGAACAGATGGGGAAATGGCAGGACGATACCAGGTAGACTAATATTCACTTTTTCTCCCTGGTAGATATGGATTCTAAAGTCTGAGGATAGACATTTTCTGGGTTTACTCAAGTGGAACGGCATTTCTTTTTCTGTCCTTGGAGCATCAAACCAAACTATATATTTCTTCCAAATGTGATGATGTGTGGGGGGTGAGGGGTTGATAATCCATCAAAGGTCAGATATATTGGCTCCTAGCATCCTATCAGGTTAATGCCCAGATTTTTTAGCTGGCATATAAAGAGGATTTGGCAGTGACATCCCTACATCCATGCAATCAAGACACACTGTGTGGAGCCATTGTCTAGTCCTGGGGATACTGTAGAGATACAGATTCTGTTCTCATGAAATCAGCACTCAGTGGGTTGGGACAAAAATAGAAGATATTAAAACAATTAATTGTATAATTAAATAAATATAATTGAGAAAAGGACTACAAAGGAAAAGTGCAAGATGCTATACAGTAATTAACAAAAGAGGAAACCTAACCTAACTCTGGACAACAGCAGAAACTTCTTTGAGTCAGAATGTAAAGCACAAATAGGATGAAGAAGAAAGGTTCTTAGTCACAAAGGAATCTGAAAAGTTCAAGGAACTGTAGTAGAGCTGCTGTGGGCAATTCTCCTTTAGAAAGCAAAAAGGTGAAAAGCACAAGAAATTACCCTTAAATTAAGCACAGCCCAGACCCTACAAAATTTTAGAGGCCATGTTGTAGATGTTGATTTTACCTTAATGGGTGAAACACAACATCTAAAGAGACATTAGAACTCATTCAACATAATGAATGGTAGAGAGGGTATATAGGGATACTAGTTCCTACTCTTTCAACTCTGATATATAGATTACAAGTACTCCTTATGAATGGTAAATTATTTGAGTGAATATCACCCAAGTTTAGACTCAAAGTACAAACAGGTCTCTTAATTTAAGAGGCTCTTTAGTCCACCATCAGAATTGACCCTCATCAGCATAAACGTAATTTGAGTTCTATGTATAAAAATCCAATTTTGTGGCAATATATACAAACTAGGGGAAAAGGCTTTGGGAATATCAGCAGGTAGTGTCCTGGGTTGCAAGCTTCTCCATTTCTTTGTAGTGTCAATAAAGCATTCTAGCTTGTAAAACTTCTTTTGGCTTTTCAATGTGTCTTGCTATTGCTTTAATGCAGAAGAGCATAATGGTCACAAGTATAAAAGGCTCTTTTACATTAAATTACACAGAATAAATTTTCCTGCTCAGAAGTTGATAGCTGCTGATTTCTTCAATTTAGCCGCAGAAGATTCTAATATTAAATCTAAAGCTACCACAGAGTGATCCAACTTTGAAGATTACAGTGATAATAATGGGGCTTCTAGTGAACTAAATTAATGTTTATGGCTTTTTCTTTCCTGCTTTCATCGTTGTTGCTGCTGCTACTTCTGATGATGCTTAGTTTTGGTATGTGTGGCTTTCTCAGTAGTGATGGCCTTTGAGGTTGGCTTTAAGAACAGAAATAGAATTATGTACATACGAATCAATAAAATTCCAGTCTTTTCTGTAAGATTGACAGCAATGTTAGAAATACTTACTTTCATATTTGTACTTCCCCCCTCAAGTTTTAGTTTTGCTATCAAGCATGCTTCTTTTTAGAACTTTCTTGAATTTGAAATGATATTCATCACAGGTTCTTAGATTCTCTTTAAGAAGACTTTGTACTTCCTTAATTGACACACATATTTTATACAGTATCAATTTACATTATTCTCACTGTTTTTTTTTCTGTAAAGTTAAATCCTATAATTTTTATGTTTTACTCTTCTTTAGAACCAAATTCATTGATATCTGCAAAATTTTAATATGTACCAGATACTTGTATCTATCATATTTTACAAGCTATTTTTAAAGATTCTACTCTGAAATTTTTCAAAATTTAAATTTATAGTAAGCACATTTTTAAATGACTCCATAATTTTCCACCAAATGTGTGTAACTTAATTTATTTAAACTATTACTCAATGGAGATTGATTCCAGTTTTTCACTTGTAAATAATATTCACCAAATATACTTTTGTAATGTGATAAGAAGTATTATAAGGTGACTGACCTCAGAATATCAAGTTGCCATGCAATAGAGTAAACAGGACATATTCCTCTTCCTCAGCAGGAATATCTGAATAAAATTCAGTGTCCTAACGAATAAGTTGTGCTTTCCCCTCAGAAGCTTAAATCTGAATTTTCATAAGGATCTGGGATACTAACTTAAGAATTCTCAGAAAAGTCTTCTAATAGCTAGAATTGATGTGTAGATTGTCTGATGTCAAAGTCCTCCCTATTAATCCCAGCCAAAGTATGTTCTTTTATTTAAACTATAAATAGGTAAAGTATCAGTGGGCCTTGTTCCCCCTTGAGGACACTATCCCACTGAATCATGCAAGTCTCTTTCTTAGATGATATTACAATGAATCATGCGTCTTCTCTTGCTTGGCTTTCAGGCTTCCCTAGCAACAGCTGTCACTTAACTTGTACTGCACTGACATTGTGGTATTTGTCTTCATTCACCTCACTACAACCTTGGGACATAAATTTCTGCAAGCATATCTGATTGTTCTTTTAAACAAATAAGATAAATAACAAATATTCAAAGCACTTTACAATACTTGAAATGCCAGGAAATCTGCTAAGCATTCATGTATAGTATTTTATTTATTAATTTGATGAAGTTTTAATAATTCCATTTTACAGATGAGAAAACCAAAAATTTAAGAAACTAAATATCTTGCCTAGGGTTACATAAGTAATTAAGATAGAGATGATATCTGAATTCAGCTCTGAAAAGGATAAAACACACTCTTATTCTTCTGAAACTGGGGGAAAGATATGATAAAGACTAGATTGAAGGGATAGGAGGACCTGTGCTGGGATTAAGGAAGTAAAGCAGAGAAAAGAATTGGAAAGCTCTGCACAAAAATTAGATTTTTAAGATTTCAAATTTGAAAAGTCCATTTTGTCCATTTCAGGTCTACTTCTAGTACATTTTGTCCACTTTAAATGAACTTGCAAAGTCCATTTCAAGTCATTTTGGACTTGAAAGCTGATAGCCAAGGTGGAGATAAGGTAAAGCTTATTTCCATATAACAGGAGAGTAAGCTTTGTAACTAGGGCATTCTATGAGCTGTTCAAAATCCCATCTTAATTTCAGAATAAAAGCTTGTAGTGGAAAATGTAACTATTCTCATTTATGAGTATACTCAAAGTACTGACAGAATCAGCTAAAATATTGATATGTGAGAGATATGGCAAGGAGGTTGCCATGAAATTCAAAATAGGAGACATATGGTCATGTTAATGCAAAAGTAATGACCTGGAATTGGCAATAAGGAGACAAGTGAATAGTCACATGACATTTAGCCCATGAGATCATAGAGGATGGAAGAATTTAAAGATTGCCTAAAAGATGGAAACTGTGAATGAGAGCCAGGATTCAGTTATGTCAAGAGAAAGAACTTTCAGAGAAAAGACTGATGATGTACGTGTTATTAACAACATGATGGAGTCAGAATTCTGATCAGAAGTAGAAAGGAGCCTCAGGAGAAAGAAATGCAAAGTACCATTGGAGTATATTGAGAGGACAGAAAATATCTTTATGCTAAATCTAAAGAGGACAATTATGAATGAAATTCACAGGTTCTGTATAGCTGAGAGTTCCTACTTAACTTTCCAATATTTTATTAAGACAAATTTCTAAAGTCACTGTTAAACTCAGTTCTGCAATAAGTACCATCTTATAAATAAAATTTAAAAACTATCACAGGTAACTTTTTGATCTTGGATCAAAATATAATCTTCTTGGCTATGATACATTAACAAGGTACCAGAGATTATAATTAATCAACTTAGCGTTTACCAAAATGGATGAATCTTTTCAGTTTTTATTCAAAATTCTGTTATGTACTGAAGGAAAAGTTGTCTATTTCCATGCTATGTCACTTATATTTTAGATTATATATTTTTTACACCTAGAAAAGTATTTTTCTTTTCTTCTACATCTCAAGAAGTCACAGTAGAAATCGTAATCAGCTATATATCAAGTGTATTAATTTTGCTTGCTTTTGGTTTGATATCTGAATTGACTATAAATTGTAAAGAATTGATATGGCTGGGCAACAGAAGGCATCTGAAATAATGTTTTGGGAAGACCACGTGTATCTTTGTTGCATGACCTTATTGAATTCTATGATAACATTCTTCTTTGAGGTTTATTTTAACCAAAAGAGGGGAATCTATAGTAACATCCAATAAAAAAAACAAAAAGCAATATTGTAAAAAATAAAAACATTCCACTTCAAAACGTAGCAGTGATTGTGCCCAGACTGTTAACAGACTAATACAAGGAGTGATGACCTTGAGGAATTTGTTGGTGATAGGTTCATAAAATGTGACAAAAAGAGATTACAGTTTTTATTGTTCCATTGATTTTACCTTTTCCCTTTTCGATATGAAGTTGGCTAAAAGACTTTATTTTGTTACTCAGTGAGTCTAGGGAGTGTGCAGAGGGAATTGTACCCTCTAATAGGTGCTAACTATGTTTGGAGGTGGTCAAGCAAGCTTACATCAAGTAAGATCTAAACTAAAACTTGCATCATGCAATAAGCCAGGTGTGAGATGAGAATTATAATAATCATTTTATTAGATGATATATAAACATTAAGAGCAGATGGGCTTTCAGAAAACAAAGATCCTATTTTCAATAAATTGTCTTGGCTATATAAAGAGAAAAGAAAGGCAAATATAGAACATTATTAGTGTCATAGAAGCAATATTGTTTTGTGATTTTTTTTATATATTTCCATTTTGTTACATCTGTTCAGATTTTCTGATCTTAATTTGTGCTCAACTCATGACAGAGTTGATATAATAAACACAAAGATAAAAAGGAAACGAGGGATCATTTCAGGCTTAATTTTCTTACTTTAACAAACTTTCTTCCAAATGACTAATGTTTTGTTTAATATAATATGACATTTGAGCTTCAAGAGTCCACTGTTTGGGAGAGAATCTGAATTTCCAAATAGTCTGTTTTTTTTCCTAATTGTTAACTTGCAATGAACCAATAATACTCATTTGTGTAAATTGTTACAAATTGAATTAAAATGCAATGATTGTTTAAAGGATTCTATATACTTTTTTGGAGTGGAGTCATTGAGGAAATATTTTAACCATTTAATCTTGAGCAATTATTTAATTTTTCTGATTGTTTACTTATATGTAAAATGAAAGGAATAAATTGGCTTTCCTAATCAAACATAATGTGTTTCTGTGATATGTGATGCACTGATGAGATAAATTCTTTCTTCGAAATTATCAAAATCAATCTAAATAGATGTTAGGTCAACTACAAAGGAAAATATGATCCATCAGCCTTAAATTCAGCTTCTGCCAAAATAAGGCAGATGAGAATACCAGTAAAGGACAATGCTTCAAAGATAAATAGGCATAGAGAATACATATGTGTGTGTGTGTGCGTGCGTGTGCGTGTGTGTGTGTATGTATGTATTATTAGCCACATTATGTGGAGAAGAGAAATGAGGTTCATCAAGTTTAAGTGATGTATTCAAGGTTATTAGAGTGTTAAGATGGAGAGTCAAACTCTGGTATCTGATAAATGCATTTCCCATTATTCCTTTTGGTCTGTCCTTTCTTAAAAGTACAGACAGAAATGTTGTTTAACTGATAAAAGTGATTGGTTTTATTATTAGAAATTTCACAGAAAATTTATTTACCTCCTCAAGGTGCAGTCTAGACATGCCTTATATTGTATTAGTATTCATTTGCACATAAAATTTAAAAAATAAATTATAGAATTTAATCTATTCCATTTGACTTAGAGGATATATTTTTCAAATTATTTAATTTGTAAGTTTATGAAATAAACTTTAAATGAGAAGCTTAAGCAACATTCTTAAGGTCACATGCCTAGTTATGAAAATTATACTAGAAAGCAGACTATAACTCACAATTCTAACGACAGAAAAAACTTATAACTTGAAAAGCTTAAATATACAAAAAAATAGCTATGAGCTTTTTATTATAGAACATTTTAACAACATTACAAATCTTCATGGCCAGATTTGATCTCTTTGTCCATTATATTGGTCATCCTAAAAACAATATGGAATATGATCTAATCAAATGTGGGATGATTGTCTAAAAGAAATAATAAGTACAAGAATAAGAACTTGAAATGCAAGGTGAGTACTCATTGCTTGGAAACAAAATTTTAAGATTGTAAAAATCTAAGTTTTAAGATCCTTATAATTTAACCACAAGCTACCTTTCCCCACATAGTTTATTATCTTTTTCTCTGAGCTCTCTACTGCAGCTAAATCCAGGCATCTTACTCTACTGTGTTCATTCCTCATGTTTTATCAGCTAGGATCATTAGCCATTCTATTCCTTTGGAATGCCCTTTTTGTTATAATTTCTTCAAGCCTTATCTTCAAATATTTTTTCATGTGCACAATCGACTTTTTCTATGAAGTTAATCACTCCTTTCAGTTGTGATTTCTATATCCTCTGAGCCCGTAGAAAGTATTTACTATTTATACCGCTCTTTTATTTTTTATCACCCAATGTCTGTGGTATATTTGTTCTTGAGTTGCAATTGTTAACAATCACCTAATATTTTAAGTACCTCATCTAGCTTTAATTGCACTGAAGTCTCAGTAGTTCTGACTTCTTTGTGGTCAGGTCAGTTAATTTCCTTGAGGTAAAATTTCATCCTAGATATAAAGGAAATAAATAAGACAATAAATAAATTTAACTTGAACAAAAATGGCATACCCACAGCAACCACAAGTCACAAAGCTAACATTTGAATTAAGTTCTTCCTTAGGTCTAATCCCATGTCTTTTCTCATATACTTGATTAGAAATCCATGCCACACTGCTACATGATTTTATGCTATTGATTACCAGTTCTAATTTTATAGCACTTTGATTGCTTCTAGTTGGTAGCAAATGATTCATGGAAATCTTTAAAAAAATCTTGAATTATTTTTTTGTTGCAAGATAAAGACTGTTAAACTTCAAGAAAAGTAGACATTTTTGTGAAATTGAACCAACAGTAACAGTTAGAAATGTTCGAAGACATGGAGAGGTACATATAGAAGTATATTATACCTTCTAATTTTATGTAAATGGAAAATGAGACTCTTTGAGTCAACATAGCATTAGTAGTGATGATTGTTCCAAGAAGTCTCACATTTGCTCTTTGGTTGACCATTTAAATATTTATTTTCATGATTAGCATTCTTAGTTGTAGAATTAGTGATAATAAGAAGTTACAGCAGGTATTAAAGCTTGATCAAATATTGGATTACTCTTCATTATAACTTTTTTCTTGTATTTTTCTTATTGTTTTATTATAATTTTCCAATAGACTATAGGCTCTTTTAATATATCTGAACCATCCTTATATAGGGGACACACACAGAATCTGACACCTCACATATGTTGAATATGTCTTTGTGAGTTTGCACAATAAATGAATAAATGGATAATTTGGTTATTGAAAACTCTTATTTTGAAAGAAAAAAATGAGTCCATAAAACTAAATAAATTAAATAAAATAAATGATACCAGGCTGAAGAAAATCCATATGATAATATAATTTACTTATATTCATTGCCAAATTAAATACCAAGAAGAATCCCAGAAGCAAATATGAGTATTTGTTATTGAAGAATTTTGTCAAAATGGAAATTAGATCATGTCACCTTTCGCTTAGAACCGTTTTAATGGCTTCCCACTTCTTTCAGAGGATAAAAGCATTTACTTTTTACACTGACTTCCAAGGCACAAGCTTTTCCAATATCCTCTCCGTTCCTCTTCCTTAGGCTACCTTAGTCACCAGGCCTCAGTACAGTTTCTCCTTGATGCCAGATATCTTTCAGCCTAGAGACTTTTCATTTGCCTCTGCCTAGAATACTCTTTCCCCAGGTAACTGCAGGGCTAGCATTTTTTTTTTTTTATCTTTCTTGGCTTCTTTTATTATCAGTGATACCTTTCCTAACTACCCTAAATAAAATTGCAATTGCCCTGTGTCATATCTCA